>NW_024523822.1:1578465-1936708 GCF_017590135.1 Pyrgilauda ruficollis
AAAAAAAACCCACACACACACAAACCACACCTCAGGAAGTTTGAAGCTTGCATCTTTTTTTTGACCTGTCTTATGCTTACATAAAGCCCTATACACATCTGCACAAGGAATTCTGTCATTACAGACAAGTACAAATAAATAATGTTGTCCATTATGAGACAGTATTTTCTTCCATCAAAGCAGATACTTAATATATTAAATCAAGTTTCAGCACAAAGTTTGAGCAAATAATTCCACTGACATACTGACTATTTATAAAGAGCACTAGAAAAGTCAAGTGGTCATATATTCTTCCCCAAGAGAGGTCCATTATACCTATAATACTCCTATTGCTCCAGTCAGAACTTAAAAACTGATAGTGATTTCACAAAACTCCCAGGTACACACTCCTCTGCTACATTGTTTAGACACTGCTTCAACCATGTTTGAGATGAATCCCCTTGATCCAATTTAAACACATTACGTCTTACTGTACACCCCAATAACACAGTAAACACTTTTACTTCCTACTCACAGCAGATGTTCCACACACTGGAAGACTTCCATGAACATCCTTCAGCCTTCCCTTCACTAAAATAAACAACCCCAGCACAGTAAATATTTTTCCATATACCATGTCAAATTTTCCAAGCAGCTGAGTTGTCATCTGTTTCCAGCTTATCGACTTCAATACACAGCACTCCAATATAAGGCCTTGTAAGTCCTGTGTGGGATAGAATAATGCTGCATGCTTTGCAGCTCAAAATATCAGCTTTCCAGCACAAGATACCCACTGCCCTCTAACAGCAACTGTGGTATCTTAAACCTCACAGATCACTTCTGAAAACTAACTCCTATTCAACTATCCCGTGTATCTACAGAATTTTCTGCAGGAGTAGAATTTCTATTTTACCTGGTATATTTTCTCCAGGTTGTCAGAATGATTTTGAAATCCCATACTGCTCTTCAACATTCTTCCCAGCTTGTTGAGTGCTGCAAACTTCATTAACATAATCTATTCTATCACCTAGGTCACTAATGGAAAATAATGACTACAACCAATCAAACAGGATTATTACACCTGCAGCCCAGTGCTACCTCCTGCTTAGTGTTTCTACCCGGTTAAGAAGCAAAGCAAAAGGCTCTTAAAAGTGACACTATCCCCAGCCCATGCCTCCACCCCACCAAGACACATTTGCTGGTATGGCTTACTGGTAAAATATGACTTTTTAAAAAAAGCCAGCAAAGTTCTGATTTATAGATCAAGAATCTAAAATCTTTCTTGATTTAGATACATGTGGGTATATTCCTGGTACTTCTGACAGGCATGTCAACCATAAAAACAGCCATATTTTTAAATGCAAACAGAAACATCTTACATTTCTCCTAGCAGAATCTAGGAGAAAAGCATTCACAAAATATGACAATGATCTGTAAAAGCTGATTTTCAGCAGCATTTCAATGATACTAAGAAGAACCACAGAACAGCTGAGGCTGGGTCTCAAGGCCCATGCCTACACATGAATATAAACATGGCTGATTTAATCCTGTTTCCATCACATATTGTGTTGAAGTGCAGTATGTGTCCAGTTACCTGACAGCGAAGTAATACCACTTAGCAGAGGGGAAAAAAAGCATTCCCAATGTCCATATTCCCTGCACAACTTTTACAAAGGCACAAGAGAGCTTTTCCATTCAGGCTAGAGAATCAGGAACTAGCTTGTTTACAGCAGCACACTCAGCCCCGTGTCAGGAGCACCTGTGACAGCATGTTTGTCTCAAGTACCATGCCTGCCTTCACTGCTCAAGGGCATGACCACACTAAACATTCATGAGTGAAGCCACTGGGATTTGAAGAAATGTGATTATATGCAATTACACTGTCTTTTGCACTGTGGCAGTCAACACACAATGAATATAAAGTAAGAAACTCCCTGTGTCAGCCTTTTAGACTCACTTGCTCCCTGTGGCAGTTATCTGCTACCCTTTTCAGGCAAGCACGACAATAATGCAGATCCACTTATCCCCAGCACCCTTTCTGACCTTTTCACATGCCTGATCTGCTGCAACATACCTCATTAAGCCTCACAGGTCTAAGCTTGACTGGCTTGCTAGGAAAAAAATGTGACAGAGAAGTGGAAACCCTACAATATTTGGGGGAAAAAACAAGAGGACAGAGGCGGCAGAGAAGAGCACACAGATGGAAGGAATGTGTGCTAATGCCAGGTTGGCTGCTGCCTTGACTCAGTGAGCAAAGACTCATTAAAGACTACACAGAGGCAGAGCTCTTTGATTAGCCCTTATGAAACAGAATGGTATCATGCCAATGCAGTATCTTTCTTCTCCAAACCTACAAAAGAAGAGCTCTGTCCTGCTGCCATTTGACCTCCACTTTCCTGTTCAGACTGCCATAGAAGCCACCCAGCTTCCTGCCATCCATCCTTTTGGCTGAAGTAAAACTACTCAGCTTCTGCAAACTCCAGTCTTTCGGTGAGCCATCAACCCCTCTGCAAAAACTGCATGTGCTGCCTGCCCTTCAACTTACTACCAGGAGCCAGCACCCATCCTCCCATACACAAAGCATTTGGCAATCAGGTTCTTGGCATGCCTATCCCCATATGAAAACTACAATCACAGAGTGAATTCTGCAAGCCTGAACCTGTGTCAGGACCTCTGCCCCAGCTCTCCACTTCCGTATCCCAGAGAACATGCCTGCAAGGAAGGCACTTGGCTTGACACAAAGTCTGAACAGACAAGTGGACAACCACCAGCAAAACAGAGCATGCAAAGGACTGCATTCAGTCAACATAACTTTGAAAGAGAGTTAGCATGATGGATAACTCCCAGGGGGAAGGGAGGCAGCCAATAGTAGGGTGCAAGGAAATTAACAGGATATAGAAGTTTTAGACAGGGACAGAAGTGGTGATAGGGGCAAGAATGGCCACAGCCACAAACATTATGTCCACAAATACAAAGACACAGCCAGTACAACCTAACTATAGAGCAGTTACACTCCCAGCTATGGCCAACAGGGGCCCTGCTGCCACGCTGACATCTGTCTGCTTTTCAACTTCCAAGTTTGTCTATGGACACGTCTGTCTATGTTACCTAACTGTAGGTAACAAATACACTAATGTCCTTTATGATAAGCAATAGTACAGGTTTAGAATACTGACAGTAATAAAAAATGTTCAAGTCTCTATTTCACAGGAAAGAGTTAGGGGAAAAAAATACTTACCTCCTCCTCTGAGACAAAACAGAAGTGGTTCACTGGGATTTCATAATTGTTATTCATGACATTCGTAGAAAGTCAGCCTACACTTTACATAATGGAATGGCAATAATACTGAAAATTTCAAGGGGAAAATCTGTAATGGCAGAATGCCTAACTGAAGATGCAAGGCAGGCAGATCCCTGATGTGATGTTCAGCAACTACCTCTTTTCTTATGAGGGCAGATATTTAGAATACAGGTGACACTACTGGCACTAGAGGAAAAAACATATTGTCCAGAAAAACCTGAGTGCTTATTTTCTTAAAGTAAAAGCAAACATTTATTTGTAGTCAATACCTCACCTTTAACCCCTATCAAAAAACAATCAAACAAACAAAACAAAGAAACTAAAAAAAAAAAGAAAGAAAGAAAAAAAAAACAAACAAAAAACAACCTCTCATTACAAGTTATTAAACACAGCACAGGTTCATCAAGCCATCATGTACTCCACGCAGAGCCCCACCAAGACTCCATCCTACAGACCTAAAGTAAGTTTGTGCACTCTGGGAATTGCACGGCCTCAGGAAGCTCCCTCTGTCGATTATTATGTAATTATTCAATACTTCGTAGCATCAGTACCAAAATAAAATTAATTCATCAATACAGCATACAGCAGCCTAGATCATGCAATTCATCAGGCCATTGCAACTCCTTTTGTGACTAACTTTTTTTTTTAACAAATTTCAGACATTCCTTAACTGAAGAAAACTGAACTTCCTGAAATTAATGACACTGGGGAAAAAAACATTGAACAAGAAGCTGCCTCAGGATGTCAGGTTTTCAAGGTTTAGTATTAGAAATTCAAGCTGTGCTGACTAGCAGTGATTACCCACACGATGTTCTTCTGCCAGTTTTCTCAATGTGTAAGAACTTTATCAGGCAGCAAAATAAGACAGGTGGTTATATGGTCATTTGTTCTTTTTGTGTATGTGATACAGTTTTGAAACTTTACTGGAACAAAATCAAAGACCAACAATTCTACTCGCTGAGAATGCAACTTCTGTTCACAAAACAAACAAGAAGACACAACCAATGCTGATTTAAAAATGCTTATATACATCAATCACATTTGCCAATGCCAGACAACTATTAATCACACAACTACTGCACTCACACACTAAGCTACCCCTAGACCAACCCTGATGCTCAGACATCAATACTCCGTTGCCTCAGCATCTCCGATTTCCAGCCATTAAATTACCCTAAGCATTTTCTGTACACTCTTGCTCTAAGCTTTGCTGCTTCAGTGTACAAAGAAACACTGCAAACACCACCAACTGCTGGTTCAACAGGTAAAGCAGGATATTAGGGCAGAACCCAGACACAGAGCGAGCAGTTCAGTGAAAAAGACTGTAAGCAGAAGAGGCTGTTAAGGGGCTGAGACTGTCACATGGGACAATCAAGAACATTAGGGTAGCCAATTTTTCAGGCTGCCATTCCATTACTCTTTTGTGATTCATTTAGTCAGCTTGACTATTAAAGTTTTAGTAGTGAACTGACGAGACCTTAACTGCTATTTGTTTGTAGAGATTCAGCTATTTTAGCACCTTGGCACCTGCTTTCACAGCAGCAGTAGTAACCCATTAGCGATGAGATCTGGCCCTCAAACCAGGTTGAACCTCATGCATTATAGAATAATTTTTGGCATGTATAAAAATATTTTAAACTACCCTACTGCACAAACTTTTTTTTTACTTTAGGCAAAGCTTGGAGGCATCCGGATATTTGATTTTCTTTGCTTCCACCAAGAATCATGTGACTCTCCCATCCTGAAATTCTGCAGCATGCCTACAGAACCATAGCTTGAACCTAGATGTTGATTTAGTTTTGTTTTTTGCTGGTTTTTTTGCTGAATGCTTAAGTTTGATCAGCATTTTGATAAAGAACTACCTAAGATTAATTTTCATTCTTAACCCTGTCCTGTCCTTGCCTAAGTAGCTAAAACAAAATTCCAACAGGACACAGCACACCCAGCAGACTGTGGAGAAACATGGTACCTGGTCACTTCACATTACTTAGACATCACAGCAGCCACAGTACAACAGCAGATTAATGCAATGTTATACAATTAAGCTTTAAATCATCATTTTCTGAGCACCATTTCTCCAGGGAGGCAGATTATTTTAAGAATTTTGTTACGTTTCTGAATAGTTTTCAAATACACAAAAAAGTCATCACCATCAATATCTGACTCTTTTTGCATGTGTAGATAAAGGCTGTGTACATGTATACACATAAAAATAGGTGAGCACAAATTTACCAGTTAAAAGGTACTATAAAGCTTTACAATACCTTCAACATAGTATATATAATTTTTCACTGAAAAGGGACATGATTAATTACATTAAAACAGATTATTCCTTTTTCTAACATGTAATGTGATAAATCATAAAAGAGGATGTAAGTGGATAAAATCCACAGATATACTAGCAAAATCTGAGTCCAGAGACAACTGCAGATATATTAATATAATAATAATATTAATATTGGTGTAAACGAAGCAGGGATGCAAATTTCTGTGTGCAGACACCAAAAAACCCAAAACAGAAAAACAATGAACAGAATGGCCTGTACTGTTAGCCAAGGACACAGCTAACAGCAATAAATACCAAGGGATATGTTGTTTACATCTAAATCAGGCCTGTGCTCTCCACAGCACAAAGGACTTGCTTGCAGAAGACCATGCACTGACAACAGGAAGGTGCCAACAAGGCTACCCAGCACGCTGCACGAGCCACAGTTCTCTCTGTTAGACCAGCACAACTTTAAAAGAAGGAAACACGGACAATGGGCAGCAGACTTGCACACAATTTATGAAGGCTGAAGTAAGCAAGACTGTGAGGGAAAAGGGTCATGTTATAGTAACTGTTGGCTCCTAAACTATACAAAAGACATATATATACCATAGTTTTTCATTGTCAATCATAAGGAATCCAAAAGATGCATGGGGAAAAAAATTCCATTCAGTGACAGCAGTAGAAAATCCCTGAAAGTTGAGGACAGAAACAATGCTAGTAACGACACTAAAGAATATGCAACTTGAGACTCAACCACAGGCTATGGAGAATATCTACTGGAGCACAATCCATCCATACTAGAATGGAGAAACTCATTACCTGGCAAGAATAATTAATCCACTCCACTCTCCAAATTTAAAATAACAGGTCACCTATGAACATAGCTGATTTTTTATTATGTAGATGTCTACATGCACACAGAAACTGTCAAACAAATTCCATTTTGTCCACCTACATGACAAAAGCCTCAGAGACATTTTTCTTTTATTTTTCCACACTACTAATCATTCCCAGTTTTTCCCTAAGGGTAACCAACAGTCCATATTTTTCATTGATAAAAAACCTTTCTTTCAAAATTGTTTTCACATTTCTTGAAACTTACTTAATCAAGCACCTAAGTCAGCAGTGGTTTTAACTACTGTTTATCTTGAATTCTTGGCTGGCCACAATCTTATGTTCCTATTATCCAAGAGTATCAACTGTTTCAATGAAATGCATAAAATAGTTTTATGAAAATTCTGTGACCAACTTTGGTATTTGCGCAAGCAGATTTTGTAATTGCTGCTACTGAACTTGAGTCCTTATTTTACAATTACAGAAATTCATTTCAGAACTGTAAGGAGGAGGACAGATGCACCAAAATAAATACATCATAGCAATATATCTCCAAATCTAACAGAAACTGAAAAACTAAACAAAAGAAGACAGAAATATAACAGATTTAGTCTGGAAAAGTAAGAGATTTTGCTTCTAGAGCGTGTACTTTAAGCACTGAGGCTCTAATGAAAGGAGAAACTGCCTCTACTTACTCACTTCTTCTCATGTATTGCTGTTCCTGAAGGCTCCTCTCCACCTCAGAGAAGCCTGTTGTAAATTTTCTTTTAGGAGAAGGGCATTTTAAACCAGAATGTACCTAGTCAAAGCTGAGTGCAATTTTTTTGCCACAACCCTTGAATTCATGCTTTCTGTCTATAAAAAGTTTTAATTTTTCTGAACACCTCCAGTATGTAAGAAAACAAATCAGGATAAGGACACTCACATCTTAAACTCAGTGATGGAAACTCACCCGCTTAACACACACTGAGAGACCATCTGCAGCTAGCTACTTGTGCTAGATACACTATGAATGTCTAATGGATAGGGATGTGCAAATGCTATCAGGTGTTCCCGGGTCCATAAGAGGATCTGCGTGCTTCACAAATACCAACACTTAATTCTGATCAAATTAAATCTGTATTTCTGAGTCTGGCTTAACATTAAGCACAAGTATCTTCCTTGATATTACAGAATCACAGAGTAGTCTGAGCTAGAAGGGACCCACAAGGATCATCAAGTCAACTCTTAAGGGAACAGCCCATACAGGGATCAAACCCACAACCTTGGTGTTATTAGCACCACGATCAAACCAACTGAGCTAGGGTTAGGGTTGGAAGTGTTTGGTGAAAATAAACCAATCAATAAATATATTCTACCAAGATATAAATAACCCATCTCCATTGTAGCAGTGTGCAAAAATGTACCCCTATTCAGTTTTCCAATGGACTTGCAAAGTGGGATACTAACAACCATGCAGGTTTACAATCAGGCTAAGTTTATATAAAGTCTTTTTGCTGCTAGAGTCAGCCTGAGAGAAAGCTCCCATCTATTCATCCTGCCTCCAAGCCACCGCACCCTGCTGCCAGAAAGAATATTTGTGCAGTTGGGTAATTTAACATGCTGAAGACGCTGCACGAAGCTAGTTGCAACCTGGATCAATTCTGCCTGTGTCCAGAGAAAGAGTTGAGCCAACACAGCCAGGGGGTGCTCCAAGCATGGAGAAGCTCACTTCTCAGCCAACCACAACTCTTCATCTCAGTTTACGCCAACTATGCTAAGACTGCTCACCCCTGAAATAGCTCTCCCTGTCCTGTTTAAAGCTGTGTCCTTGGCATGACATTGGGCCTGAAGCACCAAAAGACAGTGTGAGACGTCCCTGGCTGGAACTGTTCAGGACCTCTAGACATCTACGCAAATGAAAACATACGACTTTTCACATTTTTAAATTCAATCTTCATGTCAAGATTTATATAAAATACAAATGCAGCAGTCAACACAGCCCATGGACATAACCCCACAGCTACTGCTAACAGCAGTGTGAGCCCTTTTAATTAAGCACTATTAAAGTTATTTTAAAATACCATTGTTGGGGTTAGCATGGCCAGGTTTTAGTAGCAGGGGAGCTAGAAGGTGGCTACTGGGAGAAGCTGCTAGAAGTTTTCTCCGTGTCTGGCAGATCCAATGCCAGGCAACTCCAAGACAGACCTGCCACTCACCAATTCTAGGCCAATGAAATATGTTAACAGCTCTGTGGCAGAGCTGTTAACATAAATATAAATAATACATAATATAAATATACATAAAATACAGATTTAAGAAGGAAAAAAAATAGTTATTGCAGAGGTGCAATTGCAGCCAGAGAAGAGCAGAGTGACAATATGTGAGAGGAGCAGCCCTGCTGACACCCAGGCTGGTGAAGGAGGGACAGGAGGTGCTCCAGGCACCAGAGCTGAGGTTTCCCTGCAGCCTGTGGTGAGACCATGGTGAGGCAGCTGTGGCCCTGCAGCCCATGGAGGTCCCAGGGGATGCAGAGATCCAGCTGCAGCTCCTGGAAGAGACCCAGGCCAGAGCAGGTGGATGCAGAGCAGGAGACAAGGCTGTGATCCTGTGGGAGGCATGGGCAGGAGCAGGGTCCTGGTCAGACTTGTGACCCTGTGGGGGACCCACACTGAAGCAGGCTGTGCCTGAAGGATGGCACTTTGTGGAAACAGACCCACACTGGAGCAGCTCATGCAGAACTATTGCTAATGGCATGGACTCACACTGAAGAAGGTCATGGACAACTGTCTTCCATGGAGAAGACCCCAGGCTAGAGAAGGGGAAGAACTCCTCTCCCTGAGCAGCAGTAGAAAACAATCCCTGAGCAGCAGCAGAAAACAATGTGATGAATTGACCATAACCTCCATTCACTGTCTCTCTGTGCCACTGAGAGGGGAAAGATAGAGCCTGGGAAGGATGGAGTGGTGTGAGAAGGTGTTCTTAGCATTTATTTTACTTCTCATTATCCTAGTCTTTTAGTAAAAAATCCAATCAATATTTCCAATTCGAGTCTGGCCTGTGACAGTTTTTGGTGAGTGATCTCTCCCAGTCCTTACCTTACCTTACCTATGAACCCTTCATTGCATCTTCTCGCTTCTGTCCAGTTGCAGAGGAGAGTGACAGAGAAGCTTTGGTGGGTGCCAAGCACCCAGCCAGGGTCAACCCACTACAACCATCTGCAGAAACCTAAGCACTTTAATAACTGGATATGATTATGCTGACAATATGGTGTTCTCCACTACACTTTAATAAAGCCTCAGCAACATCACAGAAAGCATACTAGTGTCTCAGTGAACAGCTAAACCAGTATGTATGTGAATGCAACTGAGGTGATTGTGATGCAGTCATTTTTCAGATTTGGAGTAAACTAACTAATAACATTCAATGTCAAACATCCTAGCAAGAGTAAGCAAGGTCAAGTTCCAAGAGCCACTTTCTGCTCTGGCTGAAGTGAACAGCAGTTTAGCCATTAACTTTAACAGGGCAGTCTTGTACCCACACAACAGTTTCAGGTTAATATAAAGCACAAAGGACACCAAAAGAATGCACCAAAAATCATTTTCTTTAACTGTCTTTGTCACTGAAATACTTAAATAATTAAATACTTGACAGGAAATTAGTTTTCTATTTTGTTGACTTTTCTTACATAATGGGTTTGCTTACTGTGTACCATAAGACTTCTCATGCGTCCATACCTAAAACAAGAGTCTTTTCCAACACAGCAGATATGCTATTAAGTACAGACTTCTGGTATGCTCTTTGAGTCAGAACAACAGAGCACTTCACTGCACTTTCCCAGCAGTTACAATTTCAGTTATTCACGTATCTCACCTACTATCACTAAAACCTACACAGCACTAACAAGTTGAAACCAAGTAACCAGCCTCTTGTGCAAGGGCACAGGGTTTTACTCAAAATTGTCAGCAATAATCTACAGATTATCTCATAGTATTATTCTTGAAAGAAAGCAGTAAGTGAACAGAGTTTGCTTCTTAAGAGATTTTGTGATGTATTGTGATCCTAATACTTTCTCAACAAGTTACTAATACAGAATAACAAATTAGATAGATGCAAATAAAAAATACAAGCTTTAAAACCAAACAACTCAAAACCATTGTCAAAGCCAAACCATAGAAATCAAAGTAAAGCACAACTGAACTCAGCATCTGAGTACATATTATTATAACTAAGTAACAATTTATACAAGAATACATAGTCTTTATTTCCATAATCAAAATAGTAGCTTAACAGTCCTGTACATTTAGTAGAACTCATCTATTCCTTTTTCCTACCTTCTCATCCAGGACTGTTCACTGTGTTCCATAAGCATGACAAGTTTCTTTTATATCATTCACAAAGAAAGCATGTTTCTTCCTTGATTTTTAACAAGAAAAATCTTTAACAGAAAACAAAACCCTGAACTTAAAAATTTTGCATCCCTTTGAAGTCCCTCACAATAGCTTCTCTAAAAGATCAGCATAAAAATGGTTACTGCACAACCCACAGATTTTCATTTACAATTTTCATTTCTTTGTATGCATTCTCAGGCAGAAAAACGGCCACATTTAACCTCCATTCTAACTGCCCTGAGAAGAAAACTAGTCTACTCTAAAACTGTCAAAAATACATACTACAATCTAAGCACAATAGCAAAAAACTTCATATACTTACAAACTTCCTCTTCTTGGAAGACTCAACTCCTTCTGCAACAGAAAAAAGTTACAGTGTATTAGCAATAAAATATTTTAATTTGAGGTGGTATTTTTGAGTACCACGATCCTCTCATCCCACCAGTAGCAGAGAGACAAAAGTAGTATATTGGGACAGTAAAAGATGCTGCATGTACCACTTTTCTTTCTTATTTGAAATATTAACATTAGCATTCGGAAAAGTCTGTACCTTTTTGTAGCAGCAATATTAAAAGTATTTCAGTCAATAGACAGATCTTATGGAAAAGCCTTGATGAACTGGCAACACTATTAAAATTTGCAAGAGTCACTGAAAAAGGTAAACTCAGGTCTTTCTAATACTCATATTGGAAAAATAACATTAAAGACTCATATTTTGTTGTTATTAACAACAAAAGTTGTTAATAAGAGGATCACAAGCTGAACACGTGACCATTGCCACCAAGCTTTCTACACTATATTCTTAAACCCAAGAAAGATTAAGAACATAACAGTTTGGTCTACAATAAATAATTACAATTTATTACAATCTTCTGCAAAGTACTAGCATAATAGCAGAAACACGTGTTAAATTTTCTACAGTTTTTGCTGAGAGCAGTTAAACAGTCAGTCAAACTACAGTTTAACAGTTAAACAACTTTTTATGGGATTGACAAGATAGCCTACTAGTTAAATGGAAACTGCAAAACAAACATTTTTCTGTTATTTTAATGTAGCAGAAAGCTACAAGATCCATAAAGTTTTGCCCATCAGAAACAAGCAAAATATATATACCACAAGTATATATTATCATCTATTGCACATATCACAGAATAGCTGAGGCTGAAAGGCATCTCTGGAGATCCCCTGGTCCAACCTACTCACAGCAGAGGCAATTGCAACAAATCACAACTACACCCAGTCAGATTTTGAACATAATTTTGAACATTTTGCAAAGATGGACACCCACAACTTCTCCAGGCGATCTGTTCCATTGTTCAATCACCCTCATTTCTCACATGAACCTGAACGCTACATTAGTTAAGCATTATCTTTGCAATCATGCCCAGCTGAGAGAATAAATTACATTCAAATAAAAGGACAACTTGTCTGACCTAGAGGATGCACAGTCAAGATACATTTGAAGTTGAAGGGCATCATCCTTGCTGAAAGATAAGGTTGCATATGCGTGTCCTGGGGTGACTTTATGTTCTATTGTATCCCCATTCATCTGTTTAGCCCAGAAAGAAGTTCTGCACCTTCAAGACTGGTTCTGAGAGTGAAGGGAATGAAGAGAAGTGTGGAGTTTTTCTTCAGACACTGCACTCACTCCTCCACATTCCTGCTCCTGGACTGTGTTGTCTGCGCACAGACAGACAGTGGGAGAGAGCTTTCCTTTGCTTTTAGTTAGTTTTAGCTAGCTGAGGCAGAGAAGTTCCCTGGACTGTGGTTTTTCTTCTTCTTGGAACCGTTCAAACCTGCTCTGGACTGAACACCCAGAAGAGCACTGGCAGCTCCACCTGTGGCCCACTGGGCCAGGCCAGGGCTGTGACATTTCTGTGCCAGAGGGACTGATCAGAGACTGAGTGAGCTGAGCTACAGCCCACCAAGGGGACTTTCTGAGTTTGTCATCTCTTCAGAGTGGCAAGAGGTTTTATTGTTTAATATTGTTCCATTTTTGTGCTGGTGAATGCTTTGCCTGTTAAATAAACAGGTTTTTTCCACTTTTCTCCACGGAAATCTTCCTGAACCAGCCGGTGGAGGGCCCGCTTAAATCTGCTTTCTAGAAGAACTGCTTTTGGAGATTTTCTCCCAAATTTGCCCTCAACCAGGACAATGTGAGTGGTTCAACTTCTGTGGTTGGATAAAGCTATAGGTATTTACCCGAAAACACATATGAGAATACAATCAAATGGATAAAAATAGTTCAGCCAGGCACCTTAGATAAAAGGCCATAAGGGAATGAATAATTATGTATTCTTTAGAGAGTTTTAAATGGTGTGCAGTAAATAATGCCTGGGCTGCTAACTGAATGATAAGGACTAAAATATCAAGTAGCAGCTCAATTCCTGAGTACCACCCATCCTGTTCACTGAATGAGGAAGGAAAAAATAGTGTGAAACAATGCAATTAGACATAGTAATGCAAAGGCATAGGAGAGCAGGATTAGGGGCCTGGGTAACAAATTCTCGTACTTCCTAGGAAGTTCCAGCAACTGTTCAGAATTTGCATTTTAAAACACATCTTTTAACATAACATGTGCTTACGTACAAAAGAACAGTTACACCTGCATACAATATTGCATTATGAAGCTGAGTAATTCCCCTCAATTTAAAATGTCACATTCATCATGAACAAAATGTTACCACAAGTTAGAACCCACGTACTTCCCTTTGTGGTTTTTTCTTTAATATTTACAATGTCATTGTGTTCTATTTCTAACATGTAACTTTACTTGTAATGGTAGGCACTGTCATACTGTAATAGACAATGCTTGTGGGAAAGCTGCCAAATGGTATGAGCAAGAGTCGTTCGTACATGGCTTTGAGTTGAAACATGTACTTTAAATTTGTTTCCTATGAATCTGTGTGGGGGTTTTTTTTTTTGTTTGTTTTATTCAATTGAAGTGTTTTGGTTGTAGTTTATCATTATTACAGCAGCGCAAATAAGAGACACTGGCTCCTGTAGACACCTGAAGTCACATTAGTTTCTTGGCACATTCTCATGCATGCCATGCTGAAGCACTACTTTTGACCATCAAATGAAGCTCCAAAAAAATAATGGCTCACTGTTAAAGATGTTAAAAACTGCCAAGACCACCCCCTGTATAACGGAAAAAATAAAGCAAAACCACTTGTATGTAACTCATACAAGACAATTTACAAAATGTTGCATTTCTAAGGCTGGATTTTAAAACAATATACATATAAACAGAAGTAGTACTGAAATGAAACAAATATCCTTCCTGGATAATATTTCTATCCTCATTTTTCCTGTCTATTACAACCACGATGTTAAAATCAAAGGTCACTTCTCTCATGCTTCTCCAGCTGGAGTACCTCCAAGAAAAAAAAAAGTAAAATGTAGTAAACTGAAGCATGTTTTTCTCTCACATATCACACTAAATTATTACAGCTCCTACATGGTTTTTTGGTGTTACTTAGGACTCACCCACCCCAAAGATTTTTCCACAGCCTGAAGGAATTAGCAGATTATTGGCTGTGTCACTACAGACTTTCTCCCTCCTGAGAAGGTTCACCAACGTGATGCTAGCTTTGGAACAGTACAGCACAGCTCCACAACTGGCTCTATGCAAAACAGGTGGGAAAAGCATAAACACGCTCTACATGGGGCTTAGGTCTAGCTTATAGCTTACATTAGAGGAATCATTTCTTTCCTAGGTATACAAAACACTATTTGTACTAAAAAGTTAAAGACAACACTTTTACCCTGCCTCTTCCAGCTGTTTTTGTCACAGCCACTTTAAAGAGGGATGAATGATACCAAACCAGAAGTCACTCAGTTCTTCAGGCTTGCAACACTCCAGTTCAGATCTCAGTTAAACTCCAAATGACCTGCATCAACTTCAGTTTTCTGGCACATCAGTGTTTCCTTTCTGAAAACCTCAGTAGAAGACCCAGAAGACCTGTCTGCCCTAGTTCCACTGCTCAGCATCCAACGCATGCAGACGCTGAAGGTAAAACTTAGCAGGGTCAGGACCTTCGGCTCATGTACTTAGCAGGCAAGCATCTGGGGCATTTCAAAGAGAAAATGCTGCCTTCACTGTGACTCTGCATGGTTCTTAGTCACCAGCTCTGCCCCAGAGGATCCCACTGTGCTCTTCTGCCCTTGCCCTACATGGAATCCTCCTCTGGCCAGTTCAAACTGGGCTGGTTTTGGGCTGCTTCATTCTGCTGCAATAACATAAAGCAGATTTAATGGACCAGAGACTCTTGCCCTTGAGGCCCTGTGTGTCTCAAAAACTACTGTAATAAAATATAATAAACCTTGCCTCCAGTTGAAGAGATCTGTGCAAGCTGTGCCAAATTGCTGTGATGTAGCATTAAGAACCAGGTATACTGAATGTAACTGCAGCTGTCAATCAGTTCAAACTCTCTACTCTGTGCATTTTCTATCAATAACATGTTTTGACAAGAATAATGCTTTCTGATTATTTCAATAATTATGATTCTTCCCCTGGTCCTACACACCTTTAAGATACTTCAGTATGCACAAGTTCAATATCTTCATCACAGTGCAGATATTCAGCCTTATAAACAGATCACAATGAACAAATAAAACACCATCAACTTTATTCTGGGTCAAATCTTTCACCCTAGTACCCAGAAATATGGTTTACCAAAAAACACAACAACAATGCAAATAGATCTGAACAAAAGAGGTGACTTAGAAAACACTAACATCTTCACATTCCTTGTAAAGATTACCAGCAAGTTAGAGAAAATTTAAAATACTGAATTTCATCCTCTAGGACGAAAAAATGTAATTAACTTATTGCCTGTTACTGGTACAATTTTAAACAACCAGTAAAAAGTTGCAACATTCATAAACTACCAAAGGCACAGCTAATGTTGTTAATACAAGGTAGATTTTGCAATCACAGTAAATCTGCTTCATCTTCCAACAACTGCAATCTTTAAATATTCAAGAAGTCTTTCACAGTTTCGAGTTGCTCATAAAAGTAGTCTGGAAAAGTGCACCTTTTCAAAACAAATTTCACTTATGCATTCTTCAGCTGGTGAGGTGTTAAGTATAATAAGATTAATATGAAGAGTTGGGGTTTTTTAAACATTGTTGCTCTACCCATCCATCATAAATTGGAAATAGCTGACAGCTTTCTGGTAACCTGTGTTAGATCTTAACAGCTTAAAATTGTAACATTATCACTGCATTAGTAACAGCAGGAAGGAAAAAAAATCAGCAACGGCACACAATTCACCTTCTTATCATCATCAATGACAGCAAGACTTAGTGCTTTGAGGAACGAATTTGAAGGATTTCTTCCTAAGTAATTACTATGTTTTTGCCGAAGATAAGCTGGGGGATGACAGCAGATCTTGCATTTGGATGTGGCAATAAGAATATAAAATAGTGCAAGTGACAAAGTAAAGTATTGTTTCGATCTATCAGAGAAAGGTATTACACTGTGCAAGAGCTTTTTACAACCTAATCTTGACCTCTTTATAAGATTAATATATCAAGTATTGCACTAATCCATTCTAAATACCTTCTAAGCAAGGCAGTGGCAGGTTATGCTTTTTATTTTATTGCTTCCAACTTTGCCAGCATTTGGTTCTTTTGAATCACGGAGCAGTGACGTCTGTGTGGGGACAGATCAACCACAACAAATGACAAGTGGTAGTGTCTCACACCAAATGTGCATCTTCTGAGCTCAGTTTGTTTCTCTGGCAAAGCTGTCTTTTGTTTCTACGACAACTTAAAGTGTTTCCTGGTTCCAGGAATAGTAAGCCTTTGCCTCAGAAACAGTATTCTATTAACATCAGGGTGGAATTTTAGGAGTGGCTATTTACCCTAAAAATTGCAGTTGAACACAGGATTAACCAATTTTCAAAAAGATGCCAAAAATACATTGAGGTCTTTCTTTGTCAATCAAGGTGTTTTCACCTGGATCTGATTTCTCTCAAAACAGGTGTAACTATAAAACTGCTCTTCCTTTCAGATGACCCAAGTGAATTTTTGTTTGCAACACCTCCTTCTCAGCAGCCTGAGTTCTAGATTTGTCCAAGATGCAATTCTACATCCACTTTTCTCAGGAAAACTGTACCAATACCTTCTTCACTGGCAATGTAAGTCAAGATCACTATATTCCTTTTACACACTTGCTGCCAAGTAACCTGGCAATATCCATTCCTTATAGTAAAGTCTGATGTTCTGCCTTTTAGCTGAAGGCTTACAGATTCTTTCCACTCCAGCCACCAGTTTACCAAGGTTTTTGCCTGTTTATTGTGTACTCTCACCAAATGAATCACAGATCATTCCTTCACAAGCATTTCCATGAACAAAAATTGCCACTTCTGCACTGGCAGGCTCTGGAACGTAGTTATCACTACTCAAGGAAGATTCCATTTACAGTTGCCTTGTGACAGCAAAACACTCCTTGAGACAAAACACAATGCTTCCTAGTTCTTAATCCTGCACATACTTAGTTGTGCATTTCAAAATTTAAAGATGTTATTCTCCATGATAACTTATTCCCCTCACATCCCCAAACTTCATGTTGCAAATTAGTAACATCACCACAGATTGTAATGGGAATATACTGTAGAAGTGAAGAGGCACTTACGCTCTAACTTGGCCAGAAAAAGCCACATTTTATCTAATTCAATATTGCATGTTCTATGTAATTCATTTTTATCTCCTTATTTAACTTTCCCTACTCATGTTACAGGCACTGTTGACTGTATCCTTCAAAGCAGAAACATATCTTTGCGTCAGTTCTGTGTTCTGAGATGCAATGTAAAAGCAATATTCAGGTGCTAGGCAAATTATCAATTTAAATGCAAATTAACTGGATCAAAAAGAATGCCGAAGTGGCTATATATAAAAATCATACAGCAAAAAGAAAGCAATCACTTTATCACGTACAAGAGCAATTTGAATAATCTATTTTCATACAGATGAATCGGATACAACATTAAGATTTATAATAAACTAGACTCAACTAAGTAAACAGTAGTTAAATGTTTTGCTTTGCATAGTATTCTAGAAATTCTCATATAGCATTAAAAACACTGATCCATGTGGAAGATGAAACACCTCAGAAGGATTCCATGAGTTAACAGTAAGGATTTTCCTATGAAATACACTATAGTCTGAAGACTTCAATTGTGGGATGGATAATAACATTAGGAAGCAAAAGAACTTTTACCTTGTTAAATATTGTTTAGGGATACAATACAATAACACTCCCAACTAAATGTTGAAATAAATTAACAGAAAACAAAGAAAAATAATTACACCAGGTTTTCTGTAGTTTTTTTACAGAAGACAAAGAACTACAACAGTTTCTTTAGAGAAAGTAGCAAGAACTTGAAAAGAGAGTCAGTCACTCTAAGTAATTTCTAACATCTTTAAATGTTAGAAAGAAAAAAAAAAAACAAACTGACATGGGCAGGGAAAAAAAAAAGAAGAAAGTTAGTAAACAAGTAAGTAAATCAAAAGTGCTACAAGCATACCATTTATGGGAATAAAATTATAAAATTCATCAACACAGAAAATAAGGCATGCCTAGTTTACCCCAATAGAGTCCATAATACTCAATGCTTCAGGGACATACCAAATCATCACAAAAAAAAGTCCTACCAAACTGTATCAGTAACCTCCTGCTCAAATGAAAAGCAGGAATGCATTTAAAAATTATTCAAACTATGCTTAACAACATTATCTCTGCTGGATCTCATGTTCTCCATGAAAAGCAGCAGTGGCAGAACACATCAACGCCACGACCTTATGACAACAATGCAGCACATCTTATTTAAGAGCAGCAACCATAATTAGTAGAAGGTGAAAAACCCTTTCCAATGGGAAGCACAAGCCTTTCTGAAAAGAGAACAATTTGACTGTTGCCAACATTAACTTTGTAAATCTCTGCATTCATTTTCCAGTGGTGTGATCTTTCCTTATTTCAAATAACTCACATTAAAACATAGTAGAAAAATGGCATTTAAGAGATTGTTGCCCACTATGTTGCACTTTTAGCTCAATTTAAAAAACTACATAAATAACCATGTTTCTTTAAGAAAAAAGTGTGAAAACTCTTTTTTCTTAAAGAATGAACTCTCCACCTCCAAGTATACAAAATCATTTCATCTTACACAATGTTAGAAAATCTATGCTTCATTCTGACCTGCTGTCCTACAGTTTATTTCACCCCTTGGCAAAGTACATCACCACAAGGCTAATGGAGAAAATGCATGGACTGTGAAGTGTTTGAAACACCAACACTCAACAGATTCCAGCTGCCAAGTTCACATGAATATTCCCATCAACAGAGTCTAAAAGTGTTATCATATATTATGGGAAAAGGAGATGAAAAAGGAAAAGAAAGTCACACAAGACATAAATCCCAGCTACTGGTACAAGTGTTCACCTGAAGAAATATAAACAATTATATAGTTAACCAGAACAGGAAAACCCAAAATCTGCAGTTTAACTAAAGCCAGTGATTTCTCTAAGTTCTGTTTGAATCTGTAAGTTCTTTGATCAAACAGAAACCAGTACTTTTTATATGGGCACTTTTTATATATACCTACAAAGGATTTTGCCTACTGTTTAAAAGCAAAAGAAAAAAACACTACTACAGCACACAGTGGCCAGCATGAACTTCTTGACAGCATGGCTGCTAAAAGACCATCATGCCCACAAGAATCTGGACGCCTTCCTTTCCCCAGATGTAAATGATGTTTTGTACTATACAATTCAGAAGCTGCTGCCGACTTTTGTTGAAATCAGTAACTAGATGATAAAATGATTAAGTTTGCCTTCAGCATAAGATACTTGCCTACACTCCAGCTTTGATTGCAACAGTTTTTGTTAGTCATTTTGCACCGGATAGAAGGGGAAAAAAAGGTCAAAATACATTTTTTCTTTCTTCCAGGACTGACTAGCACTAGGAAAATACAGGCCTTGTTCCACCCTAACATGTTCACAATCGTCAGGTGGAGGAGACCAAGTCAGAAGAGGAAAATTCACTGGAACTAAGTTTTAAGCTCAGCAGAATTTAATCAGAGAGTTTAGTCAAAGCACTACTGTGCCCACAATGCCCACCCTCAGACCTGTAGAGCTGAGCTCTGCAGCTGCTCTTCGCACATAAGGGAAATATTTAAGGAAAACCAGAAATAAAGGGCACAAATAACTCACTTTTCCACCCAGAAAAATCACATAGAGCAGCAATGACAAAACATTATATTTTCACTTTCAAAAGATATCTCTTTTGCAGAAAAAGGATACTTTATATTTGCTCTGTTTATGATACCAGATCTTCTGCCCCTTATGCAGTTAAAAGCATCAAAATTAGAGATTTTGCTTAGTGTTGACATTCTAATCAGTTTTTATAAATTCACATTTGATCAGCTCAGCTGATCCCACACACCTTATTAGTAATATATTCTATTGATGTGAAAGAAAGTTTCAAGTTCTCAATCAAGGGCCACATTTGAAAAAGTGAGACTGTCTGGAGACCAACTAGGTAAATATTAATCCTATTTCAGAAAACAGGTTAGTCATAATGCATACTTCATTTTTTTCACTTCAAAACTCTAGTCACACATTTCTCCTAACATATGATTTTTCAGCTTGTTCAATTTCAGCTGAAGCTTGGTTTCTTAGAGGTTTGAATGCCCTGAAAAAATATGGAGATCCTCTAAACCAGATTAATCTAAACATAGTTACTCATGTGCCTTTTCTACATGTCCTGCCCTGTCCTGCCTGTTTGCCACACTTGTTTGCTACTGAACTGCAGGAGGCTCTTGTCACTATTCCTCCTCCTATATGGTAGGCAAGAGGACACCACCAGCATGAACAGTTTCACACATATTCAATTACTAGTCAACACACACTCTAAAGCAAGAAAAATTTATTTCAACTGCTCCAAAGATAATACAACAAAAATCCCATTATCCATATTGATATTACATTGCTCTCCCTGTTATGTTATCCAGGTTGTCTAATGAGCTGCAATCTCAATTTTGAGTATCCACCAGAGGAAGACAGGAAAAAATGTAATTCGGGAATTTCAATGCTCTTTTTAAATGTTCATTTCCCTATCAGAAAGGGAACATAAACCTTATCAGTCTGCTGTTTTTATTTTTATCTGAAAGCATCAAAATGTGTTCAACAAAACACATATCTATTGTATCAATCTGTATCAATCTGAGGTCTAAAATCTCTGATGCAGAGAGGAAGCTGATGTCTAGCAGCAACCAGCTTGAGGCACAACCCAAACTTCCTAATATTGACAATTTCACTGGAATAATCATTGATAAAACAATACTAATTACTAGGCTAGTGCTGTACCACTGTGTGTAACAATTTCTGAACTTTTGACATAAAGCACTCTTTCACCCTAGACACAATTTTCAGCTAAAATGTGTAACAGTGATAATTCCTTTTCCACAATTTCTATCGTTACCCAGTCCCTCTGTATGCACTAGCAATAAAGTCAGGTATATTTTATAGTTTTTATTTGGACTACTAACACTCTAGATCAAATGAGATTAGGACCCAGATAGTCTTTTTGCTTTATTGCCATTTTATAGACAGTTTCATTCCCCTCCTTGTCCAATATGGCAAAATGATTGTTTCAAGTCAAACTACAGTAAATCACATCAGCAACTGTATTAAGTTTTGCAAGCATTACATTTCTTGAATTTCCTTTTACCTTTGACTGATAATCCTATTTACACCAGCTTAATAAGGTCTAACAGTATCAGTGAAGGTTACTCGAATTTGTATCTCTGTCTAATATCTTCACCTGCGAGTTTCCATCATGAAATATCTGCTAATTAATGGGAAGAACTTTCCAAAGGCACTGATTTCTTGTGTAACTAGTCCAAAAGACCCTCACAAAATGTAAAGATAAAAGAAGGATAGAAGATACACCTTCAGATTTGTATCTCTTCAACATAAAACTAAAGCAAAGAAAAGCCAACAATAGTTTTTCTCTGCAATTCCTAGATGGTTTTAAATCAGAAGGAGACAAGCCAGTCCTAAAGTAAGTCTGCAAGAGGGAATAGTATAAAAAATTCCTCCCAGTTCATATACTGATTTATATGATTAAACTGGCAGGCTAATGTATCACCTTTCATCTTTTTCTACAGTCACACCACCAAGATATTTGAGTCAGGGAAAGTACCAGGGTATCTTCCATGCTAATTTCATCAGTGAAGATAACAGAATCACAGAACAGTTAGGGATGGATGGCCTCCGGAGATCATCTGGTCCAGTGTCCAGCTGTATTTTTAACATCTTCAGGACCTTCCTGGGCAGCCTGTTCCACTGTTCTGCTATCCTCAATATGAAGAAGTTCTGCCTCATGTTGAGGTGAAACTGCTTGTGTCATTTCTCCTTGTCATGTCACTGGGCACCACTGAAAAGTCTGGCCCCATGCTCTTGGCTCCTCCTCTCAGATATTTATATGTGTTGATGACATCCCCTCTCAGTCTTCTCTTCTCTAGACTAAACAGGCCCTAAACCACGTTTCCTGTGCTTACCAACAATAAGTAGGTTAAATAAGTACATGTATAGTGATGTACCTCAGTGCCCAGGAAGCTTATCAGATGATCTTGAACGTTATCACATGGCACATACAGGACATCCAAGGGATCAGACAGCATGTATTCAGGAACTGCAGGTCCTGCATGGCCAACCTGATCTCCTCTCATGATCAGGTGACCTGCCTGGGGGGATGACAAAAAGTCTGTAGATGTAGTCTCCCTTCAGCAAAATCTTTGGAGCCTACTGTTTCTTGAAGCATTCTGCTGGAGAAGCTGTCAGCCCACGCCTTGGACAAGTGCACTCTTCACTGGGTTAAAAACCAGCTGGGGGGCTGGGCCCTGAGAGTGGTGTTGAATGGTGCTGATATCTTAGGGGTCAGAAATAATGCTTCACTCAGAGAGTTACATGGAATAAGAAGAGGGTTGTAGAACAGGTGTTGGCTTACCCCTGAAACAGGCCTCACAGCCTCACAAGGAAGGACCCTGAACAAAGGACCACCTGGGCTTTTATACTCTGTGCAAGTCTGGGGCCTTTCTGCTGAGTCATCAGCTCCTGCTGTTCTCTGTTGTCACCAGAGCCTCATGCACTTTGTAGTGCAAGGGACTGGCGTCAGTTCACAGTCTGTTGTCCCCACTCTCCAGGGAACTCGAGCTCAATCAGCAGCTGCACAGAGACAACAGGGTAAAAGGCAATTTGGCAGGGGCGGGATGACCTTCGACTCAGGGATAAAGAAACCCACTGACTCAAAAGAAGAGCAAGACTGAGCATGCACGCTAATCAGCTTGAGAAGCAAGAGAATTCAACCAACAGAACTCAGAATACTAATTAATACAAGAAGGAGGTAACTTGTAGCCAGCATGCCTATGTTCACTAAAATGGATGCATAGTGTAAAATTTCAAGAACTGGTATTAGCTTTGCAGATTTACCACACAGCTCTCATCTAAGCACAAATATGAAAGAAACAAATACCTCAGCTCCTCCTTGTGTGAGACTGACCTACTGCACATCAGCTGACAACAATTTTAGGGACAATGGTGCCACAACCAATTGGCAGACAGTCACTAGTAAGGTTTCCGAAGGCTCAGTACTGGACCCAATTCTGTTTAAATCCTTACTGATGATTTGGATGAGGGGACCAAGCGTACCCTCAGTGTGTTCATGGATAAGACTAACTTAAGTGGGAGTGCTGATCTACTGGAGGGCAGGAAGGCTCTGCAGAGGGATCTGGGCAAGCTGGATCATGGCTGAGGCCAATGGTGTGAGGTTCAGCAAGGCCCAGGGCTGGGTCCTGCCCTTGGGTCACAACAACCCCAGGCAGTGCCACAGGCTGGGGCAGAGTGGCTGGAAAGGACCTGGGAGTGCTGCTGACAGCGGCTGAACATGAGCCAGCAGTGCCCAGGTGGCCAAGAAGGCCAATGGCATCCTGGCCTGGATCAGCAATGGTGTGGCCAGCAGGGCCAGGGCAGGGATTGTCCCCTGTGCTGGGCACTGGTGAGGCTGCATCGTGAGTCCTGTGCTGTTCTGAGCTCCTCAAGAAAGACATTGAGGTACTGGAGTAGATCCCGGAAAGATCAACAAAGCTGGTGATAGAAAGCTGAGCATCTGCAGAGTGGGTCCCATGAGGAGCCACTGAGGGAGCTGGGATTGTTTATCTTGGAGAGAAGGAGGCTCAGGAGTGACTTTATCACTCTCCACAACTGCCTGACAGGTGTGCGTAACCAAGTGGAGGTCAGCCCCTTCTCCTAGCCAACAAGAGACAGGATGAGAGGAAATGGCCTCAAGCTGCACCAGAGAACGCTCCAGTTGGACATCAGAAAGAAATGGGTTGCTAAGCACTGGAATGGGATGCCCAGGGAGGTGGTGGAATCACCATCCTTGGAGGTGTTCAAGAAATTACTGGACACAGCACTAGTTGGTCAGCAGGTCAAAGATTTGCACAGGATTAGTAAAGACCTTAAAGGGCTTTTCTAAACTACATGATTCTGTGAATAACATAGTTCTCTGTGGAAAAAATAAACCACCTGTCTTTTTGAAGACACAAACCTGATCTCAGTATGGTTGAAATACTTCCCATGTCGGTGTGACCCGACACTTCCCCAGCCCCAGTTCTAGGAAGACATTTCAAAATCTAGTTCACAATTTGGTAGCACTTTACCCCTTTTTTTGTGTCTGTACTATGCATTCCACAGCTAAATGAGGTTGCATGCTGACTAATTTAACCATATTTTAAGACTGACTTTAAATTTCTGTAATGTTTTTTTGCATACATACTAGCATTTATTCTAGCCACACTATTTATAATACTATTTCTGCCACAGCTACTTCTATTTTTAATCAACTGGGAAGCATGCAAGCAACACTGAGATGGAGATCACACATCTGAAGTAACAGCTGAAAATATCTAATTATAACTTGGTATTGCCTTGTATAGAACTAAAGTTTTAGTAAGGAGAAAAGAGAGTACAGTGGCATTTTTTTCCCCAGTTTGGTGTAGAATCTTACAAAACCTATCTAGTGCAATAAATATTACACTACTGACACACTGACTTGGCCAGGAGAATAATTTTATAAGGATATAAAATATATCATTATAAAATTATATATTCCCGATATCTCGGGTTCTCTATGGTCGGGATGACTCCCAGCCAGCCTGATGGTCGAAGAAGGAGTCGGAGTTCTTCGTTTGTGGTTCTCAAGGTCGTTCATTGTTGCTTATCTAAGATGTTTTTTCTCTGGCCCACCATGGGCCTGTCTGGCAGGTCAGTTCAAGGCACACTACACGCCTCCCGGGTTGGTGCTATCTTTTATACTAAAAACTATGTATACTATGTTTACAATTATGTTCCAATACCTATCACCTATGTTAGACACTGACTTTCTACTCTAAACCAATCTGTGAGTGCCAACATCATCCTGAACATGAATGCAATGAGAAAAAAGAAGAAAGACAGAGCACGCCCAAATCCCTCCGTCTTGGACCTCCTAACCCCCATGTACAGAATCCCAAACCCCCCCGTAAAGGTTCTAAACCCCCCTGTACATGGTTCCAAAATTTTCCCTTCACCCCATGCTTACTACTATGCTACTTAGACTTTTGTGACCTGTGACTCTTCATACAAGGTTAGTAATTTCTCCCAGGGGCTAAGATCAAACCCCCGAGTGTTTTTGGCCTTCTGCCAGAGCTCGTCAGCCCCCTGCCAGGAGCTCAAGCCATCCAGGTCACCCAGAGGGGTATCCTAGGTTCTGACAGAAGACAGTTTTAACTTGCCAGGGAGGATCCATCCATAATATTTGACTGTAACATGTCTTCTATTTATAATCTACCAGACTCTATAACCTTTGGTAAATATAACTTTCTAGCAATCAATTGGCCATCAAATCAACCTTCTGTCAGCTGTTGCCACAGAGCAGTACTAGGGAACAGTGCTTCATTCTCTGCACTCCCCTGCCTACTAGATGATTTCTTTTTTATATGAGCAGATCCTATGATGAACACATTACACTAATATTCTACTCTTACAATAAGACTCTCTGATTTGTGTTGATTTTGTGGTAAAAAGCAGTAAAATTTTAGGAGTGTAGGTTTAAAATATACTTAAGGTGGAGTCTAAAAAGATATAAAATAGCAGCTGATCCATCTAGCTATTTACTATCAATAGCCATATATAATTCATTATTATTAATGAGACCTCTCAACTATTTAAGACCTTCAGTCTAGGTTTAACAGGTAGAGATATGGTCCTCAACAGCAAACTGTTTCTTTACAATTACAAATCATAAGCCACTAAGAGAAAACAGTGTTAGAAAAGTTTTATCAGCTCAAAAAGTACAATAAATTACTGGTTTAAATTCAGAAATTACTTTATAAGCAAGCAAGTATCAGATTTTAAAAGAAAATTCTGCAGAAATTGCTCATTGTGAGTTGAGGGAAGACTACTTGGCTGTGTAATTAATTGATAGGGTACTCACACCAGAATGTGTGTAAAAGCAAACTATCTGTGCTGCAATGTCTTTTCTCTTCACAATCAGTTTGGAGTTTATTTAATTCATTCTTCTACAGTGTTTTTTTCCAAGCTAACAAAATTCTCAGTAACCTTCTTAATTTTTAGACAGATGTTCCTAATTTACACCAGCAGCCTAATCTGAATACAGCTTTATTTATGCACTGAAACACAAAAAAAGCTTGAAAATTGTCTGAATGCTTTCCCTTGTAACTCTTTCTCAAGTCCATACTCCCATATCAAATTGTTTTTTATTCCACTGTTAACTTTCACAGCTTTATAAATGCATGTTTTATTTTGTCTTTCAGATCATTACTACTAGAGCACTTTCTTTAACTTTGTCTACCTGTGTCCACATTTGTTACCCACTAAGAAGCTCCAACAAACAAATTAACTAGCAACCCTCTATATTAAGCTTCTGTTTCAAGGCACCACCAGCTAATGTAAATACATTAATGCAATGGAATACAGCAAAAGCTATTTAGAGATTACATCTATATGTAATGCTTCCATGTATATGTGAGAACCAACTCTATTTGTAGATCAAGCAGACAAGTCAGAAGAATCCCCAGTGTCTCAGCATCTTTTATACTTCACATTTTTTTAATGGTGTGACTACATCAGTGGACAAGGACAGGGTTACAGGTATCATTTATCTGCACTTCTTTAAGACCTTTGACACAGTCCCCTACAACATCCATCTCTCTAAAATGGAGACAGACGGATTTAATGGGTGCAGTGGGTGGACTGTTATGTGGATAAAGAATTGGCTGGGACAGTCGCATGCACAGGCACTGATCGATGGCTCAGAATCCCAACGGACAGTGACAAGCAATGTCCCTCAGGGGTCCTTAAGCACTATTTAATATCATCCTTAATGACAACACAAAGGAATCAAGTGAACCCTCAGCCAATTTGCAGATTACCACAAACTGAGTAATGCAGTTGACACACCTGAAGAACAGGAAGCCATCAAGACAGACCTGGACAGGCTGGAGAAGTGGGACCATGGGAATCTCATGCGTTTTAAGAAGACCAAATGCAAGGTCCTGCACCTGAGCTGGGACAAGTCCCAGAATGAAGTTTCAGGATGAACACAGTGAGAGCAGCTCTGCTGAAAAGCTCTTGGGGGTGCTGGTGGCTGCGAGGCTGGACATGACCCAGCCATGGGCACTCATACCCCAGAAAGCCAAATGTGTCCTGGGCTGCATCCAAAGCAGCGCAGCCAGCAGGGGCAGGGAAAGCATTCTGCCCCTCTGCTCTGCTATTCCCACCTGCAATACTGTGTTCAGTTCTGAGGTCCTCAGCACAGTAAAGATACTCACTTGTTGAAATGAGTCCAGAGGAAGCCATCAAAATTATGAGAAGGATGGTGTACATCTCCCATGAAAAAAGGCTGAGAGAACTGGGATTGTTCATCTTCAAGAACAGAAGATTTCAGGGTGACCTAATTGCAGTCACCGAGTACCTGAAGGGAGTCTAAAAACGATGGAGACACCTTTTTACAAGGGCACATAGTGAGAGAACAAAGAGTAATGGCTTCAAACTGAAAGAGGGCAGGTTTAGACTGGATATTAGGAAAAATATGAGGTTGGTGAGGTACTGGAACAGGCTGGCCTGTAGAACCTGTAGATGTCCCATTGCTGGACATGTTCGAGGCCAAGCTGAATGGAGCTCTGGTCTAGCAGAAGATGTGCTTGACTATGGCAGGATGATTGGAACTAGTGATCTCAAGGTCCTTTCCAATCCGTACCATTCTATGACTGTGTAATTGTTTGAAGTTTAGCTTTCCCTGATTTGCATCAGATCAAACATGAGCTCATAGCTGTCCAAGTTCACAGGAACATATCCTAACAACTCTACTCTCTTTTGAGGGGACAGGCCAAGATCCTCTCCCCTCAGGAAACATTAGTCTCACTAAGTCAATACAGCGTGTTCCTTGCTGCTTTGGGTCACCCAAATCACTGACCCAGAAATGGACTTCATCAGGGTCCAGGACAAGCAGACACAAGTGAATCACTGCAGTCAGCTGACCACAGATGAAAGATCTTCTGGGCAATTTGTAACTCAGAGTCCTCTGACTCACACAACACTGCTGTTGCACTTATGAGACATGCTGCCTTGCTTCCAAGTCTCCCAAATACAACCATTCTCCTGTAACCATGAGGTTAGGAGGCAGATGCAGGAAACTCAGGACATGCAGAATTAAATGTCAGAACAAAGCCCAGCAGAATGTAGGCACAAAACCAGTATTCCTTTACAATTTTGTGATAGTCTTTCCCCAAGCCCAAATAGCATCCCTGATACAGGCAACAGTCATTGCAAGCTGTGCAGGCTGAGCTTCCACTATATCCTGCCACCTGGACAAACAGCTGCTGCACAGGAAGGCAAAAGGAATAAAAAGGATCCCACCAGTCTTTACAGTGCCAAGATACAAAACAACATTTTCAAAGCAACAAGTTTGTTTGGTTTTAATTTTTTTCTTTATTTTTGGGGGGAATTGTGTGTGTGTGTGTGTGTGTGTGTGTGTGTGTGTGTGTGTGTGTGTAGCGGTTTTTTTTAAACTAGGAGAGCTGAACTAACAAGTATAAAGAAAAGCCTGTGAGATTTGTTGATGGCAATTTGCCATCTTTGATCTAAAAACAGGCAAAATAGTCCTTGGTTTGGCATAACAGCACCATGAGGCTTCTGTGCACCTGTACCACCAGGAACAACTGGCAGCTCTTCCTGAGGCAACAAATGAGTGTGACTAAACAGCTGGAGAAGTTCTGCCAGACTTGCCTTTCCACAGCTTCCTGCTCTGGAACTACCTGCAAAACTGACTCTCAGCCGTATTCCTAGTCTTAATCAGGAGAGCATCTTCGCTCCCCTATAAAGAGACAAGGAGTATGCAGCTAAGTCATTGGTAGGACTGGGAGATAGGCTGCACTGCTGTTGCCTTTTGAAATTACTGGAGCACACCTTTCCCAGCCCAGTTACAACTTCTTGAAAGAAAGTCATGGACTTTCTTCATCATCTGCTTTGCAAATGGATTCCTTGAGGCAGAGTGCTTTCTGGTCAGGTTGTCACAGCGACAACTGGTAAGATCAATCTTGCCACACAACAGGGAAGATGGATTCTCATGACACTCCTACTGACTTGCAGCAATCTCACATGACTGACAGAAAACAGTTCTTCAAGTGCAACACGAATACAAAGGAAAGATGCAGTTTGTCTCTCAGAAGCTCTACGCTAACAGCACTTCCTTACTTTACTTTCATAGTGATCTGAATAGTAAATACTGAGGATTTCACGCTGCCTGAAGCATGTCCTTGGAACACAGATGAGCCTCTGAAGAACACCATATCTCCCCCTTTTGTTAATCAGTGCACTGATTAACAGTGCAATGGCCATACTCTGGCCAGCCAAATCTGTTCTCCTCCAAGCAGCACACAATAAACTGCAGTACCTGCTTCAGGACAATTTGTCTTCCTTCTTTTTCTTGAGTAGTCTCAGCCCATAGCGTAATAACCCAGTACAGCCCCAACAGTCCTGAAAAAAGGTGTTGAAAATCACCTTTTCACACTTCTCATGTCTGCTTCCAGGACATGTCCCATGTAGAGCAGCAAACTATGCCCCCTTGCCCTATAATCACCAGCCAATATCCCTACTCCAAAACTTTCTGGTGAGCTGCCAAGGCCAAATCCAGATTCTACATGCCATCAGCTGGGCCCACCTGAGTGGGGTCTGGCCACAGGCTAACATGATGTCTCACAGACTTGAAACCCAGAGAAGTATTAGACATAAGTTATGTCACAAGAGGTTTAGATTGACTATTAGGACAATTTCCCGATTGAAAGGATGGCCAGGCAGTGGAACAAGGCTCCCAGGGAGGTGTTCAAAAGATGTGTTGATGCAGCACCTGGGGACATGGTTTAAGGGTGAATATGGTGCTGGGTTAACAGCTTGACTTGATGATCTTTGAGGCCTTTTCCAACTTTGACAATTCTATGATTCCATGTGCCCAAAACACATTGTCCAAGCCCCTGCATGTGACCCATCCACAAAAGAAGGGAGAAGGCATGCAGGAAGGATGAGGAAACAAAAAGAAATTAATAGCTCAAATTACCTCAGCCAGACCTGGGATGTACAGTACTTTCAGCTGTTGATTTCAAGAACACAGCAAGGGTGGTGGGTGGGTGAGAAGAAAAGCATACCTAGGACATAAAGCATTCACTGAGAAGTGTGTACCAGAGAAGAAGAAAAGGCATGGCTGGCAGCACAGATGGGTAGAGGTGCCTGTTAGTTTTATAGGCTTGCCATGGCTAAGAACTGCCCATTCAGTGAAATGTTACCAAAGAACAGGACCCAGAAGACTACTTTTCCAGATTTTCACCAGTCTCTTGCCTGTACAGTGAGGGAGATTATGTGAGTGACCTGCAGATCACAGAGAACTATGAACTTGCAGTTTTTCTCTTCTCTCCCACTGGCACTGAAGAAGTGTTTCATATTTGCCTCCTCTCCTCTCCTCCTTTCCCTCCTCTTTCCTGTTTTCTCTTCTCCTTCCTTCTCTCTCGAGACATATTTTAATAAAAACACTAAACCAGAGCAATGTTCTTACTATGTGCTGAGAAGTTTTTTCTAAGCAAGTGGTCATGCTGAAACTGCTGGCAGTCATTGTAGGGGGAGAGGTGGAGCTGATGTGGTCTGTGGTAACAGCCCCCCTCTGGATGCTGGGCTGGTGTCCAGCAGAGCTGAGCTGATGACATGCTCCCAGTGCATCAGGATGTTTTCCCAGCAGCAAAGAAACTAACAGGTAATGGCTTAGGACTCTAGAAACACCAAGCAAGACCCTTTCTGGTCCTTCTGTCCCAAGCAAAACAGAAGATCAAACACTAAGGTTACTCTTAGCTATCACACTGAAGTTTTGACAGCACACCAAACTTTGACAATGTATATTCAGACACATGGTAGGGTACTGGGGCATGGTGAAATGCAGGGAAACTAGGTAAGAGGAGGGAGTAAAACATAGCACACTTATGTCCACAGAATTGTGCTTCAGTAGATATTTTCCTTTACACATTGAGGCTCTACACATTGCAGAAATTACTTGGTTCTAGTAAACAGTAATGCACACAGAAAGTGGCTTGTCAAGAGTATAGGCTGATATATGTGTGTGTGTGTGTGCATGTATATACATATATATATATATATAAAGAGAGAGAGAGAGAGAGGGAGACAGATAGACAGATATAGATGGTTTTGGGGAGTTTTTTTGGGTATGTGTTTGTGTTTGACTTACTTTTGCTTCTTTAAACCCCAAAACATCCTTCCCCACACCCCCAAAAGGATACCTTAGTATTGATAATGTTGCTACATGCTGAAAGAAATGTTAAAAGTCAACATTACTAATACCTAATGAATTAACACATATAAAACCAAAATGAATCAGTATTACAGCAGTACTTGGAATCCTAATTAAAATATAAGACAAAACATAGAACCAGAGCTTTTCTTTCCTAAGCAGGACTGCTATCACAGACCCACTTCAACCTGTATCAAAAGTTGTATCTAAATACTGCAATCAATTCTTCAGTATCTCAAATAAAGTGAAAATGGGATTTCCAGGCAGTGATATTAATGGATGTACAGTTTCGTATTTGCTGGAGTATCACAAAAAAGTAGCACAAAATAAATACAGGTGAACACTGATGCTCTAAAATGTGCACTATAGTTTATTTTATTAAAAGTTACATAGTAAAATCAACCTCAGTGACCCTATGAAGTTTTCTGAGTACATCTCTAAGAAGGTGGAAGAGCCTTATGAAATAGCAAGTACTGCTATTGCATCTGCTCATATCATCTTTTGATGCCAGTTTATTTTTTTACACTGCAACTTTGTATTGCTTCACAGCGCTTGATAATAGTGTTTGATTATTTTCCATACCCTTGCCAATTTTTTATTCAATGAAAGCCTTCTGTTGTTTAAGAATGAGACAAATGAATTGCACATGGATTTACAAAGAGACACCACACAAACTGATAAATGCGAAGTGGAACTTTTCATACAGTTTCTATTACACTTTGCAGATACAAACAAAATTTCCCCACAACTTTCTAAAGTTAAAAAAACAACTGCCGCACCTGAGTAGCAATCAATTCAGTGCTGAAGTTCACCTTTCAAGATAGTGATTATATTATTTGCAGACAAGTAAAAATAACTAAATCCCCCACCAAGCACAAAGAGCTTCTCTTTAGCAACAAATCCTCTGCTGACACAACATTCCATTTTAGAAATGGTCCTTCAATAAAGGCACTCACTTTTGTAGCTGATGGTTCCACTAGTCTCTGACGGTGGCGTGCTGAGCTGAAATGACTCTTCTGAGGCGTCCCTTCCTGACAGTGAATGAAGAAAGGAGAGGAAGAACAGAGGAAAAGGGGACAATGGATTGTGGAGGGGGATGGAATGGAAGATGTTGGAGAAGGGAGAGGAAGAGTATTTAACTGAACTGTATTTTCACTAACTTTGAAAAAGCTTTATTACATCAATTTAAGTAATACCACTGTACAAATATCAGAAAGAAAGTGAAGCATTTGTTTTAAAAAGCAGCCTCTTAAGGTTTTTCTACATGTATTACTCGCACACATTGAATGATGCTGTCTCTTATAAATCCACACATACACACATGTACACATGCCTCCTTCACTTTCATACATACATTAAAGCTAAACATTCATTTCACTTTCCCAAAGTATACGCATTACCTTACATTTTCTGTATCAGCTTATGCAGTTAAACACAAAAATCCCAATCCAACTGGATTTATGCTTCAACACAAACATCAAAATCTCCTCTAGCAAAATAAGATTTTTTTAGATTCATATTCTCCACCCAGACCTGCAATAATCACCTTAAATTCTAGAGACTTTTACCTTACAGAGATTAATGTCCTTGCCTGAGGAAACTGAGAAAGACCAGGTTCACACAGGTGAAAGGTAAGTATTTTCTCTTAGAAAGCAAAACTTGAAAGAGCATTCATCTGAAAAATAACCTGAAACCTGATAGTCTTCATTACATGTGCAATATAACAAGAGATTTTTCCAGGATATGAGATACTGGTTCCAAATCCTTTACCTGCTTAATATCCAAGAGACAGAAGTGCAACATTTAGTTTCTTCCCCAAGACACTTCAAATACACTGCATCAATCTCTCCAGAAACTTTCCAATTTTGAAAGCCCCTCATTGCTGTAGTAAGTATGAACTCTACAGTCTGTTATTTCAGGCATGTGTCTGAAGGGGAGAAGATATGGCTGAAGAGCCTGCTTTTAATCACAGGAATCAGAGGATGAAAATTTATAAGACTCATTTTTTCTTGCCTTTTTTTTTTTTTTCTTTTTCTTTCAGAACCAATACACAATTCTCCTGCAAGTCTTCCCTGGGAATAAAAAAGTCACAGTATTTTAAAAATATAAGACAGACCTGCTCCTATTTCTGAGAAGATACTCACAGGGTTTTTAAAAAGAAGATACACAATGTTACTCAAATATTTTTCAAGATCTCAAGACTTATTTTTCAAAAAGCTTTTTTATAAAAGTAGTTTTTTACACCTCCTTAACAAAAAGGCATTCACTTCTGGCATGACACCACACAGACAGAACCAGCCCTGTAACTCAAAAAGATACGGTGGAAATACTCAAATATTACAGCCACCCTCGGAGGAAAACATCATAATTCACCAAATCCACAATAGTAGTAGTGCAAACTAGCTCTAATCAATAGAACCATCATTACAGAAAAAGTAGTTATCCGACACTTGCCTAAACACTTGGTTACAATTGCAGAAGACTGTTCTGCTGATGGCAATGTACTTTGGTAATATTCCATTCCATTACTGCTGTAGTGGACTAAAATCAGCAGTAACAATGGCTGGAAGGTAAAGAAGAAGGTAAAGAAGACCTTTACACTTCTTCTTTAACAATTTCTTTTAAAAATTCTCAGTGCCCTTGCCATTATAATCTAAGATCCAATTTTATATAATTACCAATGGATGCCTGAAAAGGATCTCCTTTCTGTCACAGTTTGGAAATAATGGTAGAGTCAGCTTAACCTGGACATTAGCTAACAAAAGTGCTGAACTTCAGAGGCCCTACCTTCTCCCACATTATGGTTATTAGCTAATCTAACATGGGATCCTGTACTTAACTGAGAAACATGGAATTCTTCTTCCCTTATTCACATTTTTATTCTTTATTTACTGTCTCTCCTTCAGAATACTTTCCAGAAGCAGTTGAGAGCTGGCACAAACACAGTTAACACATAGAAAAAAACCCAATACAGCACCAATACCATTTCAGAAGCAAAAATGTGTACCTAAATTGATGTGATTACTCCTGTGAAAAAGGAAAGTCAGAGTTCAGACTGTTAAATGTTTATATGGGCTATGCCTTCAATCATGCCAGCCAGTACAAGATCCTGAATCAGAATATATTAGCACTTCACTTTTTAGCCCAAAAGAGGTTAGACTTCATGCAATACTGTCCCATGTAGGGATGATAGTTTATCAAGATATGTGAAGGTTCAACTAAGATCAATAAGAGATTTTAAAAAGCTAGAAAGAAGCTATGGAAAAATTAAATATAGAACATTTGAAGACATTAGAGACATTAGACTGTATGCATACAGGTTTTGCATCATAATGTCATGTTCCTTAGTATTGCATTTCAGCTGATAAAAACAAAGCCTTCTGCCAATGTCAGCAGTAGATACTGTTCCATACACGATTGTCTAATAAGGGCAGACAAACCAGAGTCAATGTCACAGAGACACAGCAATCTTTCACTTGGGGGAGAAAAAAAGAAAAACCAAAACAACAATAACAACAACAACAACAAAAACCTACATGCTGAAAAGACTAAACATTCAGAGTCACTGCAGTTATTACCAGTAAAGCACATACAGTGGATCCATGATACCCTTGAAGGATGAATGTCCTCTAGAGAGGAACCAGTCAGTTGCAATTATAAGTTGATATAATAAAACTGCTGTCAGAAAACTAAATCCTTGCAAAAGCCAACACGATTCACGTCAACAAGGACAGCTAAAGGAAAACCTGAAGGATTCTAAATAATTCTGTGATAAGATATTTTAGTATTTTAGTTAGGTGGCATGCAGAAAATTGGCATGGGAGACAGAGACTTATTTCATTTAACAGGTGAGTAATCCAATAAATAATCTTGTGGGAAACACACATCTTGGAGTAAAAAAAAAAAAAAAACAAAAACAAAAACAAAAAAAAAAACAGCACATCAAACCAAAAACCCCCCCCACAAAAAAAAAAAAGCAACACAGACTGGGGCAATAAGTATTGCACAGTATATTTCTAAAGTCACAGAAGCCTGAAAATAGCTGTGAGGAGAAAATATGCTTTTGACTGAAGAAGGCTGGTAGCTAATTCAGCTATGTATAGGCTTTAATACTGATACCAAAAGCAGTTTCCATTAAGAGCAGCTACCACTGTGTGGCAGTTCTCATGAAAATGGCAGTGCCAAGAAAAAACCAAGAATAGCAAGTGACACAAGCATGTGGTCTTATCTGAAGAGATTTCTACGTCCAGACTGAAGTGGCCACAGACCTCTTTTTTTCCTCTCCATTTTTATTAGCTGCCAGACCAAGATCTGAAACAAGTGGCAAAAATTCCATACAGAGGAGCTGAACTCACCAACAAATACCACAGCTGGTCTCTGACAGATCTGCAAGTATTTAGCACTGAAGTAAAAATAATTCACAGACACAACTCCATCCACATCAAGCTGGGCAAATCCTTATGCTGACAAGGCTATTTAATTGTTTTTACATTAATGAGTGTCATACTGAAGAATACCTCCTCTCAACCCTCAAACCATGATCGTTCTAAACATGCTTCCTCCCCCAAGACTAGTCTTGGGCTGCCTCAAGACACATCTGCACCCAAGTCCCATCAAGTCCCTGCCACATCTTTAAGGTGTTATAGAGGTGACTGATATATAGAGGTGTCCTATAGAGATGACTGAGCATCTTGGCATTAGAGTTTAGCAATAGCCGCAGCAAAACTTACGGCCAAGACCTGCTGTCATAGCTAAGACTGCATCTAAACTTTTTGTTACTTTTCTTCACATGGCAATCTACCTCCTGTTGTGTAGTGTCTCACACTAAATGCAGCTGTTCTATTCAATTACCAAAACACTACACTGTATATTTTTAACTGCTCTGAAGATTCCTTTTTTCTTTCTTTCTACTGCAATGTTAAAATGTTACTCTGTCACAATTCGTCTGTTTAGGATGGCTATGTAAATACAGCTGTGAGGGTACAGCAAAAATACAAGAAAGGACAAAGCAAATAAGAAAATTAGGAACAAAAATTATGTGTTAGAACGTGATGTGTTTAGTCTGATTTTTCTATTTCTTTCTTTCTTGCCTCAAAGGGGCCAAGATTTCAGCAACAAAGAATGTCATTCAACATCTGATAACTCAATAGTTTTAGGATATAGCAAAGAAAGCAGTAAATATTGTGAGATGGCAACACAATCAAGGCATTTCACACTACTAAAACCTTCAACAGCAGCATTGCAACACTAATTTACCATATTACCCACTTATGTTTTTTATTAATTATATGACACCATTCAGAAAGTCAGCATGCCACCTCAGCATTAGTATTTCTTCTTATGCACAGCTTCCTGGCGCTGGTTACCTGCTGAACAGATCTGTGAACAACACCAAGGCCATCTCTATCAGATATCTGCTTGGTAAAAGCTACTGGTGATTAGACTGGGTCCATCCAGATATTATGACCATTTCATACTTAATCCTTGAAGTGTGTTAGTAGATAAAATTTTTGTATCTCTGTTTTTTTCTATTACATTCTATCTGTTACAAGGTTATGTCTTATCTGCTGTAAGGTCACCAGTAGCCTTGCAGTCTTGTACAAAAAATTTCTCTGTGTTTCAACTACCAAAAAGATAATTAAATGCTATTCCTGTTTCAATAACACAAGACTAGGAAATAACATGAGCAATAACATGAGACTAGGAAAGAGGAAAAACAAAAGATCTAGGGAAACTCAAAAGGTAAATTATTCAAATTTTCAGTATTACGGGTGCAGATTGGTTAATCAGCTTTTCATAATCAAGAACAAGGGGAAAAGAGTAGTCTTTACAGGCACTGGGGGTCTTTTTCTCATAAAGATTAATTCAACTTATTAAAACAATTTGATACTTCATAAGAGATAGCAGCAGCAGGGATGTGCAAAGAGGGAGGGAGGCTGTACACATTCTGTTCCCACAAAAATTCACAAAACTAGACAGCAAAACATACTCTACTTACATGCCATGATACTGAAAATTCACCAACAGTTAAAGGGTATACAGTGTGGAAAAGCTGAATTACTCAAGGTGACATGCAAATAATGCAACAGATTTATAATGAAACTATGAGAATCGATTTAAGCAGAGACAGACCAGTAGGTGTTCAGAAGCTTGGAACTTACCCTTCTGATAATATAGTATAATCCAAAAACCCAAAAACAAAATCTTGTGCTGGTACAAGAGGTAACAAACAATGCAGTATAATCCTGCATCGTAGTCTCCATGACTTCAAAGTATGCTGAATTTAAATTACTCATTTTTGTAAAACAGAGCAGCAGACAGTAGGCAAATCAGCATGCCAAGTGTGGGGGCTGGCCCGCGTTATAAATTGTAACACCCAGTCCTTTCCTCTCAGCTTTAGATTCAAGCGAGTGTGAAATGTTTTGGGATTTACTGCGGGGGGGGGAGGGTTGCGTTGGTTTGGCTTGGTTTTTAGCTACTAAGATGTTCATTTCTTGCTGATGTCCACTGCCCCAAAATTTGAATGTCAGTGTAATACTTAACTAGGCTCTGAGCCAAGCTTTATAGGCTGATCAGGAAAGATCTTTCTGCTTCACAGGCATCTCACAGCCGAGAAAAAGCACAGTTAAGTAAGAAAAATTTCTATATAGTTATGGAATTTTAAAAACAGTCATAAATGTTTGTCAGTTATCTGACAAACAATGTCACATTATGGCACAACTGACAATCCTTACAGCCAAGGCAAGATATCATGTCAATAAAAAGCAACACACATGTGCTGTTTCAATTTTGAACAGTAAGAAAGCAAACCCTTGAAAGCTATCTCCCAAACACAACACAAACCAAAGGCCAGGAATGCATCTTGCAGCAATTAAGCTGTTAGGAACAGAAAGTACTGGCAGACAAAAGAATCATCTCAGGTAAATTTCTGTATCCCATTCTCGCAGCACAGCAACAGATGTTAAATTCTAAGTAATAAAAATGTGTAACTAACATGTTTGCTGGAATTGCTTGGCAGTCTAACACATCAGTGTGCCAGACACTCTCCTAATTAGCACTCCTAGTTATGGCCCTACCCTCTTCTCCCAAACCACATCGAGTTCTATGCAGACAATCACTACAGCATTTAACAAAGAACACTGGGCCATTTTGAAGGAGAAAAGGGCAACAACTAATTTTTGACAGGATCCTCATTGATTACTGCATTTCCTTAGTGGTAATAGAGAGAGCACACATGAAAAATGGGTCTTTCAAATAAGACCTTTTTTCTAGAATTTTCTCATTTGCAGAAACTCATCCATTTAAAAGCGACTGAATCCTCCCCATGCATCTCCTGAGAGCCTGAAGACAAGAAAACACACTTCACAAACCTATAAGCCAGACCAGCATTACAGGATTCAGCATCAGAAGAGGTTAGTATTGATTTGTCAGATAGACTTCACATCAGAAAGAAATTATATTGAAATAATTGAAAGTGTCGTTAAGGTGAAACAGGCAATCAAAAAGCATACACTACTACATTTTGCAGCAGTGCTAAAAAACTAACTGGAAGCTTCAGTTCTTCCTCTTAAAATAAATGAATAGGCATAAAGTGCTACAGAAACCATTAAAAGACATCAGTCCTAAGCACACACAAATAAATACACAGGAACAGAAATGTAGAAAACAAAATGCATGCACAAAAAAGTGGTTGTTCTCTTGTTATTCTACTCTAAAATCCCTGAATACCATAAAAAAATCAGACAACAAAATCAGTTCCAAAGTTTTCTCACAAATGCTCAAAAATATTCAAGTCCTGAGCTGCAACCTCAATCAGGTAAGACTATCATTTTGCTGTGACCATAAGGAGAATGTAAGAAAGAATGCCAAAGACAAAAAGGAGAAAAACAAAGTTGGCATTACTGGTTAGGCAAATTGCATGCAACATAAAACAAATTCCAAAGACTCATGACAAAAATCTGTGCTGAAATATGAAGAGTAAAGCAATGCACAGTTGAGAGCAAGAAAGACAACTACTATTTGAGAAATTACACTGAAGCAACTTAACAGTCAGTCAAGATGCTGCTCCAGTCTAGCAGACGCTAGTCTCTTCAGAAGATCACAGCTATATGCAATGAGGACTTTGCAGTTACCTCATACAAATACATTTGTTAAGGATTAAATCTCTTATCACAACCACAAAACAAAGCACGTAAATGCAGTAATAGCCCCTACTCAAGTCATAGATGTGATATGCTCAACCTTAAATCTTCTCTGCTGCCAACCAACCTAAAAAAAACCTCTAGATTTTGGCTACACTGTCCTAAAAACAATTCTGAACTGTTGCCTCCAGACAGTAGCAAATACTCATGACAAAAGTGACAAATATGAAAAGGTTCTTAATGCTTGAATGTTAAAGCTTTCTATTTATCATTATCAGTCTAATAATATACCATACTTGACCACTACTTTGCTTACACCAAATAAACTGTGATACTCTTCAATGTTAAAACACAAATACACTACTCTGTCTTGAAGAACTGAAAGAGACCAGCACATGAATATAGAATCAGAGTAACATGAAATGTAGCTCTTACTCTTGTCACAAACATTTGCTCTAATTTTTCATTTATATTATTCCTTCCTTATTGAACTTCTCGACATTTACTAAAATCTCAAAAAAATGAAGTAATTTAAAACTAAAAAGCTGAGTTCCCAAGGGGCACTGAAGTCCTAAAATCAATTTTCCACTCATAACCTAAATTTTCCAGCTGTGCTCATGAGTGTTGTATTCATAAAACATAAGAGTTTGGGGAATACTTCCAGGTTCTTCTGCACACAAATTCTGACTGCTGAATTCCCCTAATGCATCTGCACAACTTGGGTACATACCACTAGGCTTTTTTAAAGCAACTGAAATGGTATTCTTCTAGCAGCATTAATTTTTAAAGCAAAGTGGTAAAACACCTTAAAAAACTCTTTTCACATCAAAAGAACTCAGAAACTGAAGCAAAGCACACACTTCATACACTTACCACATTTTCCTTTTCACATAGAAAGTTACACTAAGGGACAGGAAAGGAATCTACATTACCTGAAAAACAGCTTCACATATGTTTCTGCATTTGATATAACATGATTTATCTATAGAAAATACCAAAAATATTCAAATACACAAAACACATGCAGAAACATGCACACTTCAAGCTGTAGCTTTCTAGGACTAAAATACTATCAGAAGACATGACGCTGTCTCCACAAAACATATCAATGTACTTCAGTCAATTCTACAGGACAGACATTCTGAACTATTTCCAGATTCCAGACAGCTGAAAGTGAAATTCAGAAAAACATGTATTGTTTCAAAACAGTAACTACCAGTTACCACAAGCCCAGCTTCTAACCACAGACCATCTATTAGTTTAATTAGATAGTAAGTTTGATTACTAAAACATTTTCTTCAGATTTGATTACTTGCAACATTTTCTTTTACAGCACCCAGACAAGGATGGAATTTTTTACATTGTGCTGCTAAAACTGGATCTCCTGTTTCTGATAGTAAAGCTAAAAAAAATCATCCGTATTGTATTATTTTTCAATGCACACGTTCATTGCTTTGAAATAATGTCTTGTCTTGGTTGGGGAGGATAACCAGATGTCACAGAAGTGTTACTTAACATCCTTATGAAACTAAGCCAAGTATATACACACAAAACAAAGGTATTTAAGAAAGGACAAAGTACTCCAAATAAAACATGCACTGCAAAAACCTGGAATTTAGCTACTAAAGTCTCTGAAGAGCTTGTTTTTTACCAAGGGCACAGACAGTGAGTGCAAGTATCCTTTTTGTCTCTAATCCCAGCTGTTGTATGCCACTGAGAAGCACTAAACTTTAGACCTAAAATCAAGGGGTACTTGAATGAAGGGGCACAGGGATTCCAAGAGAAACACAAGTTACAAACTGAGACAAATTAATTGAATAAGATTACAGAAAGCATGACTTGCTGACAGAAGATGACATTCTGACCTACACTGGATGAAGCAAGAATCCTACAGAGAGTAAGATTAGCATTGAAGAAGTTAGTCCTACATGTATAGGGGGAAAAGTAAAGCCAAGACAAAAAGATCAAAAACAATTATAAAATTGCAGTATTGAGTGTTCTGCTTTGAAATCACAGCAGTAAGTTATGGATTTTTATGTAATTTTAATGTTCAAATTAATAACTGGTACTGTTACAAGCAATTTGAAGCAAGTGTTGCCTCAATCTAATAGAAGGAATTAATAGCATCTCAAAGCCTGTGGGCAATTTTGAGAAAACCGCTAATTTAACAAATCAAAAACTTTTGACTTTTAAAGCAAATGTAGTTTATCAGTTGGTTAAAGCAAATCTAAAATCATTATGTGAAATATGACACATGAACCAGCATCACAATCAAAACTGTATCAAATTCAGAGGAAGTGCCTTACAAAAAAATTTGAAAAGAAAATACAGACAATTACTAGTTTCATTAGTTGTGGCAAAGTAAGTAAAACCATTTGTCAAACCAAGGACATTTCATGGAACTTTATAAAACAAAATCCTGTTTCAATAAGCTACTGTCCTTCATGCAGCTATTATTCCTACTGTTACCAACAAAACAGGCCAAGAAAAAAATAAATTGTAAAAAACCTACACAAGTAGATTTTGGAGATAAGCCAAGCAACTCAGAAATAGGAGCTAACAAGTACACAGAAGATACCAAAAGTGCTTGATTTTATGACCCTTAGAACACAACTGAGATCAGTTCAAATCATTACAGACTCTACCACTGAGTTCACAAAAGGATATGACACAAAGAAATGTTAAGTTTATGTTCCGCCTTCTAAACCTAATACAAAACAGTCAGTCAGCTTTGTGACATATTGCAGACTTAATCAAGGAATGTTGCTACTATTATCAGAAGGCATTAGCAAGAAGTGTGATATGGGCTACAGGCACCAAGTTTGGCCTCACGCCAAATATTTTAGCTCCAAATGCAGCATGGTGCTCTCTTTTAGTAAAGTGACCACAATACATAGAAAAGCAAAGACCGGGGCGGGGGGATGTAATCTGAAAGATTAAACCTTTCAGAAAAGCTTTCACCGCTCAAATAATAGCAAAATATGTCTGACACAAAGTGTTTTAGAGGACCTGACAAACATGTAACAATGCATGAATGTCTGGAAAGTAGAGGTGAATAAACTGATCAAGAGATTGTACACTCTTTTAGGCCTGCAGAAGTGACAGCTAAGAAGGAGAGGAAATATGTTCTTTATCTCAGTATCTCTTCTCTCAGAAGGCTGGTCTTTTGCTTTCTAACAGCAGCTATCTATCACTGTCTATCACTATTTAAGCCAAGAAACCATAGATTCTAACTTAGGCACCTCTTAGTACCGAAGATGCCCTGTTTTCTATAACAGCGAACAGAATGACTCAAAGATAAATATGTCTCTATCCAGAAAAAAAAAATTACCAAGGTTATACAAAATTTAGGGGTTTTTTCACATTTTACATCTGCGTATGTTGCTCATGCAATGCATTCATAAAATTAAAGAGCAAGTGTCACAATTTAAGTAGTTTTGAGTAGCTCAATTACTCCAAAATTTTTGAGGTTTTAGTAAATATAGAGAAGTTTAGTTTGCAAGTGTGGCCCCTTTCAGGCAGGTCTGGGTGCTACTACTAAGCATTACTAACTACAGGGTATTAATGCAGTGTGCAGACACACAGCTATTCCCATACAACACTGGAAGCGTTATATCTGTCTGCTTCTTAACTGACTAATCTGAATCCACTGCAAATTGCAATTTTTTTCTGTTTGTTTTTCATTTTTTTTAAATCCTGCTCTGGTTCCACACCCTCCACAAACTTTTTCTTCCATACACACTGAGAGTCAGAGAGATACATCAGACCTGATTCACAGTTACACAACTCCTCTTTGATACTGTAAAACCATTTCCACTAATAGACAAACACCAGCAGAAACAATGGATCTCTCTTGCCTAGAGAAGAACACTGACATACGCAGTATTCAAACCATTGAAAATTAAGAGCCCTTCCAGAACCATCTGTAAGACTGACTTTTACACCCTTTTTTCTTCACTTTGCAAGAGACACAAGGCCAAATTCCAAGTAATGATCTTCAACTTTAATGATTTTTTCCCTCAGCAGACCACCCAACAAACACATTCCCAAACACAAACTGCATTTAAAAAAGAGATAGTTACAGTCTACCTCTTTCCCTTCCTCTCCTATAGAGAGGGGGTTCCAAGACAACCCTTTCACTTCACACATCAATTTTCAGTATTTCAGAAAGAATTATTTTCATTAAACCTTCTACTCCAAAGAAATCTCACCTGCTTAGGAGCTGTGAATAAGGCCATTTTTTCCATGAAGTTCTTTCCTTTCTTTCTGATTTCTCAGTAAATGCATTTCCAGTTGAGCCAATAAGCAAGCACTTAGAAAAGTCTGTAAGGTATGACTTTTTGCAAAGGTCTAGACAATTTATGTACCACACTTCAAAACATCTATCTACAAAAAAAAAAATGTTTTCCTGTACTGAGGACAGAAGAAAGGAGTAGTCAAGGCTACACAAAGACTGTGCCCCTTGCCATCTTTTCTAGAAACATATGGAATTGGTATAAATTAATTTTCTCAAATCCACAAAAATAGCAACTTTCCATTTACACCACATTTTCCTTTTCATTGCCTACTTCCATTTCTACAATAGTAAGTCTGAATTTTGTGATTAAATTATTTTTACCTCATACCCATTCCCCTCTCAAATCAATGCATGTATTAGATTTCCAAGTGGAATTTTCCATGTTGACTATAATCATATCACTGTAAACAATGCAGTGCAGTCACCCTGAATTTAAAGAAGGATTAGATTCCCTATGAAAATTTTCCAGCATCAAAAAAAAAAAAAAAAAAAAAAAAAAAAAAAAAAAAAATATTATTTAAACACGCAGAAAAAAAAAAAATACCTAGAGAGAAGAAAATAAATAAACACAGCTTTTTCTTTGACATTTGAGAGGTTTCATGTACAGCTGCTTTCTCTGCTGTTGGTCAATTTCTCTGCAAGTCTAATTTAAAAAGCTCATGTAATTACCCGAAGATTTACAAGACACTGTTTACAAGCCACTTAAAGGCGAACTGAAATTAGCAAAAGGAAAAGTGAAGGCCCAAAGCATCTGTCTGACAAAGTGAAAGCTTAATCGCCACTGGAAGCATGACTGAAGCTGGCTGCTTCTGGCAGTAAGATTTCTCCCACATTCCCATATCCTTCCAGATTCAGGGAAATATGCGCTACTTTTACCATCCATCGTCTGGGTTCAGAGTCATTAGTTTAAGGCAATACGAAGTATACTGCTTAGTCAAACAACTACAAACATAGGCTGTTAGCACACTGCAATTAAGAATGTAATTAATACTGTGCAAGAAGTAATTAGCTGCTTTCACCTTTTCCAAATTTATTTGCAAGAAATTGTTATTTCAATCCATACTAAACTGCACTTGAAAAACTTAGAAGTTGAAAGAAATTATCAATTTTATCCTGATGTTTCTTACCAAGAAAGTGTTCTTTGCAATTAAACCTTCAGAATCTGCTCATTGAAAAGGAGCATATACTACCGATTCAGATGCCTTTATTCTTCTATGAACACAAACACACAACTAGACATAAGAAAGAGGTTGTAGTAAGATTAAGAAGATATGTGTATTCAGGTTGCAACCAACTAAAGGCTCCGTTTCTCTCAGAAGCCCCAACAGAAAATCTTTTACATATCAAGCTGAAACAAGATTTATCCAAGTCTACATATTTACTTAAGGCTTGTATTTTGAGATTCAATTCAAGCTGCTTCCTGGCTTTTTTTTAAACACAGCACGATGTGTTTAAAGGCATTAAACACAGCTACATCAGGTTCCTATCTAAAAGGAAATAGTTTGTGTGTCCTGTAAATCAAGCTTTGAAGCAAACTGTGTACAAAGGAAAAAAAAAAAAACGAGCAGTTATACCAACTTCACTATTAATTTACTCGTACACTATTTATCATTGTATCCTCAGTTTAATTTAAATGCACCTTCACCTAAGAAAGCACACAGCTTTTAAACAGATTTACCTGCTTTTAACATTTCTACTTCTAACCAAGAGAACTGACAAAGTTGCATGAAGTTATCTGACCTCATATTGAAGATCACAGGTTCTGTGAAGATCACAGAACAGTCTTAACTCAGAAAATTTCCTTTTCTTTTCCCCCGTTGATTTTTGGGGGTTGTTGTTTTGCTGTTTGGAGGGGGAGGTGGATGTTTTGTTGTGGGGGGTTTTGTTTGTTTGGGTTTGGTGTTTTTATCATTTTGAAGTTTTTTGGGGTTTTTGGTTTTTTTAATTTTCTTGGGGTTTTTTGGTTTTTTTGGTTTATTTCTTTCAGAATACACTCAATAGTCTTTACAACAGAATATCAATAACATATGAGAAAGAAGAAGGGGCAAAATAGATGGATTAGTCCCACAGAAAACAAAGAGCGGAGAGTTATTTAGGGTTGGAGTTTTTTTTACGGTAAAAACATATACTATGACTATAAAATAACCAAGTCACTATTTTGGAATGTACTATAAAATCAAAAGGTCAGCAAAGTAAACAACTCAGACACTTAATATTTATTAACAAAACTTAAAACAGCAGCTACACCCCTTATCATACAACCTGCTTTCCAGCTCACAAGACCATCATACCAGTCTCTCGGCTAGTTCCATGGACAACAGATGAAGACAGAAACAAAGCAACAGAAGAACGCAAGGGGAAAGAGAGGACAATATAAAGACAGATTCACTTTAATGGTCTAATGAATACAACTTAAGTGTAAACAGCATTTCTACCCCTCCAATCTTTTTCTAAATGATAGTATGTCAATTGTAACACTCCTGACCACTGGCTGATTTTCTCCATTCTAGGACCAGATGCTAAGGACAGTCATAAAGTACACAACTGCATGCACTGCAAGTGTGAATAGGCCCCTCTGCTACTTGGATTATTCACTGTATAACTTTCAATACTCTTGGGTGACTGTAAATAGTTCTGTAAAATATTATATTTTTGGTATTCCTTCAAAATTGTTTTGTTAAAGTTACAGAAAATAAAATAAACACCTGCAGAACTCAACTCATTTCTTTCACACGAAGGTTCAAGTTATAACTTAATCAGACCAGATTGCTGTTCAATTCAAAAGGAAGAAATCCGGTTTACACTACTAAATGGATTAGAGCAGGTTTAAGAGAAGGAAATCCAGTTTCAGTATGAAGATACACCTCTTGAAACTTTTATATCCTTTAAAAGCTGTCATCTGCAGTCTCTAACCTGCAGCAGAGGTTCTCCCTCCTACTTGGCTATCAATAGATAGAAAATATTTAAGATATAAGGACTGACTAAAGTTACTTTTTTATGGAAGTTACTCCACACAGACAAGTGCTATCCTACAAAAAGTTAAAGAAAAGTTAATAGATTCTTTAAAGGATCCAAGAGAATTTCAGGAGTTCGATATGCTACATAACAACATGTCCTAGAGATTCTACTTGTATACATCTATCTAACAGAAACTGTCGCACTGGATCAGCACCAAGTTGAAAGCACTGATCAAAAAGGGTGTCTTACTAAAAAGTTCAGAACCGTGCAAGTTCAGTGCATGTTAAACGTTTTATGGTAGTTTATATTACTTAAGAATAACGATCCCAAATATATGGAGACTTTCCTTTTCACCCTCCTCCCACTGAAATTGCAGATGTGGAGGAAAACAAAAGAAAGGAAGTACATTCATCGCTGAGAGCTACTTGAGCAAAGGGGCTTTCTGAACAATAGGCCATAATGATGTAGTTTGAGGTAGTGCTCCATTTTGGTGAAATATTCAAAAAGTAACTACACCGTCTATTCGGCTGTAGTCACATATTCTTTATTAATACACTTTGTCAATAGATATATAAGTATGCACATTTTAATTATCTGAGCGGTTTATGCATTATCCTAGAAGGGTATACGGTTCGAATCTTGGGTTCAAACAACATACGGTACCAACACTGTGTCATAACTCTCACTGTCTTTGGGACACGGGGTTTTCTAGAGTTTAGGGACGCTAGCGGGAAAGTCAGCCCAAAGCCGCCCAGGAAAGGAAGACGCGCCCGCTCCGCCGTTCAACAAAGTGCGCCGCGGCCGCCCGGAGCGCCGAGCCCCGCCAAACTTTCACCCCCCGGTAATGCCCGTCCGCTGCCCGGCCGGAGCGCCGCTGGCGGGGAGAACCACATCGCCGCCGCCGCTCCCGGCTCCCCGGGAAGCGCCCGGGCACGGGCGGCACGGGCTGCACCGCCGGCTCCGCGGACGAGCCCGTCGCCCACCCCCAGGATGCCCGGCTCGTCCATGCCGGCGCTCCGCCGCCCTCACGCCGCGCGGCGCCGCCTGGCCATGCCGGACCGCCCGGACCCCGCTCCGCATCCCCGCAGCTGCCGAGCGCTGACATCACGCCCGCGCCGATTGGCGCCGCCGCCGCACGTGACCGCGCGAGGTGCGCGCCCCGGCAACTTCGGGGCGCAGTCCGGGGCCGCTCCCGCAGCGCCCGCGCCGCCGCCGCGCCCCCGCGGCCATGCGGGCAGCCCGGGGCGCCAGAGCCATGAAAACGAGTTTTCCTTTACTTGCAGGATGGAACTGCCGAGTGCTACAACGGCGCCGTGTAACAAGCCGCGCCCCACTGGATTCCCAAGTGAGGCTGCGGAGAACCCGCGGGGAGAGGACAGATTGTCTCTGGGGGGCAGGCACCGCGGCCAGCAGGTCCGGCTGTGACCGAGGGCCCCTCATCAGCTCAGCTGACCCGACTGGTGCAAGGAAAACTAGTATCCGTCAAAAACTAGGTGCTAGATCCTTAAAGGTTATGTCTGAAAGCACAGATTTTAAGGAGCAAAACGGCAGTGGGAGTTTTAGTATCTGCCAAACTGCTGGTTAAACAGATCACTGATATTCCCCCCACCCCTCCCCCCGCCAAAGGCTGTCACCATACTATTAGCTATTCACCCATTAACAGTCTAAGATGAGAGTATGACAATCACACCCTTAAATCTAGTATGAAAAAGAAATATTGATTTCCTGTCATATTGCATCATTTTGAGAAGTAGTCCATGTACATTCCATAGTAGTAAAACCTGCCAGGAGCAAAAGCATTTAGAACAAAAAAAATGAAGGACTGCTGAAAGGATAACGCTGAGCAGTAACAGCTTATCTGAAGAACAGAGAAAGAAAAGGCTGCTGTATTCCCTGCCCCCCAACCCTCAATTCTTCTTCATATGACTGAAATGCATTAAAGTTATTGTTTTACACTTGCTACAATTAAAAAATACATAATTTCTGCTATTAAGCTACATTTCTCTGATACTTCCAACTGTATTATTCTAAAAAGCAGTCAATTTTTATCTAAGTTACATGCTGACATTAACTGAACACGTTTCCTCTTCCTGCCCGTCCATATCTCCAGCTCCAAATGCATCCATCACATTCAGTCAATGGCTTAAAACTCAGACGTCACAGACTTCAGTTACAGGATTAGAGCAGTACTTTAGTTAAGAAAGGAGATACTCATACTGACCAAAACTCCAGTTCCACAAGAGGGAGACAAGGAAAATCAAACACACAGATAGATTTACAAGACTGTAGGCCAGAAGGGGATATGTGACCATCCTGCCTTCCTCTGTAACAAACACTACTCATCCCTCCAGAATTCATTTTCCAGGAGTAGTATCTCTTTAATGCTGACTCTAGTGAAAACTTTTTTGCTTTACAGTATCAAACTGAAAAGTAACCAGATCCTCTCAACTGCTTGAAACAAAGGGAAAAAATGTTATTTCCTAACAATATGTGATATAACTCCTATGGATTCCATCCAATATTCCTGTTTTCCCTTCTCCATTTCAAAATATCATCTTCCTTCTTCTTGTAACACTTTAAAACTTTGTCCCAATCATTTGCATCCATATTGTTCTCACACAGTATCTCTTCTGTGTTTCTGTTTCTAAAAACAACACAAGCAAATGAATGACAATCTAAATGCTGTTGCATGCTTCCAGTAAGGGTGGCAAAAATTAATTAACCAAAGACTGTCAAGTTTCAAGGATGAGAGGCAAAATCTTACCATTTGTCTCTCATGACACACTGCAAGTTTCAGCTGCAATGTTGTTTGCATTTTTACACCCAATCTTGACACATACTGCACAAGTTTTACTTTAATCAGTGAAATTCAAAATCTCCCAATGCTCAATTTATCAGTTCCTTTAAAGGTAAGTAATACTGAAGTGTAGTTAGCTTTAGTCCACCCATCATTACAGCCTGTGTATTTAAGTGAGTATGTATGAATTAAAAGTAACCCATGCCATCTAGCTCAGAGGTCAGTACTGGAACAACAGCGTAAGAAAGTCGTACCATCAAGTAATGGTCACTGACAGGCACAGATGCAAAAAGTCCACAACCAAACAAAACACCTCAAGTATCACAGAAGCTATAATTTCATGGCAGAACAATTTACAGAAAGGATTATAGGCAGACAAAGAGCACCGACGTACATGCATGAAGAAACTATCCAACTACAGAGTGCAAGTGTAACATGTTTTGCAATATGCTGAAGGTCACTGGTACAGCTACCCAAGTAATACTGGAAGGCAGAAGAATGAAACAAAGAGAAGACTGCCTTCCAGTGGAAGATGAGATAAATCCCAAATAGAAGAGTATAAAACTATCTCTAAGTGAGAAGTGCATTCACTATCAATTCTAGAAGCAGCATTTTCCTAGGTTTGAGCTGCATTTTATAAAGGTGTATTGGAAGGAACTGAAAGGCAGATGTTTGCACACAGGAAGGAAAGAATCCACTGAATTTTTTCATAATTTATGAATCTCTTTAGTTATTGCCAAAAGTGCATTTTCATATTTAAAAATGCATATAGCATAGTTTTTTTCTGGAGGCTTTCATTATTTTCAGATTATTATTTCAGTTACATTCACAATCAAAATCATGGCAGGAAAGATCGTGGTATACAGGAATTTGTGTTTTAGAAGAAAAATCCATGCTCTTTGAAACATTTTAATATAATTATCCTTATATATATGAAATACAGCAAAATACCTCACATATTCTTTCACATCACTTGTAGCAGAAAGGCTATTTTTTTGTACATGTGGTGCATGTACAAGTGAATTGTACATGCATTTTGTGGTGCGTGTACAATTCACTTGTACATGCACCACAAAATAAAATCTGTACAGTGAATGAAAAAAACTTTTTTGTTTCCTTCCTCCTATCAGGGAAGGCAAAATTATTTTAGGACAGCAGTAATCAACATTCAATTTTGCCAAAAATTTTTTTCCCCTATAAATGAAGCATTTGACCTGATTAAATGTGAAGGATGTTTCAAAATTCATTTAGACACATACTCCTAAGCCCATGTTTATTTAAAGCTGCAAAGAAACATGGTAGAAGATAGTTTGCAGGACAATTACAACTGCCACTTTTTTGCATTAATCATACAGCTTCACTTTAAAAATAATACTGATTGACAAAACAAGAAAATTTAGAAATCGCTGTAATTACTGAAATCAGCCAATCAACCAGATAAAACCTAAGCATGCAAAACTATATATGAATATGTAACTAGAGTTTTACAATGCAGATTTTATTTAAATTTAATTTTATGCATACACATATTCCATGTGTGGCTGCCACTCCCATACTACACATGGTGGTAGCATATGATAAATCATATTAATTATGCACCATGAAAAAACTCATTTGTACTCTGCCCCTAAATCTATCTCTGTCAGGGCTACTTCCTATACCTTAAATATTCTACAGCATCCAGTCACCATCACTGAGTTTTAAAAATAATTATTTTCTTCCTAAATGTGAGAATTCATATGCTTAGAATAGATAACAAGCAATGAAATAATTGCCTTATATTCTGATAACCTGCTACCCAAAATAACAGGAACTTTTTTCCAGCACAGGTAAAAAGAGACCTTTTCATCGTATTTTTGTCCACTGATAAGCTGTTCAGCTAACTTACTAGAAAAATTAAAGTATTTCAACTGCCATAATTTCAGCAGTCAAGGTAAGTGGACAAACTACAACTACAGATACCTAGAAGTGATTAACATTAATTCTTATGCAGCCTTTTTCTAAGCACATTAGAGACGAGAGAACTATTAAGAGTATACCATAGCACGTTCCCCTGGATGTTGTAGTTACAATGGGTTTGAAACAAACTCCTGCAAACACTGCTTTTGTGGTTTTGAATGGAGAGCAGCCCCACAGTAATGGACCTGGGGGCCCTGGTCCATGGCAAGCTGAACATGAGCCAGCAGTGCCCTGGCAGCCAGGAGGGCCACCCGTGTCCTGTGGGGCATCAGGGACAGCATGGCCAGCCGGGCAAGGGAGGGGATTGTCCTGCTCTGCTCTGCACTGGGGCAGCCTCACACCTCGAGTGCTGGGGGCAGTTCTGGGTGTCACAGTGTAAGAAGGACAGAAAGCCATTAGAGACTGTCCAAAGGAGGGCAACAAAGATGGTTGGGAAATCTGGAGGGAAAGCCAGAGCAGCTGAGGTCACTTGGTCTGTTCAGCCTGGAGAAGAGGAGACTGAGGACAGAGTCCACAACGTCCTCACAAGAGGAAGCAGAGGGACAAGTACCGATCTCTTCAGTCTCAAGACCAGTGACAGGACTTGAGGAAAAGGCATGAAGCTGACTGGGAGGGTTTAGAGGTTGGACATTAGAATAAGGTTCTTCACCCAGAGGGTGGCTGGGTACTAGAACAGTCTCCCCAGGGAAGTGGTCACAGCACCAGCCTGACAGAGCTCAAGAAGTGTTTGGACAATGCACTCAGGCACATGGTGTGACTGTTCGGGTGTCCTCCACAAGATCAGGAGTTGGACTCAATTATCCTTGTGTGTCCCTTCCCAGCCACAATATTTTGTGCTTCTGTAGCAGGTTAAAGAATAAACTTTCAAAGGAAAACAACATTACAGTTCCACAAAGGGGCTCAAGGATTTTTTTCTGAATGGTCATAAAAGAAATTGAGCCACCTTTGTGTTCCACATCAAAACAATCGTACTCTGCATATGATTAAGAAATAATCTAGATAACACTCCTGTTCTGTAGTATTCTGAAAACAGTTTCAGTTCCTAAAGGAATTTTACATTGAGTATTTTACACTGAATTTCAAACACCCTATGCAGACACATTTTTTTTATATTACATACACATAAAAAAGTCTCTAAAAATATCACTCAGAAGTTTTCAACTGTCCCATACATATATATCCACACCAAACCCTCCATACTGTCACTCCACAATGCTTTGGGGAAAAGAGATTTCGTTAGAATCTTAATGGATACCAGATCATCATCACAAGATGTCACAGAAGCATGAAAGCAAAATCCATGTGTAGTGTTGGGAGATGGGAGATGAGCATATATATTTTTTAATCAATCTGATAGAACTGAAATAAAAGGGAAGTGAAACAATATGAAGATTACCTTTAAAGAATTTTATACAGATCAACATCTAGCCATCTTAAGTAAGTCAAAACCTTATAGTATCACTCTGTACTTTTACACAATCCAAGAGTTTTTTTAATGCAATGGTTTTAATGTTATCTGAGGAGAAAAGGGTTATGGAAACAATTCTATCCATCTGCCTCTTGTTCCTTCAAGTTCTAGAAGTTTTGTTATCTGTGAACTGTCACTGAAATTGGCTACAGCACCAGAAGTGAGACATTTCACAAAAATTAGCAGCAAAAATTGACAGACCAACACTTAACGCTGTCACTGAGACAAGCAATGCTGAAATCTGCCCGAAGCTGCAGATACCTTCTCAGTCTGTACATCTAGACTAGGAAACAGAATGGCAGCTCTACAATATATTTTTCAAAAATTTTCTCATACAACCACAGTAAAGGTTGTTGTATTAAAAGGAAAGTGTATTTAAGATATTCAGTCAGTGCAGGAATATAGGCCAGCTCTATCGCAAACTACTTGAACGGGGTAATGAAAATCCACCACTCAGTTTTCATTATCTATTTTCCAAGACTTTATTTACCCATAGTAGCTATGCAATGATATCATATGCAGTTGCACATTACTTTAAGAAATTGAGAAACCAATTCTCACACTTTAGAGTGTCAGGGGCTAAAGTTGCCATGTCTAAATTTGAGACTGATAAAGCAAATTTATTAATAATTATTAACATACATTGAAATTCTGAGAAACTAATGAATTTAACAGAATCAAATTAGATCCCCAACATCATAATCAACCACTAACAAGGCTCAGTAATTCATATACAATTTTAGACACTGCAAGCAATATGTTTAAAGTGGAAAGGTTACACTATTTCATCTATATAGCCATTTATGCTCCTGTATACATTTGCCTAATGTCCCTTCTGAGGGCCTATAAAAAGTACAGAACAAATGCTCCATGTGAAATCAAGAGTTTCCTTTCAGGGTGTAACATGTTAACCCACTACTTCCCAGAAGAAAACAGACACGCTCTACTAGCCAAATATCTTCAAGGCACCTCTGAGTTCCCATCTACACCACTGGGAAGGCACTGCTACCCTAACAATAAAACCATGAGTTCTCACCAGTTTTTTCCTCTATCCTCCTTCAGTATTACAATCCTACCCACACACACAAAGTGCATTTCTCCATTTGCATCTCTTCTGTGCTTCAGAAGTAAAGACTTTTGGGCAATAATCACTGCATGGATTGATAGAGCACCGTTTAATTCGTGTTCCACTCCACCACATCACACAAACACACATTCAGGTAGGCCAGGCTGGCTTCCTGAGCGTCCAACATGCACTCCAACTACCAGGTCCAGCAATGCATTAAGAGACAGTTTATTATTCTCACTGTATATAAGGACACAGATTACAAGCAGGGAAAATTCAAGATTCCTCAGTTAGCAACACTATAATTCTCTTCTTCTAGAGCTGATAAACAAGTTGCAAACCACAGCAAATGTGTGCAACAATTTATTACAGTTAAGGAAGTAGGGTTGACTGCTGCTGTTTCTTTATAAAAGAAAACATTGCTGATTCTGTTACTTATATTTTAAGGTTCTTGAAAATCAAGTACTTTATCCCATAAAAGCAGGTGCATCTTGCCAACAGTCACCACTGCACAGGCAGGCACCAGGAACGGGCACATTTCATGGAGAGCGCAGGTACACACTGGGTCTTCTCGCCACCTGCCGGACAAAATCCTACGTGCACCGACTTGTTCCTGGGTTCACCGCTCATTCGGTGGGGCTGATTTGCTACCTTATGTAATCTGACCCTCATGAAAATATTACAAGAAAAATAACTGTTGCAGAAGAAAACAAATTTTTCAAATAAGTTACGTAAAGAAGTTAATCAATTCCTCTTTCAGTGACAGAACATACACAAGAAGACGGTTCACAACAGACATGCCAGCTTCATCCACCTTGCCTTTTCCATCAAATACTGTGTCTATTACTCCATCAAAAGGCATAGCTAGATCACCTTAAAAAAAGGCAGTCAGCCCTCCAATTCTCTACATCTTCCATAATTACACCATAACATAAAAGAAATTTCTTTCTGAAAAGACAGGCACGTCATGAGTACACTCTGAACCTCTCATGGGTCTCCTTTCAACAAGAACTGAAATACACATATAATGCTCTGCCTTTTTTTCAAAAGTTGCTGAACTATTTGTCTCTCAGTATCTCCCCAAAGAGAGCCTAACATCAAACATACAGAAGCGATGCCATTTTTTATCTCCGAATTTGAAGTGCCACACATATAGCTATGTTTTCAGAAAACAAATAAAAACCCCTCTGAGTTGAGGCTTTTCTAACAATCAGCTCAGTGGAATATTTCACATGCTGTAAATGGAAAAGGAACCAAATTCTTTAAAAAAAACTCATGGCAAAACAGTAATAGCAATTTCTTTTAAAAAAACCTCATGGCGAAACAGTAATAGCAATTACATTCAGAATAATCCCTGTTAGACATTTATGAGTTTGATTCTCAAGTGAAATCAGTAGTAGGCAAGCTCCACTCCAACCAAAATTATCAAACTTTGGCAAGGTTTAAGTTCTTGTTTTGAGATCACTCTGAACAATGATGCATCTAGGCTCCCTTATTTTGATGTCCCATTTTCCTTTTTAGAAGCATTTAATCTCAACACTTGCAATAATGCAGTATTTTCTCAATGAGATAATATATTAATGTACTTTCTCTTAAGGATACATAATTTTTCTTCATGTGTTTTGGCTGCTTCTTCCACTATAAGATTCAATACTTCCGACTATACATGGTCCAGCTGCTTAACAAAAATACTCTCCTTCATTAGAGAACAACAGTTAAGCCTTCCAACATTTAAATTAATTCAGAAGATAGTTTACCTTGCTGAAGTCATGACTCCCTATGGACAGAAGTTCCATTACAAATCAGCAAAGTAAGGAAGTCTGGAATAAAAGGGAACGTTCTCCTAATGATCACTCGTTGCAATCCCATATTTAATAGGTAGAGGACATATAACAAGCATACCAAAAAGATTTATTCACAGTTACAACTTTCTGGAAAAGCAACTTCATGCTAGGAATGTTTGTTCAGGATATGCTCTTACTGGAAAGAAAAATTTTTATGAGAATAATGAAATACACTGAGATCCAACTTCATGGTAGGCTACTTCTCACTTCGCTTGATTTTTTTTCCCTCATTTACAGCAGGCAATCTCATAATTCAACTTTGTTTCTTATCACCTTCATCCTGTCTCAAATAGACAACCCAACAGATAGCAAAAGGAATCTGTGATCAGCCAAGTGTATATTATTACTATGAAATTATTCTGTGCTTATAAAGCCAACCATGATTTCTGAATTTAACTGACCAAATACTGAGTATCTTCCATTGTACCACATAATTGCAGTTATTCTGCAGTGATCAAGAGGTTAAATGCATCCATGAGAGAGCAGCAGTTAACCAACCTCCGGCTGATTATTGCATCTTTTACTCAAGTGACATTGGGTCATCTTGAGCACTTACCTAGTTTCTTAATGTCCACAACACCACAAAAGAAAATTCTTAATAGACACAATGATCTTACTGTACTATTACTTTATTAAAAATCTGATAAAATTGGATAGAGACATATGCACCACAAATGGGCATGTGATAAAATTTTAAAAAACCCAAACAGTACTTTCTAGCTTTACTGAGGTGACAACAGAGCTGATGGTAAAAATCATCAGTCCATTGTGGCAGGGTATAGAAGAGGTAAGCAAACATGATGACCACGTCACACCAGTGAAGCCAGAACAATTTAAATCACCATTTATCAGAACAAGGGAGAGACTGCAAGAATACTAACAGGTAAGGTATGGTAAAAAATGTCAAAGTCCACATTCCCATCTGCCTCCACAGGACAGAAGTGCATTTTACAGTAACACATCTGGTTTCACACGAATGTACAAGAAAGTCTGACTGAAAACCAGAGTTACAAATACCCAGCAGCATGTGTCAAAGCTAACTGTGGTGGTCAACCCACTTAAAGTTTCAGGTCAGAAAAACAGCACATGCTTTTAAACCTAAAACTGTAAGAGATCAGAAGTAGCAATGCACCATCCAACACAAAAGTACTCTGATGTGAGTTCAGAAAAATTCTTGCTAGATACCTTTGCTTTGTGGAACTTAAAAAACTAAATAAAAAAATAAATGTGGAGGAATGTTCATTCCCACCAGAGATCTGGAAAAAGTACATTTCCCCACCCTGCTTCAGTGCCTGTAAGTCAGAAGTGTCATTCAACTCAGTTTGAGTCTCTTTGTTTTGAGACTTATAGCTATCACCAGAACCATGGGAGTACTTCAGCTTGAGGAATGAGAGATACTGTTTCCAAACTGTCTGCTTCCATCCTCTGCTACATTACAGTCACTTTGCAAGCACCACAGGCATGAGAACATGTCAGCTTACAGGAAGGAAAATAAAAATGTTACTTCACCAATTTAGAATTGTGTCCTATTTTGTTATCCTTTAACATAAGGATACTGCCCCACAGCAAAAAAAAAAGTATATATATATATATATACATATATATATATATATATATATATATATATATATATATATAGCAGAAAGGAGTATGTCTCATCAGCTTCCAAACAATCCCATCATTTTAGGCCAAACTTTACTACGAACTTCAAAGAATTTAAGTATTTGCATTTTTGTCAACTGAAACTGCCGAAACAGGGATCAAGTTTTACAGCAATAGCAGCACTAGGAATAAAGTTTTACAATGCTAAAATTTTTCTTAACAATTTAGAGTATCACTGTTAAAATTCAGGTCAGTGGAACAGTATCTTGTCCTCTACCCCATTTTTTTTTTTAATTAATCAACCTATTCTAATTATGCATGAGTACCAAATTCCTAAGACTCTAAGAACAGTCAAAGACATTGTAATTGCCTTATAAGAACACCAAACAACACCCTAACCTACTACGCTCAACCACACCACGCAGAGAACTCTCACTTTAGGGTTACCAACACCTCTCACTTTAGATTGTGAAAGCAGACAGAAGTATAGACAGCAGTTTTCCTACCCTCATCACATTATTTCCCATGCCCACTTTATCTCAGTTTATTTTAAAGACAGAGCTGTGATTGCAATTAGTTTAAACTTCCATTACGTACTTCTGAGACTGGAAATCAGACCAATCAAATTAGATTCGTACATGAGCACACAACTCCTCAAGCAAAGGAAGATCTCCTTGCAACTTGTTGTTTACTATTTTCTCATCAAATGTTACAAACTGTAGATGTATCAGTGTTTCAATTAACATGCTAACTGACAGACAATGAATTCACAATAGTCTGCTTTTTGCGACCAAAGGGAACAGAAGACAGCATGGAAGAGGAGACAGCATTATGGTTAAATTTTCCTCAATCCTTCCAAATATCAGTCATTTTTTTCAGTTTCTTCCTGCTCTTCATGTCCTTTCCAACCTCTTTATCCCCTTTCCATTTCCACACCTATTAATCTTCTAAGGAGTTGCAGAACCTTTTGATCTAAGGCCAAAGAAGTTCATCACTATATTCTTGAGTTTTATCCTTTGTTACTCACAGATTATCATTTTATGCAGTTATCCTCTAAGTACAGTCCAACAACAAGGCGAGAAAGTTTTATTCCCAGAAAGGCATCTAAACTTCAAACACTATAAATGATTACACACTGATTTCTTCTGGTCATTTAATTTACTGCAAAACACCACTACTCCTTTGTCTCTCATGTGGCCACTTCTACCTGGGTGCAAATTTCACAGCCTCACTTCGGCAACATTTCCCACTTCTCCCACTTTCTAAGTGACACCGGCAACACAATTCTAGATGACATTTTAAGATAACCATCACTAACATCATACACAGACAGCTCAAATATTACAGCAGACAAGAATAAGCCCTTATTCAGAGCCACTATTAACACACAGTCAGAAGCTTCAGTTCCACAGGTGATGCAGTATATTTAACCTAGCTTACTGATCTCAGCCGTGTGGGTCCTACACTAGAAGAACAAAGACATCCTCAGCCAACAAAAATGTTAACAGCACTAGATCCTTGATCATCTAAAACTAGAAACTCAGTGAGTCTTTTCACCATTCAGTTTCTCATGAAGGAAGAAGACTATTATATGGGACATCTGGAAAACAGAAGCGTGGTACTCATGCAAAACAGGGATGTACTGCTTAGCTCCTACTTGTATTTGTTCTCTTCTCATTCTGTACCATTAATAGGATACAGAAGAGGGTTATACCCACATTCACCTCTAATAAACTGTGCAATATCTCCTTTCAGTTCTCTCTCATGCTCAGTACATCCTGACAGCTGGAAGCTAACTGAGGCTGATGGGAAGTGACCTACTTCACTACAAAGGGGGTATTTTTAAAAACACACTGCATATGCTCACAGGACTTTTTAACCAAGGTTAGTCTTCTCTGAGAGATTATTATTTTACCTGATTTTCCCATTATTCTTTAACTAGTGATAATTTGCAGCACAAGCTGTGTTCTCAATTTTGAGAAATGACAAACTCTCTCTGGGAGAACTGTTAACCCCAGCTGTCACCACATGTGTATTTTATCCACACCCAAGAACGAGCAAGAAAAGTGTAAGAATTAATAAAGCCACTAGTTTTAATCAGACGGCTTAGGAAAGGATTCACTATCTAGAATTCTGTCGAGCAGCTGAATCTACAGTTTTTGTTTTAAATTCAAGTACACCGTGACTATTTTGAAAACAATGATAGAGCCAAGTAGAGATATATTTGTATTTGTGGAATAGAATACCCAGTCACCAACTTCTTGCATCAGTTCATCAAAGTATTATAGTTTCGCAGCTCTGGACCAGGTCTACTCTGGCCTTTTGTTGCGTACAAATACAAAGCATATAGGCATATCTATGAAGATGCATGTTCACCTCCCTCTTGCTAGTACTAAATTAGATCTATCTACTGGATTAGAACTGCAATTAAGTATTTGTTAAAAGACAAATACAGACAAAAAAATATGAAAGCAAATACGTATTCAGGAGTAAGAAATAAATGGAATAAAATACACAAGGGAGGACAGCTCTCTAGTCTTAAAAGTTAGAAGCAACCGAAGCACCGAAAACCTGTAATCATTACTTGACAATTTTAGCTTTTCATAGGAATAAAAACCTCACATTTTAAAAAGATTTTCAGTAATTACACTTTGATGTTAAGCTTATTTGAAGTTAAATAAGAATATGGTTTTCAACTTTATACGGTTGTTTAGCATTCAAGCTATTTACTCAGTTCAGACTCTGCTTTTCTGAAGTCTAGCTAACTACTTTGGGGATATTAGAGATAACAAACCAAGATTAGCTACTTTGGCAATTTCTATTATATAGTTTTTGTGCTTCTCACAAGCGTCATTCTTGTACTTGTGCTGCATTAACTGTCAGAGTATTAATTACCTGCTCACACTCAAGCATTGAAAACCTGAATCTCTGGACAAGAAGAACTAAAACTTAAAGAAAACCAAGTTTCAGATGCAGTTTCCTTTTGCTTTCAAGGAAGTTTACTTGGAAATAAGTTCAGCTACAGCTGATATTCATTATATAACACTGAACACAGACAATCAGTGATTTGAAAAATTTCCTACAATTCCAAACAAAACATTTAAATAAAAGCCTTTTTTAAATTAACGTGGGTTGGCTAAGCACAATTGATACTGTCATTCGCTTATCTAACCAATTAGTGCTTCTAAAGAATGTATTTTATTTGTTCACTATCATCTATTATCTATGCGGTAATTTTGCAGCTTCTCAGACAACAAATGGCTGTCTTACATCTGGGGAATAAAACACACAAAAGGGTGTTGGTGTGCTGTTTGAATACATGCAATTACTGGTAGTTAAGTTCTAATTAGCATAATTAGTTTTGAAACAGTTCCCATAATAACTGTCAACATTATGTCAATTTAGCTGAAGTTAATGGCATATTTAACAAAGACACACTTACTCATTTTCAGTATTATACTATTTAAAAGAGAGGAAGAGGCAAAGCTCTTTCTGAAGTAGAACTGTTTTTCACAGACATTGAACACTTCTTATGTTTTTTTCCTTTCAGCAAACCAACTTATAAACAAGTACTTGATATAATTAGCCCCCTCCAGGTTCCATAAAACCATTCTTACAAATTAACACTGATAAAATGGCAATAAGTGATAAAAGCAACCAAAGTACAGATGTTTGCCAATTCAGTCTTCTGTTGTTTTGGGGAAGGCAGTTTGCAGGGGATGCCTGGTTTGGAGGGGGAAGAAATCAAGAGGTAAATCCTGTAAAATATAAAGTAAGTACTATGCTAAAAAGCAGCAAATGTTTCCAGTCATACCTAGACAAAACATCCCTTCACTGCTTAGTAGGAAAGGGCATAGGCCATTCACAAAGGCCAGTTTTACTGCTTTTCTAGTTTTGATGTTACTAGAAATTATTTCCAAGTACTAAAAGATGATCCATTATTAAACTAACAGTCATTTCATTGGCATCTTTCACATTTCCACGAAGAAACCATATGCTTTACAGCGTCTAATCTACTTCATGCTGTATACTCATCTCACACAACAGAACGAACAGCCAACCTAAGCTCAGTACTTGCCATAAAGCTGAAATCACACATCCAGTCTTGACTGAATTTAAAAGCCAAGTGTGTTACAATCTACATGTTTCATTTGAGGATCTTTGTTATAGTGTATTTTTATTACATGAATATTTCATAGAGCAAGTTACCATAAAGTACTCATGAAATATGCTCTCTCAGAAAGCTCTCTGGACTGTGAGAAACATTTCTTGTGGCACAAAGGATTTTTTTTTTTTTTTAATTTATATAAATCAGATAAACAAAATTAAAGACTTCCTGCTCCTTAAAGCAAGAGATTACTATGCTTTTTTTAGTTAGGAAAAAAACCACTATACAGCCAAATAAGCAATAAATCAATAAAACCTGTAACAGGAGTTTGACAGTAAACCATGACAAAGCCAAATCTGAAAAAAATTTTCCCAATTAATTTGTGCAAATTAATTTCCTTTCATCTACACATTTATCATTATGTATCATAGAGACACTTTAGGTTTCCATTGTTTTTATATATGAAGCTAACTAGAAAATGTTAACATCAAGAATTTTATTCAATCTGTGTCCCACAAAATACCTTTATGCCTATAAAACAGTAATTAATTGCTCAATTTCAGAGTAATTGTTACCATAACTTTAAGCATATCTATCATGGCAGGTTCCAGCCGGGCTATGCCCGGTGGACTGCCGTGGCCAGGATAACTCAGTGGAGGCTCAGACCAGGTCCGATCTCCCAAGCAGTTCCCAGCTGCAGGCAGCCAAGCAAGCTTAAGCGATTTCAGCTCTTAGTGATTATCAGCTCTGTAATTTCAGCTCTTTTTGCTTGCTAGGTGCCTGGCAGCAGACACAGGGAGAGAGAGGAGAAGCGCTGTGTGAGGTTCCGAAGAATTCTTTATTAGGGTCCTCCACGAAGGTCCTCAGTGACAGCTCTTCTGCCAAACCAAGCAGAATTAGGGGTTTTTATACCCTACGGGGGTTTTGGAAATTGTCCAATAGCAAGGGTCAGGGGAAAGTGACCTACAGGCTTACAGAGAGATAAGCAGGGTCCGAAAGGTGGAAGAGAGGGGCTTCTAAGGCCCAGTCATCGTGACTTGGCATTGCCTAGCTCAGGCTTCTGACCGCCAAGGAGGCCTTGCAGGCCCTGGGCCTGCTACACATATCAGCTTATTACAATGAGAACTTAACAAAATTGTCTATATTTCAATTTATTTTGAAGCATTTTCCAAAAATTCTTCTCACAGTAATAAATGGAAAAGTCAAAACATAAGTTTACAAATTATATTTGAAAATACTTATGGAGTGGCAGGGGACTGGTAGAGAACAGGAGGATGACCCCTAAACTTCGGACACTGAATGAGGCAGCAGCTTCATCTTAATTCCCAATCCATCCTACCCTGAAAAGATGCCTGAAGTCGAGTTAGATGACTGACAGCCTACAGCGCAAGGAGTGAGATAAACTAGCTCTGCCACAGTTTTCCTACACTCCTGCAAAATTCAGCACTGAGATGCACAGTGAATTACCTTCCAGGAGCAACTACTACTAACCGTGGAGAGAAAGAGAGCAACCAGACCAACATGACTCATAAAAACATCCTAAAGGAGAACCACTCCTCCACTCAGCTTTCCCTTTCTATTCAGTGTTGAAGACATTCCACATAATATTCTTAATGTTTTTAAGTCCACGTTAATTCTCTGTGCAGACTCCCACTGTCTGTTTCACCACCACAGAATCTGTCTGTCATGGACAGTTCAAAATGCTCATGATAGAAACCGAAGAGTAGCACAACTATGACTTAGCTGCCTCTGAATTGTGTGGAGACCTCACTGCAGTCACAACTTCCTCTTGAGGGGAAGAGGAGGGGCAGGCACTGATCTCTTATCTCTGGTGCACAGTGACAGAACCCAACAGAATGGCCTGAAGTTTTAACAGGGGAGGTTTAGGTTGGACAATAGGAAAAGTTTCTTCACCCGGAGAATGGCTGGGCACTGGAACAGGCTCCCCAGGGAAGTGGTCACAGCGCCAGCCTGACAGAGCTCAAGAAGCGGCTGGACAATGCTCTCAGGCACATGGTGTGATTTATGGGGTTGTTCTCTGCAGGGACAAGAGCTAGACGTTATGATCCTTTTGGGTCCCTTCCAACTCAGATTATTCTGTGATTCTGTGAATTAAGGGTCCACATCAAATCCAATGCACTACCCACCCCTCACAAAATCAGCCTTCTCCTATACATCTTTAAACCAGTTCTGCAGGTCTACACAGAAACTGCATTTTTAATTTATAGTCCAACTGCCTATACTACAGGAGTGAATCATGCATAGCTATTGAACTCTACCTAAAGCAAAACCTGCAGCCCATTTTTAATCAATATTTTACAAAAAAAAATCTATCATTTCCCACAGAAAGATTTTACACCTGTGAACCAGTGTGAGATTTTGTGCATTTTTAATACATTATTGACAAAACAAGAAAAAAAAAATTGCATTTTTTGTACCCTGTTTGCAATTGCACTAAACACTAGTATGTATCTTTGACCTGTTCACTTGTCATTCTTGTCTATATTGGCTCATAACCACTACTCAGTCAGATTCACTTCTGCTGAGTATCAACCCAAGTGAGAATGACCTAGTAAAATAACTAGTAACAGATTAATTATTTTTCAGATGAGCAAGACAACACATTTGAAGTAATTTTGACTGTGACCAGCTACATGAAAATTCTTCACAAAAATTTCTTCTACTTAAGGGTAAACTCTCTCCTAAGCATGATTAAAAGTTAAAGCTCCAATTACTCGAATCTAACAATAGGCCTCCCAAATTCAACTCTGAAATCATGGAATCAAGGGGAAAAGAAAAGTATGCAAGAAGAGGGAGTGAGTCCTTCAAAAGCCTGACACCAAAGTATCTGTCAAAGGAGGTATGAGAAAAGCTCTGCCTATGTGACAATAACATTAACCTCCTTAGGAGGCAAGTCTGATCAACAGTTCCAGATAAGAAATAAACTTCTGAGAAACCTGCACCTCCATCCTGTGCAGAATCTGCTCAGATCTGCTTAGACCATTCTTGCCTGCTTTTGCATCAGCATGAAAGAAACTGCAGTCAGGGACAGATAAAAGATGTGGAGAGACAGGAAAGAAGAAGTCTGTGGCAGACAGATATGCCATAAAACTATATAGGTGATGAGCTAAAGGGCCTTAAGGAAGCAAGGTTCACTGAATTTTTCATTAGTCTATTGTTTTATGACCATTTAAAGTACTTATTGTCGAAATGGTGCCGCATCTTCCTCTTCCTCTAGTTTAATCCAAAAAATCCAAAACAAATCACAAAATAAGCTTCTCCTAGAAAGTAGATATGGATCAACTAAGTTTTAATGACTAGCTAAAGGCAAGAGAGGGGTGAGGCAAAGCATTAATAAATTTTTTTCTTTCTTTATACAAGCAACATATTATCATAACTCTTTGAAGAAAGTATAGGCTAGTACACAAGTCCCTGCATTAAATTTCAACACTTCTTAAGATAATAATATACAGAAACACAAAGCAGTGAAACAGATGCGTGAAACCAAAAAGCTGAAAGTTCAAGTGTATGATGTATCTCTGCTCTTTTCCCTTATACTTTTATACAAAAAACTTCATTATACTCTTGCTTCACACATCTGTGTCCTCATGAGGACTAAGTACTTTCAGAAGTGGAAATAGACATTGATAGAAAAGAATGCTTAGGAGAAAGGACAGTTGCCTTCTATAGCCTTTTTTTTAAGGAAAGAAACCATTTAAATGCAAGCAGCTATATTAATGCAACATTCAGCTCAGTCTTTATGCAAAATCCTGTAACCCAATTCAGAGTTACTGTTACCATAAAAACATTTATTCAGCCACACTCAACATATTAAGTAATGTTGTGTGTAGGCATGCATTAGGTACTTCAAAAACGCAGCGAAAGGAGGAGAGAGTGGTCTGGAAATAGACTCTGGTTTGGTCCCCATCCTCCCACCAACAGACACAGAGATAAATTTTTTTTTGGTACATTTCTAGCATTGAAAGGAAGTTACTCACCAAACTAGCAGTGAGTGAAGGTGCTGACTGTCCAAATGTTTGGTAGCGCATCCGAACAAGATTAGTGGTTTCTATAGGTTGCCACAGCTGCTGTCCAGTTGCACTGGGAAGCAAATATTTGCCTGTCAAGTTCAGAAAGAGTGAGTTAAAATATGAGATGTTGCAGTTGAGGCAATGCAATGGACAGTTTACTGTAACAGTCTTGCCAATGTGAAACGTCATTCACTGCAGCCCTGATCAGAGCTGATTCCAACAGAATTCCTGCCACTCACTTGCTAGTCCTTCACATCATCCTTCCATTAGATACAGTTCTCTGTTCTCAAAACTGTACCTTTTTCCTACAAGAAACATATTTAAAGCAACAAGAGATGCAAACATCTAGAATGCTAGTTCTGAAACTTAAACTCAGAAAGCTAGTCAAAAATGAAAACAAGAAAAAATATTAGCAAAAATTCCTCTATTTACTCCTTGAAGGAATAAGGTTCTGAGTCTGAGGGACAAAGTGAGATTTATTGGAGCAAGACACTTACCACACGGACAATTACTCAATTTTGTATGTGAGGATTATTCTGCTTCTATTCCAGAATTCCTCATAATCTACCTATCACTCAATTCCCAAGAATCTTTATCCAGTGTCCCAAGTAAGGGGAGATAACCAAGGTGCAGGCCAGCCATTCCTTAGGAGTGCTCACATGGGACTCAGTGCCTGTGCTCTCCACTCAGTGGCATCACTTCGCTGTGGGCAGGAAACCGAGGGCCACACTCCCCACCACAGAGTGACACCACTCAGAATTAATTGTCTCCCTACAGGTACTAAGGAGGCAGACCATATCTCAAGCTCATGAAGAAACTAGCAGCAAAGAGAATATCCAGGGAATTATACTAAGATGACAAGCACGTATCAATACTTTTAATTTCTGTTTACTTTCATCCACTGTCAAGAAACAAACTATATACTGGTCTTGACAATATGTCCACCTTAAGTCTTCCTTATCTCTGCAAATTATGCAAAAGTGAGCAATCACATTACTAAAGCAACTGTCTTCTCTTGGAAGACCAACAGGCTCATGCAAAGCAACAATTCAGAATCTTATTTTTAATCAAATCTCAGTTTAAAAACACAACGCACGATCTTGATTGAACAGATCAAGTGAAAAACATCTCCAAACCACAAGGGCTAAGCATTTGTTTTCTGAAATCATTAAACCCCACCTCATTAATCTTGTCATCTAAGACAGCTGTGAATTGGCTATGCACCTGACCACTGAGACAGGATGTGTACCCTGGTAAATCAGCACAGGTTTGCCAAGAAATCAAAAGCCTCAGCTTCATAATTTTATTTTAATGGCAGATCCATAGAGAGTTGCTGAGGTCTCTGGGAAGTGACTGTCTTGGAAGCTAGAAGCTCCCAAGCAGCAGCATAGGATAGGCTTCTAACACTTTCCAATTAGTCTTCCAAATGTGCTATTGTTCTTTGTTACATTGGTAAAGCAGAATCCATAAACATTTTTGCACCCAATTTGCTAACAGCCTGCCCGAGACTAGAAGAAAAATGTACGACAAAGCTGCATTTTCTTGCCTATTTATCTAGGATAACATTTCCCAAAACTGGAAAATCCGAATTAACTTCCCATCTGCTCTCTCTGTTTCTTTCTATAAAATTTTGGTTCCCTTTTTGCATAGGCTCCTATCATCCTCAACTACAAAGGTGCCATAAAGAGCTTAAGGCATTGATTGCAATATACACATCTTTGATATTCCATTTATGTCAATCCTCAAATATACCAGTGACATGCAGTCAGAGAGAGCTTTATATCTATCACCTCAAAAGGTAAATTCCTTCTCATCTGGACAGAAAAAAGAGAATTAGGAAGAGACTGCAAAAAACTAAGTTATACAAACCTTCCACTTAAATCGGTATGTTTTACTTATCTAATGCTTTCTACATTAAAAGAGGTCTATGCCTCTTCTTTCCTTCCTTTTTGACTCCACCTGTCAGACACTGGTAAGATGAAGTTCTTGGAGAAGGGTGAAATCAAACATTTCCTAGTGCTGCGACCCATAGGTTCCCAGACTTCTAGCAACATCCAGACAGCTCCAAACAAGCCAAATCAGCAAAATGCTTCAGCAATATGTATTTTGTCAGGTAGACATACAATACGTATAACTCCTTCAGAAACTCTATATTAAGCCCCTCTAGAAGCCATGTTATGTTAAATAATTTTCACCTTCATCACTGTAGCATAATATTAGGGCATTTTATCCTCATAGAAATCAATATTTGAAAAGCAGTAAGTCTTCTCCACCTGATCCTTTCAAGAAAAGGTTCATTCTATTAAAGTTTGTTCTAAAACTGGGGAACATCATCACTCTTTAGTTAACAAGTGCACTTTCTCATAGGGTGCTGTGGTTTAGGAATGGTATTCCCAAGCTTAGTTTTCCCTGTAAAAAAGAAAACTATACGCTGCTCCCCTCCCACTCTAGTGGGACACACGAAAGGCAGAGATCAAGGACTGAGGTAAGGACATTTACTAGAAACAGCAATGAGATAAGAAAACGAACAGCAACAGCAACAACACTAAACACAAAAATATACACAAAGAGAGGGTTATTTATACGCAAAAATGCTCAATGAGTCAGGACAACAAAAACAATGGCAGACAGACCCTCTGCCCACCACACTTTCTTGAGGATGAGGAAGAAACCCTGTTCTTCTTCATAGCAAGAGAAAGAGACCCTTTCCCTCATCTCCCCAGCAATGAGAGAGAATGGTAATGAGTAACATTTGGGTCTGGGCCTTGTCCACTCAGCACAGCACATGGCAGCCCAGAACTCTTGGGCTCAGCAATCCAGGAAGCTCAGTCACCCTGGCAGCCAGGAATACAGCACACATCACCACACCCAGTACTGTAAAGAAAATTAACTCTGTCCTGGCCAGAACTAGGACACGGGGTTAAAACCAGTCTCAAAATCACACACTAGGCCACTCTCAGACTGCAGTAATTTTCATTACATATGAATCCCACTTGAGCTTCCCAGGAAAGAAGATGGAAGGCAATCACTTGCATTTAGTACACAAATTAACATTGTTTTAAGTCAAAACAAGCCAAAAAGGTTTAAATAACAAGATAATTTAGTCCAGGAGGAGAAAGATATATGAGAAATAAGGGTTATTATTAACCTTGTACTTACTTTTTGTTGTAAATGTGCACCAGATCCAAAATATGGAGAGCTAATATCATCTGTACCTTACCACGTGCAGGGCATTCTAACAGCCACCTTTACTTTTTGTCCTTTACAGTTATCTGTATTTTACTCTGTATTTATCTTGCTCAGACATCTGAAAGGAATTCTAAGATATCTTGATAGAAAGGCTAGAGGAGATGCAATCCTACACAACAACAGAATCTTGTACTAAGCCCTTCCTTGAACTGTAATATTTTGCCTGACTCACATGAAAGCAGAGTGGATTTACTCAGTACTATATAGTCAGTATCCCCACTGCAAGAATTCATTCAATATTTCATTATTTTTTCTGCACAAGTAGCATCAAGAAATACTTAAAATAATGTTTGGGGTGTGTCTGTTGAAAAGATAAATTAGGCAGTAAATACTAGCAAAATTGCCAGTGAAATTGTGAGCATGTGTGATGCTGGAATTACCCCTCCTCCCATCTTTACCCCCAACAGGAGCCTTGAACGTACCACAGTTTTCACAAAGTACTAGAATTAAGGTAAGCAGACTGTCTAGAACTCCAGTTCTTCTTTTCATAGTACACAAGCCTTTAAACACAGAAACGGTATACAAGAAATATGTTTTCTAAAGAGGCAAAATTAGCCAGACCTTAGACAAAAAGAAGGTAACAGATAAATCTCTTATCTGAGAACAGAGCTAACCTACTGCATTTATCCATTGCAAGATAAAACAGTCCCTGCCCAAAGTGAGTTAATCATCAACTCTCCCTCAATTCCTCCAATAATAATAAAAAATAAAGTTAAAAATTCCCTCATACTGTCCACTCCCCCTTTCCCTTGACATTATAGCACTCCTACACTTTTTTGCTATAGTTTCATTCATAATTGTATGCATTTTACTGCATTTACATTTTCTTTGACAACCCTTGATTTTACACATATCCACACTTTCCCTTATTAAGTGATTTCAATGCCAGTATTACACAAAAAATTTGAGCTGAAATACACTATTATTTTCACACCACATTCATGTCTGCCTTCAAGTTAATGCTCCAAGCAGCTGCTTTCCTTTTTAAGTGAAGTGATTCATGAGGGATTCATGAGGGACTGAGAGGAAATCTTCAACTCCACCTCAACCCTTCCACCTTAATTCAGTATTCTGGCCCATATGCAGCACAGAACACTGCCCGCATCCAGACCACTGATACACTGGTAGTAATGTTCATACTATTTTCATAAGCTATTGATATTGAGTTATCCACTGATAGAGGTCCTCTACTTCTGTCCTCTTCAATTCCAAAATGGTCACTGTTGACTTTCTCCACTTTCTCTGCAGAAGCTTTGCTGGTATCTTTGTTTCCCTTCCTGTGCCTGAAACTACCAGGACAGCCTAAAGTAGCTACACAAAAACTAACAGCATCACTTCCCATATCTGAATGCAATCCTTGTTAGTCAGGCACACTTATCAAAATACATTTTGATGAAGGGTGGTTTAAGTTGACCGTGTAATGGAACTAATTTAGCATTATTTAATAGTATTACATCATTATTGGTGAACATAGGTAACACATCACTGCAATGGCATCATCCCCTTGAACGTGCCTCCTGCATATCTAGATTCACATGTAATGAGTATTTGCTGAAGGTCCAAATAGAATCGTTAATTCTTACTTCTATTATGTTCAGCATGCACCTATTCATTATATGACATCTTGTATAAGGACAAAATTACTTGTATAAGGACAGAGAGACTAAAACCACATACACTTCCACAAAAATCAGCCACAAAAGGCAGGCTTTGCTTTATTCTAAATAGAAAAGTTTTTCCTACTGCTGAAGTTCTACTCCCCTTTCCTCTATCCCTCTCAAATGCATATCATAATAGGACAGCTGAGAATTACTAAATCAGCTCAAATCTAATACCTACAAATCTTCCATTTTCAGTTAGAATTTAGAAATAACTTTGTCTCTGATAATTAAACAATTGCATATGATTAAGAAAATGTTGTGGCATCCAAGTAAGATTTTACCTTTACAAAAGTACTTAGGACAGTGTAGATTGCACTGCTAGAAAATCTGATTTGCAACTAGTCAAAATGCAAAAATAAATACAGAGGAAGCATCTTGAAAGTTTTTAATAGAAATATTTTTTGTTAAATAATATAAGCAGTTTTCTATTACACTACTGCAAACAGAAGACAGGCATGTACTTTGCTAAAATGGAAGAATCTGAATTTGGGCTGACAGCAGCTACAGACTCAACTAGCCCAAAGCAAAGCTGTGCATATGATTACAGTGTACCACAGACTTACCAGAAGCTAGCATCAATGTGTTTGTGTTAGCTGCTGTGAAATAGCAGTCTTCAAAATAGCCTCTTGCCATCTGGACATCTTTAAGGCAAGGGCCAAGAAATACTTATTTCAATTTTTCAATTAATTATCTTGTTAAATTCACCATAGGTATTTATGATACAAGTGCAGAATATTTTTAAAAAATACAGAAAGCTAGGTACTTCTCCCTCACTGGTTTACTTTAAAATCTAACTCATCTTATCTAAAGAAACTATGTTCTGGACAAGTCAGACTTGCCAAGCACAGTTTCAAGTGGGTTGATCACTCCACACCTCTTTTTGGGGAGCCTTAGGAGCATGAACTACCTCAGAGCAACAGCAACAAGCCACAATAGAAGAGAAAACTGGACACTACTGTAGAGTGCTCTCAATCATAAAAGTGTTCTGAAAAGAAACACAGATGGGTACTGCTCCCTCTTCTTACCCCTGGCGTAATTTAAACCACAAAAAAAAATCCAGAAGAGCTGGGTTCATTGACGGGTTTTGATGTGAACAGAAGTAAGACTCAAGCCACCACCTGCCACCAGTTCACCAGAGAAGCAATAGCAGTCCCAACATATCCAAAGCAGCCACTGTTACCAGACAATAAATTGTCTACACCTGGTGAGCTAAAACAATGCTTCTTCTCCAAAAACTACTGGCCTATGGAACTGCACAACGTCTACTGTGTAAGAAGGAGAACTGCAAGCTCACCAGCCCCTGCACCCTGCCAACACAGGCGGGTCGACTGGAACATCGGGATCTACAAACACCAGGGACCACCTGAGAAACCCCCAGGACAGAAGAACATGTGTGTAAAGGGAAGGAAAACATGTTAATGATTCCAGGGAAATTATTATCATATTCTGGGACAATCAATCCGCATGTATGTAAAATATAGTATATAAACAGGAACTTCCCTGTACTCAAAATGCATGGCTTTAGGAAAAGCTATTCTCCTGTGCATCTGGACAAATAAAGAATGCTAGTTTCTTAATGCTAAGTTGGTGTTAATAACTTTTGTATTTTACCGAATTTCTGATAACACCCCTGCCACTCACAAACTGCCTGAGCAGCAGAATTGAAGGCCAGTGAAAGCTGGAAGCAATGTGCCACCACTTTAACCACCACAAGTAAGGGAAGCCTCACTCCAGGTTCAGACACCTGCCAAGTGAAAGGCAGAGCCTCCCACCTTCAAGGTTCAAGTTAGGGCACCTAGCTTTACTGCCTCAAATTGAACTCCTGTAGACATCCCAGCTGTAGAAAATGATGGGGACACTGCAAATTTTAGGGTCTATTTTCACATCTGGGGTCAGGGAGGAGGGGTGGAATTAAAGCCCATCATTCCCATTAGCTGTTAACCAGAAAAGAGTGGATGGATTTGAAGCTATCACTAGGAAACTTTTCAATATTTTGCCTTATTCTATTGTAGCTGCATCAGCAAGTTTTACTTAAAATTTCAAATCACCAATAAGAAAAAAAAAATTTACCATTTTAATAATGTCTTATTTATTGCCCAGAACTTAAAGGAGGATGCTTTGCATACTACTCAGCTACACATGGTTGAAGCTAATGAACAATGCCACTTTCCCAGCCTGATGCTGGAGGTGAAATTTTCATTTCAGCCAATTTGTCCCCTACACATAACATTATTCAGGTAAGCCTATAATTACAACTGACTCAATTACAAATTCTTCTGTTACTGTAGAAAAAGCCTTCATAAAAAATCCTATTACACTCAGTATAGTTCTTTTACTTTTTGATGTACTACAAATCTCCTAAAATGCTCTATATTTGTTTCACTTTCTAAAACTACATGAAGCAGTGGCACCCCCAGGCACATGGTATGATTCTTTGGGTCATCCTGAGCAGGGCCAGCAGCTGGACTCATTGATCCTTGTGGGTCCCTTCCAGCTCAAGATATTGTATGGTTCTATGATTCTGGCTGACAATGCATGAAAAATAAATGTGGCCCACCAAAGGCAAAAATTTGGCATGAGATTATGAACTTTAAAAAAAACACAAATAACTGCAGTAGACCTACCTTAAAATTTCACCAACACTAGCAGAATTGGAACTGGAAAAGGGCATACCAAGTTTTGGATCACAAACTAGTAGGATGAAAGTTTAGATCTGTTTAGATCTATACCCAAAAATATATATATATATAAAAAGAAAATGAAGCCTCCATTAACTACAAAGGCATGCAGAATCAAGCCTGTTTATAAATCAACTATCAGGAAGAAGTCATCACATCCCAGAAATAATGGTTCATGCTTCGAACAAAACTCTGTCACTGGAAATAATTTAAGACAGTACAAAATTTTGCTGATAAGGAAATTACTCAGAGTTCCCTTGCTAACAGATACTCGGTGAAGTTATATTGACTATTTGCAATTTATTATTGAAGTGCTGTGACAGAAATATAATATTTGAAATGCATTTGAGATCACTAGCAAATCTCCCTAACGTCTAATTAGATTTGTAGGATAGGGATAGGTTTGGGGTTTTTGGTTTGGTTTGATTGGTTGGGTTTTTTAAGTTTTCCATACCAAACATACCTAACTCAATAGCACGGTTAGCCAACCAGTGACAACAATAACTACATGACAAAACACCCTACAGATTGAAGTTGTCATTCATGACACTACTTCCTTACCTCACAACTCTACTGAAGTACAACTCAGCAAAATAATTAGTTGGTAATATTTATCATTGAATTCAGAGATAGAACACTCTACTGCTTCCTTTTCTTTATCTTAACAACAAATAGGTCATGTTCCCATAATTCTAACATGCAGTTCCAAAACTTATAAACTGTCAGTCCATTCTAAAACACAAACATAATATACAGGTATTACTGCATTCCTTTCATCCTTTTTTACAGCTCATACCTGCTCTAGAAAAATTTCAAGGTCCAGTTCTGTAACTTTGATAACAATAGGAAAAACACATAGTTAAGATTCACACTGCACACATGATACTACAAAAAGCACACTTAACTACATTCAAGTGATAACGTGACAGAGTTCCTTTCAACATATAGTCTATTTTGCAAAAACAAGAATCCTGCACACCAAGAGGTCAGAGATAACTGATACTGGCAGACTTACAACAAAACTGTGCCTAGAACACAAAGGACCTCAAAATTCACTATTGCTCAATTCAAACATTATGTGAATAACTGCTTCAATCAGTGGCCAGTACTCTTGGCTCACAACTCTCCACCAGCTCAACAGTTGGGGTTTTGCTGACAGAATGTATGGTATGAAATAAACATCTCCCATTGCACTATGAAGAACATACCCAGCAACCCATAACTGACATTAAGACAAACATGAAATTATGTGTTAACATGCTATTTTCTCTACAGTACCCACTGTGACCCCTTCTTTTGTCTCATGTATATGTTGTTATGGCCCATAATTAAATCCTTACAGTTTTACAGTAATTTTTTCAAAAGGCAGAGTTTCCCAATAGAAAATCCTGCTCCTATTTTCACTGGAAAACATCTATAAATGTTTCCACTCAAGCTGTCAACCTTCATTCCAAGGATTAAGTACAGGAAATGTTTGTTCCCTCTTCTCAAATATTTCTCTATCTGTACATTCAACTTATGCTAAGGCAATTGACTTGGAGAAAGCAAGTATGTGGTCAAATTATTTGCTTTACAACATCCACTAGAGAGAGACCACAGGGAAAAAAACAGGAAGACTTAAGCCTCTAGGAGTGTAGATCATGTGTTCTTGATGTGCAATTATAGTATATTTATAAATATGCTGCAGTCAGTTTTGCACTAATGAGCTCAGGTACTAGCAACAACAGGACTGCAGCCTCACAAAGCTCAAATTTAGTTAATCAGCTGATAAAATACAAGCATATAGCTAAGTCCAGGCAAGTGGACTGGACTTTAATCTGTGCTTTTACAGTAGCACTGCTAAGCATACTTGAACCAGCTAATTCAACAGCTCTTAGTGTACTTCTTAAGGAGCTACAACTCAGAAATTTAACATGAATATTAATTTTCTCCACTTTTTGTTTTTCCACTATGACAAATGACTCTTAACAGTTCTCAAGCTGCTTTTGTAAGTGTCCCAAAGAGGGTTAAACTCTATTTCTCCCTCTTCAAAACTGGCAGCTTGCAAACATATCTGCTAATTAGGCACTCTACTGCTACAGTTTGCTTTGATCTCAACAACAATCAACTTCTCATGTTCTGATGATACAAGCACGATTAAGCAGCAATCGAGGAGTTAAAGGCAAAATAATGAGACAGGAATACAATATCTTCTGTTCTCATCTATTACATGGTGCAGACTCCAGACACGTCAAAGAATATGGAGATCATCTTGCTAGGCACACAGGGAAGTAAAAATCAACTCCAGTATGCAGGCTGATTGAAGCCTTAAATGATGAAGGTAACTGATAATGACAAATATAACCTAATGTCATCTCAAACACCAGCACACCAAGAACCATCTAAAAATGCGTATTTCATAGCAGAATATATTTACTTCATCTGGAGACGACAGCTCTGTACTGAATGCATTAAAAAAACAAACAAAAAACCCTCCACACCGCATTTCCTCCGCCATGTAATTATAGAATAGGTTGCCTCTATCTCTTTCTACTAATTCTGAATAAGTTTAACACGTGGCATGATGCTTTAAGGAAACCTTTGAGGAAGGCAATTGAAAAGACTGCCATATATGCTCTGGGTAGGCAGTGAATGATGAAGCATGTTGTGCTTGTGTCATGCACACATGGCTGCTGAACCTTTCCACCTCTGTAGCCCAGAACCCAGTGGTGTTAGCCCCAGTGCAGGGCTGCTACTCTCCCTCTGCTGCTGCTGGGGAGAGCCCTCAGGCAGCTGCAGCTAGGGTACATCCACAATGTGGATGTACCACAATGAAAGCTATTTTGAAATACTTCTGATATGAGAAGGGAAGAAAATGCAGGAAATAAAATTTCCCATTAAAAGGCACATCTGATAGAGCTTTGGCATGGGCAGTCACTCTTACCCCACATCCTACAGCACCCCTGCTTCTGGGGCTGGGGACAGGCCAACAGAGTCCACCAAGCTGTATCCCCAGAGACAGCTACAAAATCATAGGGCTTTTTATGGAGTGGTGTAATCATGTATTGTATTCATATATTGCTAGTGTAAATATGTATAATTTCTTCCATTTTTTCTTCCAAACAGGAAGAAATTTTGATTATGTACATAGTAAATACAGAACACTTCCTCGTATCTACACCAAGAGTCCACGATTAATAGAAATAACCCCATTTTTAAATGTTGCCATTAAACTAATCATATCATCACTATGACAAGCAGTTGTATATTATGGGAATGTCTCATTTCCAAAGAGGTTTCAAGGTACAAGTCACGTGATTGTACAAGTTCAGTTTTCCCCATTCACTGATTTGTATCAAATAGTTGACACTCTAAGATTTCATTAGCTATTCTCCATTTTTAACAATATTAATGATAATTTATACAGCCAAATGTTTGTGAAAATTCTGCTACTGCCAATTGCTCCTCTGTATGAACAGGGAAAACCTCCTCTTCCAAGTCCTGCCAGCACATGCCAACCTATGGATATGAGAACAGCTTGATTTTCATGGTCCATAAAGCTGTTGATCTTTCTGCTAATTAGTGTTAGCAGACTGATGAATCTCTGAAGCAAAAAACAGACTGAGAATTCCCAAATTCATTTCAAATCAACCACAGATTAATTATACAGGAATAACAACAATTGCTGAGTGTATTTGGATGACTGATGACTCAGAGATGGAAAGCTGATCAAAGATTTAAGAACATTAAAGAAAAAATACATAAATCACAAGTTATTTTTTTGTTTTAGCTCTTCATGATCTGTAGACAATACGTGATCAGAAGAACATTAAGTAGTTTTACTAACGTAGAGTGCTTTAGGATCCTCGGATTAAAGATTCTATAAAATGAAATTAGTATGTATTACGTTACCTGTACTTGTGTAAGATCAATATAAGCCTAGCAGATAACAGCCCTACCACAGACACAATTAGCCCACTAGGCAGTCTTTTCCAAGTAGTTATTGATGACATAACAGTAGGTGAGATAAAAAGTTCAAACTATAGGTAGCTAAAATATATTTTTTTTCTTTATATATAACAGCAGAGCTTGTCAGTACGGTATAAAACAACTACTGAGTTAGCTGCAGTACTCTCCAAAATATGATCTCTTCCCAGAAATATGTTCTCATGTTTTTCAGAAGTAGAAAGGGAGACAGCAATCTCCAAATGCTGCACAGCAACTGAGAACCCAGGACTGCACTGCCCATCTCGGGGCAAAGTGAGGAGCAGCAGGATGAAAAGTCAGGGCAATTTATTTTGCTTGTCCAAGTGATTTGCTAGGTTAACTTTCTCCATGGTAAAAGCTCATTTAATTTCCATCCTTTCACATTACCTTCTGCTGTGGATTCTATTTAAGCATCTCTGAACACAGCAAACTAAAATCTGTAAACAATTTAAGCCAAAAACCCTCTGACTATAGACAGCCCTTTGAAGTTTGTGGAGATCAAGACAACCAGCCACCACAGAAAAGCAGCTTTTTAATTAAACATCTTTTCTCCTGATTCAAAACAAGTTTTAAAGTCCCAGTCTGTGTACCATTAGAAATCCTTAAGAAGGCAATCTAAGGCTACAGCAAGAGGCATTTAAATATATGTGTATCAAACAAAGCTGATCTCACCTACCATACTTTCCTCATAATCACATACTTTCCCCATCTAGCACACCGCCACTGCCCCTGCACCCAGAGGGCACCAGTATCCCTCTGAAGTAATCCTCTTTTCCCTCTCTTATCTGACCTAGACCTATGAAACAAGCAGCTGCAGCTCAGCTTTGTGAAAGGGCTTATCCTGCAGTTCAACAACCTGTGCAAGGATTGTGTTTAACACTTTCTGTGGCACAAGGAAAACTTTTAAAGATCCAGTTTACTTCCTAGACAAATGGTGTGGCAAGCATTGTTATGGGCATATGTTCATGTTGGGAAGGGGGAGTCTGGAGCAGGAGAGAAGTTAGGACACAGCAGAAGAGAAAAAGGCTCATTATAATGTAAAGTAACCATGTTATCAAAAACCTGTTGGAAATATGACCTTTCAAATTAAAAGATGAATTGATCATAAATTACATTCAAGTTCTTTTACTCTGAGATTGTTTTATCTTATGAGTGCTTATGTTTAGTAACCACAACAATATGAAATACTATTTTTCATCTTGTCTTTCTATTAAACAAAACTGTTAGCACTTTACAACAAGAATTACTAAGGGAGATTTGCTAGACTAATAGCAGGCCGCATACTATTTTCATTCCAAGCTTCTGTTTTTCCAGAAGTCTTCCTCCTTGGCAATGAAGATTAAGAAAGCAATACTGTTGCAACAATTATATTGAAGGAGTTTTTCCAAAATATAGTAGCATGGTGTATGCAGGAACCACTATTAATCTCTTTTATTGGACAAACATTAATTAGTGGCTGCATAGCCATTTTCTACAGAATGCAATAGTAGATTTATTCTCAAAAACATTGATTTCATTTTTCTTCTACTTTGAAAAGCATTCTTTGCTTGTCACTGAAAACATGTGGTTGCTGGATTGCTTAAAACTGTGCAACTCAGGGAAACAATTTTGGCTCTAATTTAACTAAAGCTGTATCAAAAATATTTTCAATTTCTATCCTATCTCTGCAGGTTTCCAGCCCTCTTCTCCCTGATCATCATGATCAGTACATTATGATGTACTGGTGACCCAGTACATCATTCTCAATTTTTCTTGTATTCATAGGTAAAGAGTTTTTTAATGTAGCTTCCCAATAACTGTAATCTTTCCAGTTTTGCAAATCTCATTCAATGTACTGCAACAATATAGATTTTATTTCCTCTTGTATGTAGCGCATAACATTATTCCCTCCTGCAAAGCTCAATAAACTCATTTATTTGGGATCTATTCCCAGAGGTAAAATCCCTATATATTTACCTCCATTAGTATTCAACCCTACAGGAATTGAACTACTTTGTTTTATATGAACAAATAAATTTTATTTTGCTTGTTTTCATTGTTAATACTGCTTTTGCTCTATGGCTCAATAATACTGTTTTTAACAGCCAAAGGAAAGGGAGAGTAAAATACAAAGTGCAATTCACCTTTCTAACATCTGCAGTGAGCAACATGCATCAGTGTAAGAATATTCTGCAAATTTTCAAGCTAGGAGTCTTGTCTCTTGCTTCACTTACTCCCACCTACTGTATTTTTGGAGTTGCATATTTTTTAACAACAGAGGCAGAGACTGAACTGAAAATAATTTCAAAGATATTTTTCCGAACTATTTTCCAATTAACTGATACCCACTGTTAAGCTAGAACTTAAAGGCATATTAAAGTAACAAAAGAGAAGAAAGAAAAAAGGAATACAGTAACCAGTAATAGTGATGTTAAATATCAAGCACTTTCTCAAATTACAGGCCTCCAAATATTTTTCCCCCTTTATGGACCACGAATATTTTTTCAAAAACATTAAGACTTAAATAGAAATTTGGGAGGGAATGTGTGAGCATAGAAGTTATCCCTTGTGACCAAGCACACGTCAGCTCACCATTTTAAAAGAAGGATTTATTGTGTGCCCCTTTTTTTTTAACGATGCTGTGATTCTTGTAGTGTCAAACCACAGCAGCAAACTGTGGTTTGAAACTACAAGAATCTTGCTACTACTGCCACTCTTAAGCATTAAAGGAATCTTTAAAAAACCCCAAACTTCAGTATGTTAAAAAAGGGACATAAATACATGACCAAAGCAACACTGTATTAACTTCAGATTACTGAACATTTGAAACAATTCTAGGAATTAGTTCTCTATCTGCAGTGGTGTCTTTAAAACAGTTTTTAAAAAATCCCTAAAGAATATAAAGAACTTTCTGTCATCAGAATGAGTTTGATTAATTTAATCAGTATCATGAAAGCTGTTAAGATATTTAAACTATTTTAAGACACCAAAGCCCTAGAGTATTCAGGTTCATTTAAAGTGCATTGGTAATAAAGCAGTTTAACATCATTGCACACTATATTCCCAAATACTGACATGAAACCCTGCACAACAGATTGCATGCAGACAAAAAGCCTATCCGTTTTCCTTTATAAAGGCCTCAAGCAATAATTCAAGCACAGAGATAAAGACTAGAGCAGCCAAGCACAATTGCTATGCTTGTTTTTGATTAGGCTGTCTTCTTCCTCTTTATCTGCACGGCTTATATGGCAAAGATCAGTTTTTAAAGACCACCGCTCCCCTTTAAAGTTAGACAAAAACAAAATTAAAGAACCACACCAGCTCCTGCTAAAAAAATAACTGTGCTGGCAGTTTCTAGTCTCACTAAAACAGTAGTTTGTTTTACACTCCAAGCTTTCAAAGCTGTAACATTCCAGAGCTGCCAGAGAGTTTACTGAAATGGCTACCAAAATTGACACTTTTATGCTGCGGGTCACTTATTTTTCATGAAAGCCATTATGGATCACAAATATTTTTACACTGTTTCTGAAACCTTCATAACAACTCATGATAAAAATGAAATTGCAAGGGAAATTATTTTTACTTGAGATAGTAAACACCATTTCAACTTCTTCTGAACTAAATGTCATGTACTTGATTCTAATATCAATCAACATCACTTGGACAGATAAAACAACTTGCTCATGAGGGGAAGAGGAGGGGCAGGCACTGATCTCTCATCTCCAGTGAGCAGTGACAGGACCTGAGGGAATGGCCTGAATTTGAAACAGGGGAGGTTTAGGCTGGGTGTCAGGAAAAGGTTTTTCACCCAGGGGGGTCAGGCTCCTCAGAAAAGTGATCACAGCAGCAATCTTGACACAGTTTGGACGATGTGTTTGGACATGTGTTTGAATGATGCCCTCAGGCACGTGTTGTGACAACTGGAGATGGTGCTGTACAGGGACAGGAGTCAGACTTTACGACCCTTGTGGGTCCCTTCCAACTCAGCATATTCTGTGAAATTTCTATCTTCCAGTAAATTTACTGAAATCTATTGTCCCTCTCATCAAGTACAACAAATTCCTCTACTACCCATTATGCACTTTAGAAACATGTTTGATTCCAGTGAATTTCATTTTTTTTAATACAGTCCTTATTTTTTTATTTAATTTTTTAATATATATAATTTATATTTAATTATTTTTAAAAATACATAAGTCCTCATTTTTTTATATTTAATTTGTTCCATAATCAAAACCAATCACTCTTCAGTGACCATCACTGCCACAGAGGTACCAGCCACAGTCACAATACCAGCACCTAGTATCTAGAAGATGCTAGCAGGGCAGGGAGGGCCTAAGCCCTCCTCAAGCATCCTGCTACCTCTGCATTGCTCCACAGAGGTGAAGCTGCAGTCCACAGCTTGTGGCTAGTTGGTTATGCTGTTCACTCCCCATGAGTATTCCACCACATAAATGATGCCAAATTGTATTTTCTTTAATGAAATCAAATCTAAAGGCACCCTCCACGCACTTCAGCTCCTAGAGGAAACAAGATATAGGTGATTCCATGGATGGATGCACATGAGTCAGCAAGATAAATGCCACAGTCATGCACATCTCAAGATAGGGGTGATATTCAGGCTGTGCTTGGCCACCTACCAGTAGCCCCTAGAGGCAGAACCTCGAACACAACTCATCTCACTAACAGTCAGGGAACCCATGAGGAAGAAACTTATGGAAACTCCAGGTGCAGCTCACACTTCCCCCAAAGAGTTCAGCCACAAGGCAAACACCAAGGATCAAGGTGCCATCAGCTCCTTGTGCTAACCAGGTGACACTACACATACCCCAAACTCACCAGTCAGAGCTCCTCCAAGGCTTCCTCTCCTGAGCTGTCTTCCATCTTCACTCAACTGCCTCTTGAATTTAGGAGACTTCCCAAGGCCAGAAGACACTTCAGGACTGCTGGATTTTCGGAAAGGCATAGGTGGAGGTGACAGTATGTGATCAAGCTGCAAAGAAGCAGAAAAAAAAATACATACGTATACTGTTTAAATGATTATCTTCACTGAAAGAAAAATATAAGTTATCTTCAACTAAAGATTATGACATCATTTGGGAAAAAATATTCTCAAAGATCTTAAGGTAACTAATTTGCTAACTGAAAAGAAAATTTTTTCAAGTGTCAGATTTGTGTCTGGCTGTGTAAGAAAGCCATCTTCCTCTTGAACAGTTAACTCCACCTCCAACCACTCTCACACAAAGAGCATTGAGCACAGAGGTCCCCTCTCAAGATAAAAGGGATCATTCTTCAACTTACTCAACCTTCCATAAAGCAGCATTTCTGCAGTTGTGAACCACCTGATCTAGAAACCTACTCCAGACACCGACTGGCTCTTCAAACGTTTTTCTTTGACAAGTTTTCCCCACGCCCACGTCAGCAAACACTAGATGGCACTGCACCATCAACAAACTGTAAACCACTGCCCGGTCCAGGGAAATAATAACAGATTTATCAACGCCAGTGAGAAAAAAAATTAAATTATCCTGTTCATAAAAGGCACATTCATTTACACTGACTCTGAAGTTAAACGGAAATACAGATCCTCATTCTTCAGACTGGGTTCCTGTCATCATAGTTACAAAACATTTTAGCTGCCCGGTCTTGACAATATGTCTAATGTCTCACCATTTGATTAAATCCACTAAAACAAGACAAAATGCATGTGAGCAAATACCAAGAAAGTACGAAAAAGCAGGGTATGCAAGTATACAAAGTGGGAAAAGTTTTACAACCATCCCTCTCCCGTAAGTGCTGCAGTGGCATGGTGTCATCATTTTGAAAAACCACATAAATTTTTTTTCTGTAACATTTAAACCCTAATTCTCACTACAATTTTTTAGGAAGCCTGAGACTTATCAGTCAGAAAATCTATGCATCACCTGCATACTTGACTCTTTCATCCTTTTTGTCCACTGAAAGGAATGATCAAGGTCACAAGAAACACCGATGAAGCTGCACAGCAAAGCCCATTTTTGCTTACAGTTAATCCCACATCAATGTACTGTCTTCCCTGCAAAGCATTTTGAATCCCATATTTAGTTCCCTCTGTACTTCATATTTCAGGTTAGTTATTGTTCTGGGGTTTGTTTTAAAGGTTTCTTTAATCAAATCTTCAGCACATTGGAAGTGTACATACACTCCTAAAGCATCAAGAAATGCAACTGATTTTTTAATCTGCTTCTTAAATATATTAAGACTCATTCAAGTTCACAACAGATACTGAAGTATTTGATTAACTCACAGCACATGCTTTTAGCTATTTCATAAACTAAGTGGTTTTGGGGTCACAAAGAATATTTACTTGAACATTGTTAGTATTCATCTTCCATAAATACAGGCATGTCACAAATATTTGTATTTACAACTTCTAAGATACCTCACAAGACGAATTTAAAAATTAAATACAAAATACTCTTTAGAGAAGGAAGCTAACTTCTAAAAAAAACCACAATTTTGAGAGTCTTTCACGTAAGTCTAAAAGCAAATACTCAAGCTGCTTACTGACTGATGGGTCCCAGAGATTGTTTAGTTCTAGACTCCAAATTAGTCCAAGCATCTGAAGATTACATGATCCCATCAGGGTTTAGCTGAGGTACTGGCAAAATTTCATGCTCCTTCTTGAAAAAGGTTCACACTTCAAAGTAACCAACTACATTTTAAATCTCTTTTTCCTGAACTAAGGTTCATCAAGCTTTTAAAGCAGAGAAGGGAAAAAAAAAATCAATTCATGCACTAAGCTCCCTACACATCAGCACTTAAGCCAACGTAACAGAATTTTCCATCTTCCATTCTCTCATCTTTTCCCCTTTTAACCAGATAGTCAAACTTTATGATTGTTCAAGTCACTCCCACAATGAATAGACTTGTGCATTCCACAACATGCAGTCTGATTTAAAGTCATTATTCCCAATTAAGCTGTGCTCCCTTTTCACAGCTTTCTGGGTTTCAGAAGAAACTTTAAGACAGTGCTATAGTACAGACCAGCACAGTACCATCTAGATCTTCAACTCATAATTAAGAGGCTTCAGCAAAGTATGACGTTTGAGAGCTAAGACAGTTTAAATATTAACCCCCAGTAGCTCATAGTCTTAATAGCAATGCCCTGCCAGCATTTTCTCACAAAGGTACCCTCTTCTTGCTGAATGACTTTAATACACCAAAATACATTTTTAAGGTATAAGACTACAAAGAAACAACATGGAAGTACAAGATTTAGTATTTTCATATTGATGGTGAACTCTTGCTTTACACATACATCAACCAAGCATTTCTGGAAGTTATCCAAAGACTCACTTTTGCTTCCAAAGGCCCAAAATAATCTAAGAGCATGTAAAATGTGTATTTGACAGACATCTGTACATTCTAATTGATATTGCAGTAAACCAGTAAGAGTAGACAAGAGCCTTGACATAACAGCTCTTGAATGCTCCCTTCCTGTGCAGCCTCTAGACAGCAACATGTGCCAGAACTAGAGGGTTTTATAGCCCCCATTCAGATCTCATTTCAAGCAAAAGCATTTGTAGCAGATGAGGCTTTCTGCCCTCAACACAACCACCTGCCCTTTCTGACAGACCGAGCATTCAAGTCCAAGGAAACCAACAGAAAACATTAGATCCTACCTCCTTGGAACACAAAGCTTGTTCTGAAGATGCATAACATGTTACGTATTCAAATCCTACAAAGTGGTTAATTCAGTCAAAAACACGCTACAATCATTCAGTAAAAAGATAACATCAAATTCAAATAAATAACTAATAGCAAGACCTATTCCAACTTGTTAATACTTATTTGAAAGACCTCCTGGAAACCTGAACACCATGAAACCATGAAAATTCAGGCTGTGCATTTTATCAAATTATAAGATTGGACACTGCTGTCCACAGGACAATATTAAAGCAACTATCTAGAAGACAGCTGAAATTCTACCAGAGAGATTTTAAGTCATTTTAATTAAGCTGCTTCTGCTCAGCACTCACTTTTGCTCATCCACAATCATCACTGTATTGGTATTTACTTCATACTTACTAGCTATATGGTCATGTGCTGATGTTGCACAGCATGAAAACACAACAGGATAACCAAGGTTAGACTGGTTCCCCTTTTTTATCAGTCAGATTTGCAAGTTGCAGGGAATACAATAGCTATATCCTTGCAGGGAGCTTCCAACAGACACACATTCATGTTACATCTTGACTATCTGGCTATCTCATGCTCTGCCCACTGTCTTCTTACTGTACTCAGGCTGCAGCCATACCCTTCTCTCAACACCCTTTGAAAATAAATGTTAGTGACCTCAGGAGCACTGGGATAACAGAGAGCAGTTTTTCAAGCTAAAAAGAGGGGAACAGTGAAAAATTAAAACTGTGAAAACAAATGTATTTGAGTGCCCTGTACTTAAAGTAGAAGGGGGGTTAAGTTAGCCTTAGAGTTTATACAGGCTGCTTAGAGAGGGATTTTTAATCAGTGCACATCTCGCCACCAGTCTCTGCTGTTAATATTCACAATGCATGGATAGTTAACTTATTAAAAAGCCTTCCTCCCCCAGCATTAAATAATACCTTGTCAATAAAGGCACTTTGAAGACAGAAAACACACAGCAAACACCAACCTATGGCAAATGTACTGTTCTTGGCAAACATACTGCTCTACAATATTTACTTCTTCCAATACCTCTTTCCATACATTTGATAAAAAAAATCTGCCTGCTATGTCATAGATATGATAAATCTCTACAAAAGCACTGTAAAATTTAGGAGTTAATGGCTTTCACAAAATCCTACTTGCTCCCCTCACACCTATGAACCTTACAAAAAGGAACAGAAAGTATTATTACAGGAGAATCATTTAGAAATTACATAGAAGAGAATATCAAAATATCCTTACCATAGACTTCTACACATAGATTTAGAGATCCTGTAGAAACAGGGATGTAATTTTGAGTTAAAGTCTCCTCCAGTTATATAGGAATCAATTTGCTCTCAATTTTTTTTTATGTATTTTCAAGCTATTAATTTTCTGTGTGAATAAAGTCAGATATATTCCTCGGAAGAAAATTATTTCCATACTGTACTACGGGCTTTTAACAGCTCACCTACTCAGAAAGGATTATACTAATATTTTTTAAAACCTCAGTAGCATTAAATCCACCTATCTACCATCATGTATTGATTCTAAAGCTAGAATGAATTCTCTGCTTTATAATTATATCATCAAATAGTCACATCAAGTACATCAGCCCACACGTCCTTATGAAAATTAAGGACGTGACAACTGATTCAAAATAAGACCTTGCATCAGTGTTCGGGAGCACAATATGAGCCGAGTACATAATGAGGAGTGAGGCAGTCAGAAAGAAAATGCATTTCAGAAAATTCATGGTACAAGGTAAACGAAGCTAAGAGAATACAATCACACTGATAAACCAGGATAAGGAAAATAAGCTCTCCTGGGCTGCTGAAATGTGTTGCAACATGGAGTGTCTTTTTCTAATAAAAATTAAATTGAAACACGAACTGAACTTGTCTGATCAGCTCCATTTTTTTTTTTTAACACCCACTACAGTTTCACTGTCCAAACTACTTCACTCCCAACCTCCCTCAACTGCTCCACAGGCAGTATTTCTACTTCCCACAGAAACTGGAAAATACTGGTCAAGTATTCAGACCTAAAAATATCAACAGAGATGTTCTATTAAGCAATTCCATTTCTTCCTCCTGAATGCAGCACTTCTTCCTACCTCAGGTCATGCTCTATATGCATATTCAGTCCTAAAGTTTCCATAGAAGGGCTGCGCACTGTCACCCACTTTATATCTTCCCCAGACAAGCACCAATCCAAAAAACGAGATGCACTGTCACATGTCGTGTATCAAAAGCAGAAAATACCCAATGTAGTTTTACAGTTTAGGGTTTGGTTTTTTCATTTTTAACCCAAAGTCCCCAAAGAAAATTACTCTAATAAGTACACTGTTAAGAAATATGTCAAATCACAGATGTTTAAAGAAGTGAGAAAGCACCAGGCTCCAGCCCTATGCAGGTAAACATATAGAAGCTTCCCTGATGTTGAAGAGAGATTCAGTCATTCACTAAAAACTCTCATTGTAAAGTTAAATGCTTAACAGGAGCATGGCTTCACAAACCTTACAAATCCCTTCTGTCTCTTGTATCTTCAAACATAAGTTATGCCAGAAGCAAGCATGCTAAGACCCACCACTAGTTCAACAGTGGTTAACCCTTTATGCTCCTAGTAGTCTGCTTTGATATAAATCAGCCTATTTCTTCATGTTATTTACACTGGGTTCCTCTCAGCATGCTGCCTCTCTGTCTTGCTTCTTTGCAAGCACTTTAAGCACAGTTGCTGAAACACAATAGCTCAGCAAGGGCTATTTTTTTTTTTTTTTGATGTAAGCTACACAAACTTACTTCAGCAGGGCAAAGGGGAGAGGTATGTTCTTATCATTTAAATACTCTCTCTAAGTCTAATTACATTTGGCACAGATACATGAGTTTTGATTAGCTGTGCAGACACACAGAGCAACACTGAATATAATCTTATTAACAGATAGGATCATACTTTCCAAAAGCATCTTAGAATTCATTTAAAAATACATTTCTATCAATTAAGAGCATAGTGCAGTTTAGTCACTCCAGATGCTTGACAAGAACTCAGCAGAACCATGTTAGACTTGAAGAGGAAATGCCATAGTGGTGTACTGCAGATACCAGAGAAGTCTGTCTTACAGTACCATCACAAGCAGAGGTGCAATCAGATTTCCATGGATATCCTGCAGTAACTCATGTCTGCAGTACACAGGAATCACAACAGCACTAGCTTTTGAAGAATTCTGCATGTGGGTGCAATGTGACCAATCTAGGGCTGCCTATGAATTGTCACAAACCTGTATCAAATACATCAGCTGAACGAGACTGTTCCTTTTAAATCAGCTGATGGTTGAAATACTCCACATTACCCACAAGCAGTATTAATCCACCTTAGTTTTGAGTAGGGTTTGCAGAACTACGCAACTATTCTGAATATTCACAGCTCTCAGAGCAACCTCTACAAAACAAAGAACCGCAAATAACTTACCACACAAAGATAAAAGAAAATTTCTTCAAAAACTAGCGCTACTTCCAAGAAGCCATGGATAATGAAGGTGAAGAGTAGATACAAAGGAAGACTCAACAGGCCACTAGGATTTCAATGGACAAGGAAAGATCCCAATTCTTAACCGGTTTCCTACCACAATTCCTCAAAACCAAGCAGGTATTTTTTCCACCACCACAGGTCAAGAAAAAAAGATCACTATTTATCCCACATATCTTAAATTCAGCATGACTCTCCATGGGAAAGGTCTTATTCAGCTAGGGCTGAAAGACCTCACTAGTTCTACAGCCTAGTGGCATCTGCCATACTAGTCTGGACTTCAAGCCTTGAATTATCTCACTTCCCCCTTTGACCTCCAGTTTCGTTGTTAGGACCGTGACACCAGTCTGTCAGCTATGGCAGGGACAGAAAGTATGATCCTAGGCTCACTGGGGATTTAAAAGGATTAGAGACAGAAAAGGTCTTGTTTACAGGGAAATTTGCTGATCATTCATACAGCAACACTTGATTTACACATGAATGCAACCTGCAACTGGCACTGCAAACATGTCCTTACCAAGGTAAAAAGAAACCCACAAAGGTGAAAAGAAATCCACAGTCAAACTCTGCAATTCACAAAGCATCACTTCTAACCATTGTATGTATTGATTTTACATCCCACATATATGCAGAAACACAGTCCTTAAAACTAACGTCACTATTCAAAATTGTCCAGTTCATTATGCTGAACACATGATGTTGCATAAAGAGCAGCAGCCAAAAAAAGTCATTATGTCTTCCTATAGCATCTTACCTATTATATCCTAAGTAGTAAAGAAACATTTTAAGAATTCTGCTAAGGATCAACAGCGACATAACTACATTCTCTTGCTACCCAATTCCCACTCATTCTAGAAATGCAAATCTGCATTTAAAACAATTGTATTTTTCTTGAAAACAAATCTGATGCCTAGTCAATTAAAAGCAAATAAATACAACTCAAGACAAACTTGAAGTCAGCTATGGCTATGTTAAAAATAATCAGGTTGCATCCAATCCTTTTTCAGAAACATCTTTACACACGATTGCACAGAAAATGAAGCACAGCCTTTACAGTATTCTACAAGGCCAAAAAGTGGCCTATAAATATGCATGCACACTGCTGTCTGAGCCAATTATTACTTTACCCTTGTTAAGATGGAACAGTTTTGTTACAATATGACAGAGTCCTTCAGTTCTTGAAAGCCTCCTGTGTGCTGCATGTGTACACACAGACTCAGAGATAGACTGCTCCCTTTCCAGGAAACAAAGGAAGCAACAGTACTTGTATTGAAGGCATTGTATTGTGCCTTCAATAATTCAGCCAATAATTCAGCCTGCCCTCAGTCTCCTTGAATAAACAACCAGCTTTAACAAGCACCAAAAGATTAAGAAATAGCAGGTTTGGCAGATCTCATATAAGGCCCTAAAAACAGAAACAGAAACCAGAACACAGTTCTAAAAAAATAGATCCCATGGTTAAAAGGGATCATAGAGCACTTACTGGTAATGTCAATCCTTTTTTATTTTATTCTGACAGTCATACAAGTATCTTCTCAGGAATGCACATGATGTGCTAAGGCCTTTTGCTTCTTACAAAAAAAACATTATTTCCAAACTAGGAAAAACTATCAGTACTCTAAAAAAAGTGAAGTCAAAGCACCATAAACAGACTGCTAGCCAGGATAAGGCTGCAGCAGCTCAACAGGTCAGTCCTACTAGGAAGGACACAGAGGGACCAGATCCAACACAGCACATTCTGCGAGGAAGTCTGTTTGAGAAGTTAACAAAAAAAAAAAAGCTTGAAAACAGAGAGCAGTGTCGCAGGGGTCTGCCAAACCCACTCAGCTCTGCTGCAAAGGTACCATCTGGAAAAAGAAAATCCCACTTTTTGCAGTGGTACAGCTCCTCTAAGTACTGCCCAAGCATCAGGAAACATGCTCATGTTTTACCTTTGTTTCCACAGTATTTAAAAGGGATCTGACGAAGATAAAAAAAAAAAAATCTACCCTTAGCTGCCCAGATGTGCAGCAGAGTGTGCCACTGCTATGCAGCAGGAAGGATACTCCCTTCCTGCCCACGTCCTGATGGTCATCTTGTCAGGAAAAAGCATTTTGTGGTGTTGAAATCTGCTGTCACTACTGCCACATCTGCCTGTTTAAAAGACCCAGAGAATAGGCAGGACTCAGCAAGAGAAAGGTGGCAGAAGCACTCCCCCCAGTCTGGGTGGAAATCAAGGACACAACACAATTGCAAACCTGGTGGCTCCTGCGGCCTGGGAGAACTCCTTTGCTGGGGCAAAGGGACACGAGCTGGAAACCTGCAGCAGAAGAAAAACCACACACACTCTCCGCCACACACCATTTCAGACACAAGGCACTGCAGGTTTACAGAGCAGGCATCAACACAGCAGTCCTGATCCTTCTGGCGGGCCCACAGACACTGAGGAGCAGCAGCACTGACCCCCACTGCGTCCCCACAAAGAAACTGCTTGGCAGGGCAAGGAACAGCCAGTTGCAAAAATCACATCTTCCTAACACTAAGCACACGCTTTACAGGGCTGGTTTTTTTCCACTGGTTTATCTACTTTAAGAAGTCGGAGAGAAGACAACAAAGTTTTCAGTTAAACAGCAGGAACCACCAAGTTTAAACAAAAGTTATTGATACTGTGACAAAGTACTATTTTCTTACCTTCCCTTGGATAAAGCCACATCTTTGGCAGCTTTTTCTTCTTCAGTTTTCTACGGGTGTATTTATTTTCTCATTATCATATGCAGAGCCATTAGTAGCATTAGCTATGCACTATGCTCTGCTCTAGATAAAGATATTGAACTAGCCACACTGAGTATTTCCTTAATTTCTCAATGAAAGCAGGAATTAGCTACACAGAGAACTGAAAAGAACTTTGATATTTCAGACACTACAAACAGCATTTTCACCCTTAATTATTTTAATAATCCTTTTTACAGGTCAAGCAAACCATGACAAATTCATGGAAATAAGTATTTATACTCTGTGCGTATGAAGGCATCCATATCCACAACTTTTTCAAACCTCTCCGATGCTTTGGCTCTTACACAGGCTTTTAAGAAAGATTTTTTTCTGGCTCTTTAACTAGCAGGATAGAAATTTAGTAAAACTAACCTTCAAAGTCACTTTCAATTGAAAAAAAAATTAAATACGTAAGAAATAAGCCTATTCATCTTCATCAGCTATTGGCACCATCATCATTTGTCTCATGAAAAAAAATATTCCAGAGGAGACTATATATACTCTGGAAAGAGGTGGTGTGTTGTGGGTTTTTTTGTTATACCATGAATACTAATGAAGCAAGAGCAGTTCAGTTCTTTATAAAATCTATTTCCATTCACATTCACCAATGAGCTCCTAGACTACCTATAAAGGTTTCATTTATTCTATCACATTGGAAGCCTCAGAAAACTAATTGTTTATTCAAGTCTATCTGCTCCATCCATGCTCAATTAGGTCTCACTTTTCCCTCAGTTACAGCAAAATTAAAAATAAAAATGCAAGCTGAAACATTCCTGGTTCCACTGGCCAGCTCCCCATAACAAAGCACTCTGAAAAACCATTGTTTCAAGCACAGCAAGAGTTTCTTGACCATACTGCAGCATTTGAGGGACCTTCTCAGCGACTTACAAAATTCCTACTCCTTAACTTATTCCTCTGACTAATGGAAAACACATTTGAAATGCAGCTTTCTAGTAAGAATTATGTTAAGAACCAGTAAGCAATGTTAAGTATAACTGGGCATTGCAGCCACAGCAATTCACAAGTCTCTCATAAAAATGGGTGACAATCTTCACACATAATAAATTTAAAAATTATTTTCAATTTATTATTCTTTATTTAGACCATTAAAATATTAAATAATCCATTTTGCCACATAAAGCTTCAAATTCAGCATCACTTTCATTAGGAATAACATATCAAAGGGAACCACAACAAATTTATGCCAAGCAGGTACAAAACAAAAGAGAAAAACCCATGATGAAATGAGCTTGGAGTAAAAGGTTCTCAGCATGTAATGGAGCTGAAGTTGATCCATAAATCAATTCAAGATGAAAGCAAGATTATTTGTGTGAAGGGATTGCATTGTTAATTTACAGTCTGATTGAGAAAAGAAACGCTTTACTTCATCAATGTACCAGTGATGTGCATGTGTGAACTTGAGCACAAATTAGTAATAATTACTGGTAGGTGTATCTTCTTGTATTTTTTAATTAAGCTTAACAAGCAGCAGAAGCAGAAAATGCAGGCTTTTCCTGAGTTTGCCTTTAACACACTCCTAAGTTTTTAAATAATGCAGTCTCGCCACAAGAGACCTTGCAGACAAGGGCTTTTTGATCTCTTTCTTTCCCGTTCAGTGCCGAGAAAGACAGCACATGCCGTTACCAAACAATAGCTACCATGAAAAACCCTTTTCCTGAACTCATTTGAAAGTGAACTAGAATAAGGCATTTATTTGATAGCTTTATAGTTTTGCCCTCATCATCTAACACAGAATTCACAGACTGGGATGATTCTCCTTTAGCCTCACTACTAAAATAAGCAGAAAAAATATCAGGTAAGAATATCTGGGTACAAGGGTGCACAATCCAATTTGCATTTGGCAGAGATTTGTCATTAAGGACAATACTTAAGAACCATGTTTGTAATTTTAAGTGCTTCCATTGCATTTCAAATTATCTGTAAGCTGCCACTTGTCATTCTCACACAATTTACCCAGGTCTATCATAGGAGGGATTATTAACACTACCCAGCCTAAGAAAGATTTTTATTCTTTTTTAGCCTGATGACTTTAAGTAGTACTACAGTTAGGAAAAACCATGAAGACCATGTGAGAATGTAACCAGACAGATTACATTGGATCATACACCCTGGATCATTTTAAATACTCCACCCTTCTATTTAATTCTTTGTGTAATCTAAGCAAGCAACTGGCCATGCATTCTAAAGAGCCCCATTGTAAAACCTACACTTATTAAGTAGACTTACCCTTATTTGTCCTGTCTTCTTTATCCAGGCTTTTCCAGTTAAACAACCAGCTATTTAAAATAATTATATTGATGGCTAAGAAAAGGAAAGAACTCTACTTAGATTTTTAAAAATCCTATATTAAGTCCCATTAGGCAAAGAAATGATGGCAGAATGTATCACGCATTTTATCTGAAAGAACCGACATTAGTATATATGTGGAGGGAACCACAATGTAGACATGTAAAAAGCATCCAAACCTAAACAACTGAATTCTTCACTAACTGTTTAAAGCTGCTATGATTTATTCACCCTCATACAGAAAATCTAAAATTAACAGCAAAAGAAGATGTATGGCTTTTAGAGATTTATTTGTAGAACATATCACCTCCGAGATTTACACACAGTTCTTTAGAAGTTCAGTATGACTTTTAAAACTCTCTAAATTACAAGGATTAGTCGTACACTAAATAGCAGTTGATTGGTATCACCATGAATCTCGTAAGTAATTTAATGCAAGTTTTGTTTGAATGTCTACATGGTAGGACTTAGACCAGAAGCAATACAATATCTGCAAGATGGTCGTAACCTCTCAAAGAGAAGGGTTTTATAACAATAATTTCCTAAAGTAATCTGATTTAAAAAATAAAGTACAATCCTACCCATGATGTCTCACACTGTGTTAGGGTCTTACTTCAACTTTCTTTCCACTAGTGAAGCAGAAGTGCTGTCAAAAGAGGCACAACGACCACCTTCTGTTATAAGGACTACTCAATATCTCTTGCCTGTAAGGCAGCTGCATTTTAATTGACCTGTAAATCAGCTTTGTGCCTACTCGTTTCAAGTAAGCACCACACCTCATCCTGTATTCTCAGGGTTTCATCTTCTTACTCAAAATAATGAACCCCCACATCTTTCATAAAAACAAAGCAAGTTGTCTACATCAATGACAAAAATTTTAAATCACACATAATCCTTTAATCTGTGTGCAGTTACAGAGATTATCAACTAGAGCAATTCCAGACCAGTGGCTTCAAAATACAGAAGATTTGTACAAAATACAGAAGGTTTAATTTGTTTTCAGACTTTGTTTTAAAAGTCTGAAAGCAAATTAAATTTATTAGAGGGCAAAGATACTGCATTTTCCACGGTTTAGCATAAAGTGTTCATTTTTCAGATCTGTGCTCTTATTTAAAAGTACCGAAAGCCAGCACAAGGGAAGAAAAGGCTAACAAAATTACGACATACAGAATCAAAGTTGTCTGGAAACCAACCATTTTTTCATTTACACAGTTGACATGTTGTCACCAAACATGTCATACACACAAAGAAGGCCCAAGACAACTTCTTTCTTAAACTATAGTCTAATTTCTCAGGCTCTCTCAAGTACTAGGAGAAGCAATTTGGAATAATCTAACAAGATATCCAGAACACTTCTTTAGTTCCATCTATACATGGAAACAGAATCTCCTTTAGATATATCTTTATCACCTACACTACAGTTTCACTTCATTTTAGTCAGTTTCTTTGATTCTGATAGATAGCAGTAATTCACTAAACCATAGCCTGAAATTCAAATAAAACAATCTTGCTAAGCCATACTAACGAGATTCCACTAGGAAAAACATGCCGTGATAAAAGCTTTGAAATTTATGACTTATGTGACTGCATATCACTGTGGGAGTTAACCCAGTTTTTTAGTGATGTTCAACTGCTTTATTAACTGGACATCTTTAATACTAAATTTAAAAGTTATTAAATAAACTATTTCACAAAAATAGAAAAACATTCAATCATCTTAAGCTAATATGAAGGTAATTATTACTATATTTTACTTTATTTCAATGACTAAACCCCTCTTACCTCAACAATGTGTTTTACTTTTTCTCCCCCCCACCCCAGTGGGAAAGTGTGAAGTGAGTGAGCAGCTTGTGGTACTTAGTTATCAGCTGGGGTTAAACCATGAGTGATGCATCCCCCACTTGGAATTCAGCATAAAAACACAGGTAAAGCACAGTAACTGGGATACACAAATTGGTTTCTTAGCAACCTCATCTTTATTTTCATAGTAACTTCAAAAAATTATTGACAACAATAAGTAGTTTATGGACAAGAGGGCAAACAACTTTGAATCTCAATGCTATGCCACAGTAATTTGTACTTGAGCAATCACTATGCTTCCTCTGGCTAGCATTTGGATGTTACCATACCTATTTGGAAAAGACAGACCATATTTTGCATGATGATGATGATGCTGATAATAATAATAATAATAATAATAATAATGTTTAAGTATCTAATTGATTTGGCAGAATATAGCTTTACCATTTGGTTTTGTGAAGACTTCAAGCTTCAAATCAATCACCAGCATACCTTATCAAACTCACTCAGGAGGGAGTAATGCTATGCAATGTTTCTGCAGCACATTCCTCCCCGGGAAGGTCAATATCAAACACTTCAAAGCCCTTTTTCTGAATCCCAAATGTATCATAAACTAAGGTATTCAGACCTCAGTTAGGGAACTACTCTATAGGACTACTGCCTCCACCCTCCTTTCCCATCCAGGGAACAGAGGATTCAAAGTTCTTTCCTCTAACAAGTAAACACCGTGCAGTCCAAAGACAGTGAAATCAGTAACCTTCCAACAAAGAAAATGGGTAAAAAATATATACATGCCTGCTCTTATTTTGTAAAATCATATAGGAACTAGCGCAAATAGCGTATCTGTTTAATAAGAAATGCAATCACTCTAAATCATCCTTTATGTTTTGGCTGTTAACTTAGATTCTTCAAGCCATTCTCTCCCTCATAATACTACAGCTTCATCTATTTTTGCAGATGCGAACATGCAAAACTATATGCACGCAGCAAGATTTAGGGTGCTGCAACACATTTGTTCATGCCCCATATAAAGACTATCAATTAAATTGTCTTTCCTACAGTCTCACCTCTTACACTGCCAGCATACCAGGAGGTCACACAAGAATAACACGAAACAATTGACTCTTCATGAATAACTGCTGAAGAATCTGAAGGACTGTAAATCTCTCCCAGGCTACTACCATGCTGTAGTTTCAAACACACCTTATAGCCTCATTAAGAAATACAGTACTGTTAGAAATTCTGACTCAAGCAGAAAACCAAAACTAACACATATATTTTGTCTGTAACAGCATTTCACAAAAATAGCAATCTTTAGAAATTCCTAAAACCTTAGCTCAGGCTCCTGGCTCAGAGTTTCCATACTCATACCTTCCCCAATGTGGCAGGCAGTAGAGAAACATCCCAGATGCCTGGAGGAAGCAAAGAGGAATCCGCAAGAAGAGGGAAAAGGCAATTCCATCCTTTACTGCTCTCCTGATTCAAGCTCATCTGTCTCTCTTTGCAGGCATCTTAGCTTCAGTCAGGATTCACTATTACATCCATGTTCTTTGGCACATTTCTTCACTAGTAGCTGCTATGCTTCCACAGTGGAAGCTACTTCTCCCAACTACAGAAGTTAAATTAATTTACAAGTCTAAGTACAAGAAAGGAAGCAGCTCAAGGCCACTGTTAGGCAAAGAAGAATCAGGAATGAAGCAATGCAAACCTCCTAATGTTTAATAATTTTTTTGTACTTTCATATTACCATTTCAGTCTTCATTGTTCCCTAGTTTGTACTGCAGAAATGCTTCTCTTTACTGCTCTCATAAGATGACTGGCACTGCTGGGTGTTATATCGCCAGAACAATGACCTCCGGGTATGCAGCTCATTATGCACTGCCTGTAAACCACTTATTTTTAGAATAAAGCCTAAAACAGAAATCTGATCTCAGATTTCTGTTCCCATTCTCCTGATTTAGTTCAGTTTCTGGAAATATTCAGGAACACACTGCTGAAAGATACCCTGAGATGTTCAACATGAGAGGCTGCAGTCCCTGCCAGCCCACAGATGGATGTGAGTCCTCACAACAGCAGTATGTGTAGTTAGCATCACTATGGTCCCCTAAGATAGCCAACAGTCCAATCACAAAAGTGTCTACATGAAATGTGTTGATGTTGACAGAAAAATCTCAAAGTGCCTGATCAGCAAAATGTCTGCATTAAATTCAGCACTACAACCTTCTTAAACTCAGAGCTTAAGGGTCTTAAGACTATCTCAGTCAATAAAATTCTCCTCTGCCTCCATCTAAAAGACAACTGCCCAAACAGCAGCAAGCTCTTCCAGCTGGTTCCATCTTGGAAAGCCATCTAACTCCAGAAAAGAAAATGATTCGAGCTTCTCCAGACAAGATGAAAGAGTAAAGAAAAACAGGCAACTGAAGATGAGCCTATTGGACACCTTTCCAGTTGCTGAGCCTATACATGTTCACTAAGTCACTGAACAACCTACCACAACTGAGGTTACTACAGAAAGGCAGACCTTTCACTCCCTTGTAATTGTCTCACAGCAGAGCAGGAAAACCAAGCCCAGACAGTACACTGACTGGACAGCTGCATCCCCCCAAGATACATAGACTTCAAGGAATGAAATAAACAAAGGATAAAATGGTCAATTTATCCACTCATTTCCTCCTCTCATTTTAAGCCAGTACTTAACATGGGGATAAATGCTACATTGTACGATGTGTCAAAAAGGCAGCTCAAGGAGGCACATATTCACCCCCAGGCTATGGACTACGCTAGACTCTGTTCCACCAGATCTTTGCAGGACCTGTCCTCATTCCTCTCAAGAAAAAACTTGTAGTGCAAACAGAAGGGAGACAGCAGTATTGCTGTCAGGTCCTACCTCAACATCTCATTAAGAGTCTTCAGAAGATTATGTAAGGGAAAATTCAGATCACAGTAAGTAAAAGATAATACTTAAGGCTGGTACCAAATATAATGAGGGGATTTGGTAAATGAAAAAAAAAAAAAAAAACCTTAAAATTCAACAAGGCTCCTTTCCCACATCTTGAAGGCATGCCTTTCATCCTTTCATTGTCAAAGTCCTAAAATCCAAGTCAGAAGAAATTTGCAAGGTTTTAGAAAAAAATGGTTTCTTAAACCTTATTCTTACCCACTTTTTGGAGAGTTCTCCTGGAGTTCCACTAGGGAAGAATAACTGCTGCACTTTCATATTCCAAGACAGCTAAAGACAGCTTAGCATTTAGATAGCAAATTCCATGGACAGTCTCCCTTGTCCTGGTTTAGGGCAAGTTTGGGAGATAACCCCCAAAGGGGCTTCTCTACGAAAGCAGATTCAACTGCCCCTCCCCCCCCAACCGGTTCGGGAGAAAATATCTCCTTGGAGAAAAAGTGGAAAGAAACCTGTTTATTAAACAATAGAACCCAAACAATATTAAACAATAAAACTTCTCACTGTTCTAAAAAACAAACAAACTCAGAACAGTCCCCTCCCCGGGTTGCAGCTCGGCTCACTTGGTCTCTGATCAGTCTCTCTGGTGCTGGAAATGCCGCGGCTCAGGCCCGGCCAAGGGGCCTCAGGTGGAGCTGCCGGCGCTCTGCTGGGTGTTCAGTCCAGAGCAGGCTTGAACAGATCCCAGAAAAAGGAAAAATCACAGTCCAGGGAACTTCTTTGCCTCAGCTAGCTAAAACTAACTAAAAGCAAAAAAAAGGGGAAAAGAGGAGCTCTGTCCTGCTGTCTGTACATCCGCAGACAACACAGTCCAGGAGCAGGAATGTGGAGGAGTGAGTGCAGTCTGAAAACAAACTGCGCGCTTCTTCCCTCCCCTCTTCACTCTCTGGAAGAGTCTTAAAGGTGTAAAACTTATTATTCAGTATAAACAGAACAAGACGATTGGGGATAAAAGCATCATATAGTCAACCCAGGACACCCTCCTAGGTTCACAGCAGTTTAAAGGCCACAACATTTAGGGCTTCATTTATTAAGAAACAGCTCAGCCAATATTTTGAGATATGCCATCAGGCATACAAAGATCAGCTCTCTGAACAGACCAAGCTTTACTGTTAGGGACTCCATCAACTTTGAGAGCCTTTATAACTTCACAGTCAAGAAAAGAAAAACCATATTGATCAAGTGTGCTGGTCTACTAACATGACCTCATGTTTGTTTCACTATCATACAGGCTTTAAGTAGTGCCAGTGGTTTACCTCCATATTCAGAGACCAGAAATAAACTTCAGTCAGCACAGAACATAGAACAAATTACAATTGCCAAGCCATGGTACAAACATGGTGAAAACTGGAGATCAGTATTCTTTCTTGCAGCTGTGAAGTGTAAACATGCAAGTCTTACAAATCAACTTTAAATACTAAGACTCAAATTCTTCATGAAATTATGCGATCACTCTTCTACAATTTTAAAACACTGAATTTACGCAACCGGAGTCAACCCTTTTTGGGGAAGATCTCCGTGTCTCTCTCTCCTGCCTTATGAAAAATTAATTCCCCAATAATTCCTACCCTACCTTTAATAGCAGCTTGCCTGAAAGAGCAGAGAAGCTGAAAGATGTCTTTTGCTATCAACTGCAAGGTCATTCTTAAGTCAAGCCTAAGCTGTTTGCTTTCTATGTAAGTATGAACCTGCTCCCATCAACCAATGTCGTGCAGATGACAAAAGCTCCTGAAATCTGTATATAGAAGTCCATACTGCAGATAATTTAACATGGTGCCCAGAAACTTACCAGAATAGGCCACTAAAGCATCACTACCTGAAAACAACACTGCCCATTTATCATCAGGACTCTAACTGACAGAATATGGTACCCAGGCCTTACCATTTGATTTCAGCTAGGTTCACTTAAAAAAAAATTGGACAAGCAATACCTAGGAATTGTATGTCAGGACCTTATGCCAACATTTTTAAACAACAGGACCACTACAACTGCCTGAGCTTAGGGTCACAGTTACTAGCTCACACAGCACTGCTGGAGTTACAAAGGTGGCTTATGGCTCATAATCATGTGTTGCATCCATCACCTTTTGTGTTAACAGACAACACACTGAAATGCGCTACCACACTGGGCAGGGCAAGCACCCAAAGAGATACAGAGCACCAAAGACACAAACAAATGTTCCTTATGAGAGAGAATTTTCTTCCATCTTTCAAAACCCCTCTCCCTTTATGCTCAAAGAGTTGGAGTTCTTTGACCATCACTCAAAGTTTTGAATTTAGTTGTACAAAATTAAATAGCCAACATGGAAAACCTGAAATGCCCAAGGTGAAAGGATTCTAACACAGATTTGAACACTTACAAACACATATTCCTATACTAGAAATCCATTTGATATTGAAGCCTCAAGCAAAAAAAGAAAAAATCCCATATTGCTCTCAGAATCAAGGAACTTTTTGCTCAAGAAATTATATCCTGACCTCTTACACAGAAAGATGGAAGGAAGATTAGCACAGAAAGTATTTTTTTTAAGTCTTAAAGTCTGTACCCTTGTTGATGCACAACATAAAGCAGAATTAAGCATAGAAGTATTTTTCATTCTACTACATACAGTATTTTTCTTCTAGTTCAATCAGTATTTCCTTGTTTCAGATCAAAGTCAAAGAAGAAACACAGCCCCTGGAAGCAGCTAATTTACATACATACTGAAAAAGATAATAATTTACATCATAAACTCCCTAAAAATGGCCTAGATTTGTGCATGATGTTTAAGTACCTTTAGCACATCTTCACTATTACATCATCTGCTCTGAATTTTAATCATGGAAATGGCAAAATTATTCATTATTTGAAAACATGGCCACACTTTCAACTTAATGCAGTTAGTTAATCATCCCTTACCTATTCCCCTATATAAACATACACATATATACACACACACACATACATACAGGGGTGTGTGTGTATATATATATATATCTCCTGGATAAAAGTATACATTCTGTTGTTAACAAGGAATGGGGAGGGGGCAGGGGCTGGCTGTGTAAAATTTCACTTGTAAATGTATACACCTCAAATACACAGTAACTCATATAGAGCCAGAATGGGTTAAGAAGAGAAAAAAAAAATACACCTTTGCAGATCACATAAGACAGTGGCTCACAGAGAGAGGGGGTTTCCAATCACTGTTTCTAGCACAACTGAAGCTAATGTGCATCTAGGGGATATGTTTTGCTTTGCATTTCCCACTCTATAATATTATGGATTTATAAAAGCACAGACTCAGAAAGAAAGATCAATGTATGACAGTTCTCTTTGATCTCTGGGTTTACTTACTTCTGCAAGTGAGATCAGATGTTAAAAGCCACAGGAATTTACCACTTTGAAGTATTTTAACTTTTCATTAACTGGAACAGTAGTACCCGATTACCAGACAAATTCAGAAGGTAGAGCATATTTTATTTTTGCAGACTTAAGCTTGTTGCCCACCTAATAGGAAATCCAGTACTTAATTTAATTTTCAGGAACATGATTTCCTAGTACTATTGGAGTTATGGGAAAGAAAGGGATATTTAAGATAGTTGACCTATTTTGCTCTGGAATGAACAGTGCAACATCCCCACTCAAATTCCAAGAAAAGCCACTAGAAGATAAATATATTTTTCTTTTCATGTTTATTCAGCTGACAAGCATGACCCTGAGCACTGATCAAATTAATAAAGGCCACTTTGGCCTTTCTCCAACAAATTAAGATTTGCTAATGATTACAGGAAAGGAAGACTGAGCTGTTTAGTCTGATAAAGACTGGTGAGTTTTAATACCAGCATTCTTTAAGGTCCTTAAAATAACAACAAAGGATAAATACAGTGGAAGCGCCTAACAAATGTGCAGCTTTTTTAAAACAATTAATCTGAAAGTAGATCTATTACTTTATAAATTATATGCTATGAACTCAGTTTCCTGAATGGAAAATACTAATTTATATATATTTATATAAATATTTATATATATTTATATATATTTGTATTTATATGTATATTTGCATAATGTCTGAATATTTATTTTAAATATGTAAAGTGTGATTTGAAGCCAAAATATTATAAAGTTGCATTTTTGGTCGTTGTTTAGCACTTTGGAGGCATTCTATGTATGATTTATTATTTTTACGTAAGATTTCATTACATTATCCAGAATTGGCATAATGGCAGAGAAAGCTAAAAATTGAAAATTAACAACTATACTCTGGCTAAAAAATTTTCTCTAAGAAAGGAAACACAAGAACTTGACTGGATAACCACTAGTCTGGACAAGAAGGCAAGAAGGTTTTTGTTTCCTTCCTGTTTGGGGAAAAAATATGGGAAATCCAAACAATGAGAAAATTACTTGCCATGTTGGTTTTTTTAGGTAACTTTAACAATTATAATAACTTCAGTAATTATTTCCCATGTTGTTTTCTAAGTAAGTAGTCCTATAGTTCTGCTCTCAGACTGTTTCATCTTGTGTGCACAAACCGAGGGGGAAGAAAAAGAATCACCAATGAAATGTATGTGCTTAGATTGGTAACCAGAGAAACAAAATAAAACAAAAACAAAACAAACAAACAAATAAACAAACAACACAGTACCATAGTAGCTCTCTTTTCTGATTTGCTTATGAAAACAATCCACACACTACAGGACTGCAAGACAAAACTGCAACACTGACAGCACTGGTGACACAAGGATGAACTAGGGGAGTATGACACCACTAAGAACATCTAGCAAGTAATAGCTGCACAACAACAGACAAATTATTATTAAATTGTCTGCCTATTTATACTTAGTCTCTAATTCTGCCCATCTAATTTCCATGTAATAAGTTCATCAAATACGATCCAAACTTTCAGTTTTATCATCTGGACACCCACACACATGCTATGGAAAGGAACTGACTTCATTTTAAATTGGTCATTTATTTACTACCAAAACCAAATTTTTTCACCAGATAAAATCTTACTGTTCATTAAATTTACTTTCTCCATGAAGAAGTTTGATCTGAAGTAATGGAGACTCCTAAGACAGAACAAGGAAATGTAGTACTAAAACAGGTTGCCAGAAAGCAAGCCTGCTGACTCACACAGGATGAGCTTGAAAACAAAGCCACAGTTCATGGAAGAAGGAACTTTCTTGACCAAAAGAGAGAAAAAAGCAGTGCCACTGAAGGGCTTAACTAGATTATCAAATCACAAAGAAGCAGTAACTGAACCCTGGAAAATCCTGAAATTCCCAGAAAAATAGCAAAGCCAAAGGGACACCAGGAAAAGCAAATGACAAATGTCATGACAAAAGCAGGAATATTTACCTGGGGTGCTTCTACTAGAGGCAGCATGGGGAATCCAGCTGAAGTGACAAAAAGTGGCAAGAGGCTCTGTCTACATAAAAACACAGGGGTAGTACCAAAGCATGTGACAATGAGTTAATGGAGCTTTTGTAGTTTAATCCTGGAAACACAACCCTGCTTTACAGACGGTTCCCAATACATGTCAAGCCCATGTGCACTCACCAAAAACCAGCAGTGGTAAGACACACATCTCCATGTGCCCAGGGCACTGCTTTTCCCAGATTTTGACCATTTGACCACTGATTGATTTTCAAATACCTACATCATTAACAAACAAACAGGACTACAATTACCTCCGAGCTTTCAAGTGATGGCCACAAAGAATGCATAATTAGGTATTCCTTACATGCACTTAAGATGTTTCAGTTTTCTAAAGACTGTATATACCACAAATACAAATATGTCTTGGGGAAAGTCCATTTTGTTCCGAGTCTCAAAAGAATAAAATTTATCATTATCTTTTAAAATTAACTTACTTACTGTCGCATATTAATATTCACATTCGTGTAATTCATTATACCTCATGGCTGCATTACTTAAAAGAATTTATTTCAATTTTCTGAATGGTGATCAGGTAGTACAGATTGAAATATCAGTTGTTCTTGTGTATTACAAAGACTGTCCTTCCCTAGTTACTATGAAGTCTAAAAGAAAATACCATCTTTTCCTGCCCCACCTTTTGAAGCAGAGGGTGAGGTGGTAAGGAAGACCAAAACCTTTCTGCATGGATTATTTCTTCACCCCAACTCTGTCTTCTTCCTATTATTCGTAAGAAAATCTGCATTTCCAGTCTGTGTCAAATAAAGGAAACATAAAGGCAGCATGGTTGATGTGGCATAAGAAAGGCAGAGCAGTGACAGCAGCAGGAAAAGACAAAATTACAAAGTTTAAAAGAAAACAAAAGAAAAAAAAAAAATCAGGTCAGGAAGTAAGTCTCAGTCATCCAACCCTGCCTTCTCCTCCCACATCTCTGCCATCACTCAACCATAGCTCAGGAAAAGCAATTATCAAAAAAAAACCCTCAAGACTGACTCAATTAAAATTGCCCATTCCCTTTCCTAGACACATCTAAATGACTCCCTTAAGCATAGAAATGTTTGAAGCTTCTGTGAACCATCTCCCCTAGAGCAATTTCCCCAGTGCACAGTGCAATTCAGCCATAGCAAAGCGCTACACCAGCCCCTGTTCCACAACCAGGGCTGGCGGGAGTGTTGAGGGAGCCCTCGTCTGTCCACAGAACCGTCACAGCTGCCACTTCCTAGTGAAACAAGGCTTGGGATAGCCATGTCGACTAACTTCAAATACACCATGCAAAACTTGGAAGTGACCAGGAAAGCAGAGCATGACAAATGTTTTGTTTTGAAGCTTGGCTGAGAGGGGACACCATGGAGAAACACCTTTCCAGGCAGACTCCCACCCACTGCTTACTGGTTTATGATAACAGGTTTTAAATTTGAAGCAGTTCTTCCAAATACACATTTAGGACAAAACTGAAATAACCACTGAAAATGTCAAAATTTGGCTCATGTCAGAAACTGAAAGCGCACTTTTTCCTAAGTACTGATGATTAACTTCTTAAAGATGGCTTCTAGAACATCTATAGCACCATCCTGAATTACTTATCTCTCATGACAGACTCCTGTAAACAAAGTGACAGCAGCAATAATTGGTTTTGATTTTCTGGGGTTTTCTTTTTGGTGCGTTTTGGTGTTTTGGGTGGTTTGGGAGGGGGATGAGAGTTGCTGGGTTTTTGGGGCAGCAGGAATGGTTTTGGGGGGCTTTTGTTTGCTTTTTCTTCTGTAAGAGAGCAAAGCAGGAGGAAAGGAAATAAAGAAACTCACAAAGTGAAGGTCAGCATGTCAGTAGGGAAAAAATCCCTGGTTTGATCAAAGAAAGCACTAAAAGCTACCACCACTGTCCCACTAAAGGTTTTTTAGACTCTTATTTACATACTATTTACTCAGACATCAACTACTTGTAAACAGACTGCTTCAGGCTAATCAGGAATGTTCCTTGATGTTAGCTAGTGACCCACTGCACTACCCTTGACTAGTCTGTTTAATTTACAGAACAGAGATGCAGAATAAAAGAGATGAGAAAAACACATTTTCTTCGAGTCATGAATTTTGTCTACATTGACTGAATCATTAGGAATGGAATTTGCAAGACCTTTATTACTAAATAATGCCCTAAAAATCAAGAAAATATGGTACAAAGATAATACAGGCTATGTTCAGTAATTCTGTTTTTCTCCTTTCATGCAGTATTTAAAAGTTACCCATAAAAACAATGATCATGCTTAATGACAGATAATTTGAGTTGTTTGAAAACACATGACCTTCTCCAGAAAAACTACATTACTTAGCAATGTTACTCAAGATGGAAAGTAAGGCCTAACAACACAAGTAGAACCATGACATGCTTGCAGCCAAGAAAAACAATACCTCCTGCGACAAAAATAGTTTGAACCTAGCTGCACTTTTAAAAGTTCATTTATTTCTTAACAGACCCAGAGTGTGTCATGTTAAAAAAAATCCACTGACAGTTCATCTTATGAACACTATAAAACATCCAGGTAATTTCATTAGTATACTGGAAAGACAACAAGCTTGTCTGCACCTCTGCATAGCAGAACCCACTATTAGAATTTACTACTAAGATGTCACATGAATGATGTGAATTTATCAGATGAAGCTTCGCAGCCCTCTTGAGCTCCAATCACAATAATGAAACAGCTTTTGTTCTCTCTGATGTGTAACAAAATATGGCGAAATAAAAACGTAAAACTATTGTGAGAAATATCAAATCAACACTCTGATTCAACTGATATTTGCTTTTAATCACATACACAATTTGAAAGCCAACATGGGGAATAGTATGAAAATGCAGATATTACAACACGAAAATTCATTTAAATTAACTTTCCCCCTCATAAGATCTGGATAATCAAAGTGACTTCAAGCACAAATTATCTGTATTGCAGGGCAAAGTATTGGCGTTTTTTACAAAAATCTCTGATGTTATAGTCCAATGTTTCTTGCAACTTCTTATCAACTCTGTAACAAAGAGGCAAACTTTTTTTCTCTTATTTTTTTAAATGAAAAAATTGTAATTGTCAGCAATATAAGTGTAACTAATACTTCAATAATGACTTTGGCATTCCTTCCACCAATGCAGCAGAACTCAAATATTTAAAATTGCACAAGTGAATTTTCTTAATCTCATAGAATTATTATTTTTTACCGGGAGGATTATGACCAAAATATGTCTAAAATTTGACAGCAAAAAATAAAAATGCAATATAAGCAAATTAATCAAGACCCTAATTAACGAAAAAAGGAAGTATTATCTGGTTAGATTCTATGTCCATTAACTGTAAGCCCTTAAAAGCAAGTTTATTACACAGGATTAAATATTGAGAGCAAATCTTAAAAAAATCACAGAATTAAGTAGGTTGGAAAATATCTTTGAGATCACCAAGTCAAATCTATGACCTAACACCACTTTGTCAACTTGACAATGGCACTAAAGTGTCACACTCCACTGGTGACTGATCCCCAGCTGTCCTGTAGGTACTGACAAGGCACCTCAAAACTATCTGTTCCACAACTTTGCTGGACACTGAGGTTAGGCCTGAAGTTCCTCAGATCCTTCCTCCAGCCACTCTTATGGATGGGCGTCACAGCGTCCAGCTTCCAGTCATCTCTAACCCTCCCCGGTGATACTAGATGGTGGAGAGAGGCTTGGTGAGCTCTTCTGCCACCTTCCTCAGTACCTTTGGATGGATCCCAGGTGAAACTTAACAGGTCATTTAGATACCTAAATGTATAGATTAGCATTTAAAAGGCTATCACAAACCAGAACAAGTCCAACCATAATAAAGGGGGCACATGCTAGAGACAAGAGATTCACTGAAGTCATCAAGCCACCAGTCTGTGGAATCCCTTAGGAAACATTCACCAGAAGCACCCAAAATTATTTAAAATTTAAAGCCAGTCATGATTAACAAGCAAACATTTGCTGCTGGAAACCTCTGCTCTGTACAACCAGCAACACTTCCAGAGTATCACTCCTGCTTATGAAAGACACCCTGCAATGAGGCTAGGATCAAGATGTGTAAATGAAAGTCAAAGGTCCCTACCAGTATAAAAGTCACACTTAGGAGAAAAAGCTAACAATAATCATCTCAACTTTGTTATAGCCTACTAAGAATCAACATGGTTTAACTCAGATCTCTTTTTGCTGTTTTTAATACAGCCAACTTTGCTTTTGTTGCATTATATTACCATAGGTGAGAAGTTCATTTCCTTCTAAAAACAAACAGATAAAATATTTCTTAATACTGAATAGTATTCACTCCCTGATCAGTATAGCTTTTCTGGAAAAAGAAGCAAATGTCTTATGAGAATTCTGTCAGAAAGAGCAATGAATGGCAACAAGATGTATCTTCTCACCAAAACAGGAAATTCTGCAAGCTGACATTTAGAAACAAATATTATTTTTCCCCTATAGAGTCTGGCAAATAGCCATAACATGACTCATACTCATAATGATGCATCCAATTATGGAACACAAACTAGTAGGAAAAAGTAAACCAAAAGCAAACCAAATCAACTCCAGTAATATGTGTACCATGCAATGAAGGACTTTTTCTTGTTCTTGCACATTTTCTTGTAAGGGGAGTGGAAGGGTGTGACGAATCAAGATACCCTAGAAGGAACAGATTCTAGATCTGATCAAGATCAAGATCCTAGAAGGAACTTTCCATTCCTGTGACTGAGTAAGAATTACAACTCTCTCCATTTATATTTAATTATTCAATTTTTGCTGTACACACAATCTACTATGCTATTTTACACCACACATTGAAGCTAAGTATTTGATTTCTGACAAGGTTTGACAATGTTTTGTAAGGACTGTCATCAGTTTTATGCAAACCAACCAAATAACGTTTTTTTCATCTTGAGTTGCTTCATTTTTTTCTGGTTTTTAGTCCCAAGTTTTAGAGCCTCAAAATGTTAAATTTCTCAGGAATGGTAATTAGCCATTGGTAATTTTTGCTCATGTAAAATAAAAATGTATAAAGAAGGGACTTTTAAATAATTAAACTCCCTTCCTGAGCAATAAAAGAAATAACTGATTCCCAAATATATTTAATTGAACCTACTGCTGTTTCAAATTCAATTTTTCTTTAATTGCTAACTGTAGTACATGTGAATTATTAACCAGCAATCCCCAAGAACAGGATATAAAATAAAAAGAGAAAAGGCTTCCAATGTAGCTGGAAGATAAACTCGCTTTTTTCAAGACACTCTGTAGAATTCTCCTGCTGTGCTGCTTTTTTTATTACCATCTACCTGAAGTTCTGCTGGAAGGTTTCCTCTAAGGAGCCCAAGAAATCAGCTTGAGGATGATGGTATTATGGGACTTGCCTTCTCTGAAATGTTAAAGATTTTTAGAAGGGATGCAGGCACAAGAATCTGCACTGTGACTTCTAAAGAAGCTGAAGAGTAAGCAAGAACTTTTTAGAGGCACCTCTTCTAACATGTAATTGTGCAGCCAAGAGCTGTTTCCCCATTAACCCGCTAAGACAAGACAAGAATGAGTCAAGAGATAATTCCAAGAAGCCACATGGAAAACAAGGAAAACACCAACTGTGCAAAACACGTCATATATCTGCCTATGCAACACTCTAGAGCATTCCACTACATTTTTATGTTATGTTCTTAAGATGCCTACGGTTATTTCAGCTTTCCTGCATTTAAACAAGGCTACTACCACAGTCACCAGCAAAATTATGTAAACTGCAGTCAGCACTACAGGCATTCAATGCTATTCCAAATCTGATGCTGCTCATTATTTACCCAAAAATGCTGATGAACAGAAACCCTACTTTGGTAGTTGCCAGCTCTTGCTTCAGAAATACACCAGCCTTCTTTGTGCAGCCTGAACACCAAGAGACCCAGGAACTTCTCACACCACTGCGGGGCTTTTTATTTCTGTTTTTCAAACTGAAGTCCACTGGATAAGAGGAGCTGGCCCTTCAGCTCTGCTGGCTGTGGATCACCTCAGCCGAGACTGCAAAAGTCTATGAAGAACATGCAAAAAGGCAAAAGGACTGCTCCATAGGTTCAACAATACCTTAACTATCCTAACACAACACAAAACACAGAACCCTATCTACCCTGTTGCAAGAAAGGTGTTTCTTCCATTCTTTGGAAGAGTTCCCCAGGAAAAGAAATGCACACATAAGAAAATCTGAACCCTAGACATACGCATAAGCTTATTGTTCATCTCCTCACCAAACACATACTCTGAACATCAACAGATCTTCGAAGCAGCAGTACCACCAGTACCTTCTGCTGCTGCCGCTACAGCAGTTCCTCAGCAGTTCACTTGGTTAACACTGCACACCACGCCAAAGAAGAAGGTATGCCACTTGGTACTACATGACAATGTGAACAAAAAGATGCTTTTTCCTAACTCTTCATTTAAAAATAACACAGGAAAACTGTAGTAAAAAGACAAAAGGAAGAAGCAAAGCAGGCAGGGATTGCTCAGTAGTTAATCACCTGCAGGGGAGAGCTCACAACTGTTTCCCAGAGAGACTTGGGATCTGTTGCGTTAAGCTGAAGCATTATAAACATGCTGTGCTAAGAGAGCTGCCTACCAGGGGGAAGCCAAAACTCAGCACTGGTCCAGCCAGGCACCAAAGGCAGCCAAAATAGATGCTGGCATTCCCAGCAAGCAGAGCAGCAGAAGCAAACAAGGGAGTATCTGGGCAAGAGGCACAGCATGAAATTACACTTGACTAACACCCACCCCTAGCACAGAAAAAAGTACCCACCATGTTCGCATCTATTTTTATAAAATACTTCTCCTAATAAGGAGGAAAAAGTAGCATAGTCATCCTGAATATCAAGTGAAAACATTTTTAATTAGATAAAATGCTGAAATGTTTAAATTCAAGACATCAAATTGGCTTCCTATCTTAAGCAGCAAGTTTCCTGTGAGGAGATGCCTCTTCCTTTCTTATTTCCTCTGAGAAATGTTCCTCAACTTCTACTTAAAGCAACAGGAAATTGTTGAATGTTATCTATTTTTGCTAGTTCAGATTGGACACAATTATGTAGGAATGCAGCAGTTACTGATGTACCACCAGAGAGCACTAACACAGGGAAGTTGTGCAGCAGCAGCCCTTTTTAGTCAACGATGTAACAGAGCAAACGATTTGCTTAGTCATTAGTTAATAAAATAACCATGTGAACACATGGCCCCACAAGCATAGTACTCTAAAGGAGTTAAGAGTACTATGCTTGAAGGAGCCTGTTAGGCGAGTCAGGAGCCTGTTCCCATTTCACCTCTCCAAAAATAGATGGCAAGTTTGAATGTCACTATGATCCCTGTTACAGGTCTTCTGTGCGGACATAGAACACAATGGCATACGAACCTGGGAGGGGAAGGACAGGACAACCTTTAAGAAGAGCAACAGGCTCCAAAACTGCTCTGCTTTGAACAGAACTTTGGCAATTCAATTACAGAAGTATCATTTCACTTTAAATCTAGAGGCATCCTCCAGTACAGGAGAAAATCACTTTATGTTTGACAGTAAAAAGCCACTCCACTGGAGAGTTTTGAATTTGGAAGAGAAGAGAAATATAATGAAAGCATGGCCACTCCACAGGAGACTAAACCTACTTTTTCCATTTAAAAAACTACAGTGTGATTTCTGAAGTTCTGAGTAACAGGGAAAAAAGGATGTCTTCTAAGGGTAAATTCTTCAAACTCACATATCTAAGCTTTTGATATGACTCCATATTCAGCTATAATCAGCGCTAATATTTTATAGAGAATTAAATTTATACAGACTAATTTCTAGTCTTTTCTAGGGATAAGAAGGGAGTTACAGTTTTTCCTTTGCATAATGCTCATGTAGGATAATATTTCTAAAGGGGCAATTTTCACTTTAACTGTCAAACCCATGAAGCCTTGCAACCATCCTTTTACAGAATGTACAGAAATATACTTTAAAGCCTAAAAAAGAAAAAAAAAAAAGGCATCTACATGTGTGAATCAGTGTGTCATTTTCCAGACTGAATCCCTGTGTTACAAAATTGCAACCAAATGATTTCCTGAAACTCTATCATCATGTATGGATTACACACTGGTCACTTAAGTACTTTTCATCTTAATTTTATAATCCTTGAGGGATTATAAATATATCCCTTGAGGGATACATGGATAAAACCCTAACAACATCCTGCATGCTTTTTTCCATTTTAGTTATTTAATGAGCATTGTGCCTTCAAGGTAAATCCAGATTAATATTTTCACTGAGCACAATAACATCCTGTGATTTCATCTTCCCAGAGAAACTCTGTATCCTGTATTACTTACTCCAAGCGCTCCTTGTAAATTACTTAGCACTGCTAAAACTTCAAAAGTTTACACTTAACTGCTGCACAGTAAGCACTGAACAATATTTTGGCATGTGACCACCTATTGTGCCCAACAAAGCATCACAGAAATTGTCTTGTTCGATTCAATATAAACCTGTAACTTGGACTGAATTTTTGCCAGCTGTATTAAAACATGATGGGTTTAGAAACCTATTCAGTCAATCTCTGAAGAAAAAAAAAACAAAACAGCAGGCCTAGTGTTAGAATAAGAGGCTGTAACAAAATAAATCAAATCATCTGTATGAGCTCATAAAACTCGGGTTTCTTAAAGACACCTGAACATGTTCAGACTAAAGACAGATATTCCAAAATTACTCTGTTAGATAAGAGGCCTAAGACACAAGACAGATGAAGAAAAGGGAAGGAAAAGAAATGCTTTTTTATGGCATCACTTCAAGAGCTCTTAACTTGCAAAAATGCCCATTGCCTATAGCAGTGTCTTAATTACACAAAATAAAATCTTATTGTCAAGCCTTTTGTGAAGGATTTCCAAACTTTCTGAAATTTCTACAGCAACTAAGCTAAATGTATAACACATTACCATGGCACAGTATCACCTGGGGGATGTACCAGGCTATTGGGCTGGTATACTCAACACTTGAAGGGTGAAGCAATCTCATTTACCGTCCATGCCTCCAACTAACCAGTCACTGAAGCATATGTTTAAAATTCTTTTACAAGTTCTCACTTCTCTCTAGTTTAGACAGCACAGGGAATATATAGAAAATCCCTATTTGCATGTCTCTGCTTTCCTTCAGTACTAAAATTTTCTTCAGCGTTAAGACCTTGAGAGTATTGAGGCTTCTCTCATCCTCCTCTCCTTTCATATTCAGAGCACGGGTTTGATGTTTTGCACTTTTCAGCTTCTTCCCTTCCTCATCCAGCTGCACAGTAAAAGTCCACCTCTCTTCTCTCACTGCCATTTTCTTTGAGCTCCACTCAAGAGAAGCAACCCAATTAACACCTGCATGGCTGGCCACCATCACCACATCAGGAGTTGCAAACAGGCAGGCCACTTTCTCATTCTGCTTGTTCAATGATCCGTCAGTGCCCCAGTGACAAAGACTTTAATGTCAGAACATGGAGAGAAAGGTGAGACTACAATTCAAAGAAGTGCATGCATTTACATCAGACAGCAGTTTTACACATAATCAGCTCTCCAAATCACTCCAGTCACACTGTATTTGTGCCCCCGTGTACATTGTTTCAGAAAAGACTATATTCAGCTTCCCCTTCTGTTTACAAGATTGATTCTAATTATAAATCATCTTTGCTTGGCTTAGAGTTCTTTCAAATTAGAAAAATGGCAAGGGTGAGGACACAGCCATATCATATGTCATTCATCACAGCCATATCATAGCCATTCATGTATCATAGGTCATCTAAATACACAGGAGACTCACATTAATTAATTTACTAATATTCCATGCAGATGAGCAGACGAGCTCCTTGGTTTTACTGGTCTGAACGGAAGAACATGTCAAATCCTGCATCTGCTATATCTGAAACAAATCATAGCAGTAACTTAAACGTTACTGAACCAGACAGCACCTAAAGTTAACATGAAGTTCTGAACCAACACAGTCCTAGGACAGCTCGCAAAACTTAATGAGGAAGTAACTCATTAAGTTCAACATCCCATGTTTGCACAAACAAGAATGTTATTTAAAAATAAAATAATTTCACATACTGTAGCTCAAACTCACAGAAGTACTGAGGATAAACAGCTCCACACAGAACACACTACCAACTGACAGAAGTCATCCTATACAGATACTTTCACGTTTGCTGAATTCAATATTGGACATTAACTCTTTAATGGTGCACACTTTCCATACACACAAATTAAAATAGAAAGAGATTCTGCTGACAAGATAAAGTCAAGGCAACTTCAACATATAGGTGGAACCAGATGATCTTCATGGTTCCTTCCAACACAAATCATTTCAGAATTCTATGCTTTCATGTCCGATATAGTATTTAAGTCAAACCTGAGTCACTGACTCTTAAATTTTACCTCTTTTAAGCTACAGGCACAAAAGCTCAACCCAGGCCTATGTTGCAATAAGCAGTAACACTTAAATGGTTCCTTCACCTATCTGTATCCTTTAAAAACATGGTCCTTTCTATCTACATGTCCACAAATTTTCCAAAGTCATACATATTTCCATCGGTGACATTTAAAACAGCCTGTCCTTCCAGCGTCATTAAACATGCAACAGGCTTTGCTGTTTGTCTTTTGACACATTCACAGTATTAGGAAAATACCTTTATTACTGTAGTAACCACCATTTTACCTCTATAAATAAAGATGACAAAAAAATTTGATCGGAATTTATGGGTATAGCTGAATTTCCAAGAGCTAATCTGAATGACGGCTTCATTAAAATCCACATTAGAAACTTCAGAATCAAAGCAGGATTTTCTCCTGTTTCAGGGAAATGCGTAATCCTAATTATCTTTTTACACAATCATTAAGCAATAAATAGATTAAAGAATTTACTACAAACTTAATTCTTCACGCCTTCAAGCCTTTCCAAGAGATGGAATCAAAACCTTTTTTCATTTCATTAGCAGCAAAACAGAATTCACTTGAAAAAGAAATTTAAACAGAAAAAGATATTTTCAGGGTTTATTTTCTCTTTACTGCTAGAAAATAATTTGCATTGGTAATGCAAATCACTTCGCTGGTGTTATTTCCCATTTAGCATGACAGAAGAGTACCACATTGCAGCAAAATATCTTTTCTTTCTCCTATTCCCTGTCTCTCTATCTGCATTAGGCAAATACTGTCTACCAAGAAAGAACTTAATACTCATTGAAATTAATACTTATTTTATAAGGCAACTCTATTTCAGTACACTGTGGTGAAGAATAAAACTAAGTCACAGTAGGTTTTGGTTTCACAATTAAATCCTACAGATGAGACACCAACATACCTGAAAACTATCTCAAATATTAGCACAAAGTTTACTAAGGCAGCTTTTATTACTTCCTTGAGAAAATTTATATATACAACATTTCAGCAAGGAAAATTTAGATTTTGTATACAAGACACTTCATTTAAAAACTGCTAGTTCACAAAATTTAGTCTGCCCCAATCTTGATGTTAGGTAAGGAAAGCTAGTTAGAGCATATACAGGTTGTCTGTGGCAAAAGGTGCATAGCCAAACAGATGTCAAGAGATCAATTTTCTGACGAGTTCTGCAAGACTTGTTTCTACATGGATTTTTTACAGAAGGAGGAGACTGACAAAACTGAACTGAACAGTTTCCTGACATAATATTGATTTGTCTAAATCAAGGAAATGACAGCATCAGAAACACAATGATGGCAGTAACAGTAATTGCCAATTACTCCCTCCTGCAGTGTTAGCCTCATTCTTGGAAATACGCTAAAAATATTTTTTCCCCAATTATATTAAATCAACAACTTGTTCTACCATGAACATGCCTTAATCTAAATTATTAGGAGTTAAAGACAATAAATCAAGTACTTTATGAAGTGGGTTCAGAAGTACAGTTTCATTCACAATTCCAGTGAAGTTCTATCACTAGATTACAGTTTTATTCTGGTACAATCCCTTGATCTCATCCCCTTAGCCTGAAAGCAGAACATTTGATTAAAAAGGAAGATAACTGAATTGAATAATAGAACACAGAATTAAAGATGCCTGAAAGTTAACCTAGCTAGGATTTATTTTTTTTTTAGTAGTAGTAGTAGTGGTAATAGTTTACATCAACAAGATCCTATATTTCATGCAGGTTTTTTACTAAAAATTTAAAAACTAGTTTCTTTGGCCTTTCATAGCTTACTCTCTGTTATTAGTAGCAATTACAGGTGCCCAGCTAGGAGCTGTAGTGCATGATTAAAGCATTGCCATGACAATATGCTTAGCCTTGCATAGTAATCATTATCCAAAAAAATAACTACCCCTAAGGTGAAACAATTCTGCCTATTAATTTTATATTTAAGCTTCTAAGCTGTGTGCACACTTCAGTTGTGCAAGAGGCATGTGACAGGTTCACAGATCAATTCAGCTTGCTAGAATGAATATATTTGTAAATGTTACTCAGGCTTGTGGGTTTTTCTTAAAAAATACAAATTACCTGCAAAACACGGCATTAGCAGGTTATATAGATGAAAACTTTTGAGCAATCCCAATTATTTCATACTGAGCAACCATTTCCAGATGGAAAAAAGGAGTAGCAGAAGGATTCCCAAGTTTTCATATGTGGACAAAGGCACAAGAGGAGTGCATGCTTCCCACGCACGTACATGTACAGGCTGATGTAAACTACAGAACTATTCGTTTATAAACCTCAGCTTTGAGTCCCTGTAGATGTGGGTGTTCAGCTTCTGACTGTTTACTGCTTGGAACTAACACGATGAAGCCACAGCAGCAGCGTTACAAAATCGACATTCACAGCCTTAAATCCTGCTGCAGACCACACCGCCCTGTGCTCTGACTTGATGCCACACCCTCCCAGCCACAAATTACAGTGGTTCTTCCCACCAAAGACTTCTTCACCCTTTGTGTTATCAGAAAATGCTCTTGTGGTAATTTCCTCTACCATCTTGATCAAAGATTACTCCACTTCTAGTGGCATAGAAACCCATTTTGGAAACTATGAACTCAGCCTTGCCAGGCTGTCCAATCTTTTTGACAACTTCCAGACAGTGAATAATTTAAGCAGACATTTAATTAAGTATATATGTTACGAGCTATACTAAGACTGAAGTTCACATTTAAAGGCCTTCAAGGCTTGCACAAAATGCTTCAGAATACCAGAATACATAAAGTCCCCCTTTGCTGATCTAGTGAACACTCAACTGATGTTGCACATGGAACAGCTACAAATACAGTTGCAGTTTAGGCATATGGCAGTATGGCCCCAAGGACCAAGCAGAAAATCCAGGATTTCAATATCATCTGAATTAAGCAAAACCAATTAATGCAAAACCAGGCCTGTCACCACCCTACCACACACAGCAACAGCGCCCAGCTAGTGCAGGGACAGAGGTGCACTGGATATTTTCTGTACAAAGAAATTCTTCCAGATGCAGAAAAAAACCTCAACTCATTAGCAGTATTATTACTCAAAGCCTTCTGCTGCAAATATCTAGGCTTTATTTATCAATAGAATAAATAAAATAATAATGAATAACAGAATAAATAAAAGAATTTTGGAAACTACTCCAGAACAGAACATGGAGGCTTTACTGGTGCAACAGAACCTACACAAAATAATATCCAGGAGTTAGCTTCATTCCTTTTGCCTTTAATCTATTCCAGTCCATGAAGCAATTAGTGCAGCTTTCCTTTCAATAAGGATGTTCAAGATTCAATGTCAACATTACTAACTAAAACTCCGCAAGCTACAGGACACACTCCTTACATAGGAAGGCTTCTAGCAACATCAGCCAACCAAAAAACTTCATAGTTTAACATTTCTGAAGTTGAGTGGGCTTTTTTGTGTGTGTGAAGGTTTTGTATTTCAGAGATCTTTAAATCACATGACAACACTTAGATGTTGGAGGCAAAAGAGATTAAAATGCTAGTTGATTCACTCATTACCTTGACATAAAAATGAATCTTTTTATGTTTATTCTTTCACTAATCCCAATGGCTATACACTTGTATTTCTGAATGTGAAAGAGCAGGACTGTTGATTTAAAGAGAGATGTACTGAATTTTATGGAAATTCAGTAACCAGGCATTATACTGTACATAGGCTGTCTTCTGATTTTAGCAGTGAGTTATTATTATTTCTAAAGATGATAAAAGAAACAGAGGAGTCACTTTCATCTCAAAAAGCACAAGCCCAAATGTCTATTTAATCAATAAATGTGCAATATCACCTCAGAGAGTGAGTCAAAACTTCATGGCAACTACATCTCCTAGCACAATACAGCGGATTAACTTTTATGTTGGACCTGTCAATGCAGTAATTATTTTCCCCAAAATACAACACTATCCTCAGGCACAGAAATCAGGGGGTTTTCTGATCTGCAATTCTGTAAACAAGATGGAGTAATTTGTAGTAGACTAGTGTACATTCATTTGGAAAAAGATACCAACAGACAGAAAGACACATTCACAAAGTGATTTATAAAGTCATTTACGGTTTAGCATTATGACAAGAAATAACACCCACCAATAAGCACCAGGCTTGCTTCCAAAGAGCAACACCTTTCCACGACAGAAGGGGAACATTCCATTCAAGCACTGTAACCCAAATCCCAAGCAGACAAAAGCTGCAAACGCGCCCAAGTCTCGGTCACCTTTTCCCCACTCCTTAACAAAACAAGGGAAACAATGGATAACGCTGACACAGGACGGGCCACAAGCCGCCGACGGGCTGAGAGTGCAGTGCCACGGCACCACGGATCACCGGGCACAGGCCGCTCTGAGAAACATCGCAGAACAAAATCCAACTTGCGAGCACGATACACACTAAGGGAACACCTTCGGCAGATAAATAACACTTGAGGCAGCCTGTATGGAATATGAACAACAAATTATAATTGATGTAAGCAGCAGTGTGAACCACGTGAGAATTATGCTAAAAGATTCAGCTACTCCTAATTTAACAACTTATGCAGTTGTCTTAATAGAATATTCTGAAAGTACCTAAAAAGCAATTTAGGTACACACTATTTCAAAAGCTGTGTCTCAAACACAGAACTCAATATAGATCAGACTGCAAGCTCTCTAAAAATTATAGTAAAAATCTTGATTTATACTGAAATATTCCACTATGTGTGAACTCAATTTTTTTTTAAAGTGGAACTGAAGCAAGCTATCTGACAAAGACTTTCATTAGTGCTGTAATCAAGTGCCAATATATTTTTACTACAATAATAACTCACAAGGCATGTGCAACAATACATCTCAATTATGAAGACCCAGGCTAAACATCTGCTGTTATAAATTCACTTGGGGCCAGTGGAGAATTGAATCAAGTTGGACTACATAAATTTAAAGCAGAGAGGTATCAGAGAGCTTATTTCTCATTTACACTGCTAGATCAGCAGCAAAGACTTGCAGATACAAACCTGCAAAAACTCTGCTTTCCACTACTACCTTTTATGTGTGTGCCTTCAAAAACTGAGGAAAAAAAATAACCAAAGCTCAAACTAAACTCTTACATCATCCACAAAGAGGGTTCTGAGGAAATTATTTGACCAGCATTCATCTTTGCCTTATTTATAACATTAACTGAAATGCTTTATCATATATTACCCAGGCATGGCATGCTTGGTATCTAAGGTTTCTGATAGTGTTGCCTTAAAGCATAATACCTAAGTTTTCACAGTGATTTTCTCTATTTCTGTGACCAAACTACCTCTTAGCCAGTGGTCAAGTAGACATAATTTTAAATAAAAATTATTATTCCTAGCTTCTGCTGGACTAGGAAGTGCGATCTGTCCAGTATATTTAGAAGCATTACTTTTATAAGGTATTAGAATACCTCAAGTTTAAAAAGCTGTATGTTTGTTAAGGTAGTGTTGCAGTTTGCTTAAAAATCAAATGGTTAATCTATAAATATATTAATAAACAGGTTATAAAAATATGCACATAACATTTAACTATTTTGGAGCAGCAGCCAGCCAGTGAAGCAAGATGTCTGCGGAATAGCATGTGTTAAAGAAATTAGAAGTCAGAGACAACTAAGCTGCATTACTTTACAAAAATTGCATGCTTTGATGTTTATTCTACCCATTCCTGGATATTAAAGCTCACCACACAGAAATTTCACTAAGCTTCTTTTTTAGTAGCTGTTTTTCTAATTGTCTTCTCTCCCCTCCATCATTAAGCCTCCCATCATTACAATGTCAAACACAATGATTATTAGCAAATAATCATCAAAAGAAGAAAAAAAAATCACATCTACAACACGGAAGCAGTCTCCTAATCTAACTTTGAATACAGACTGCTTTCTAAATGTAGATCTAGCCTTCCTTCATATCAAACATACCTAATGTTAAATATCAGACACGTGTGTAACACATTAAATCATTAATTCTAACATGATAATAGCTAAAAAATCATTAAGACTTCACATAGAATGAGAAGAGAAACAGGATACCCAATTTACCTTTTGATAGTAACAAGCAAGAAGGGGAGCACATTTGTGCGGTAGCACCACTTGGAATATCCTTTTTTTTTTTAACTGAAGAAGATAAATGTGTTAACAAAGTGGTCATGACATTTCTGGTACCATGTGCTGCTGCAGAGAGATCAACAATGCATGAACTTCAACTTGTCAGATCAAGAGAAGCCAATTTTCAAGTGTTACAGCTCAAAATCTGCACATCTTAAAAAGAGAGCTTAAATACTTACTGTTAACACAAACTCCCAGACCTCCTGCCTTTGTTCATCTAGTGTAATCCATCATGCAAGCCATCTAGTTCACTTCCATTTGGTTATACTGCCTGTAGTATTATTCCACATATACAGTGGACTCTGGACTAAACTACTCCTACGTGCCCAAAACCCACATATCTTCTTCTCCACGTGACGCATCCTCTGGTGAATACCCAGAAACCTTTTTATCATTTTTTAACCTCCTAACAACATATTATGAAACAGCATAACAATGCAAGGGGGAAAAAAGCCAAAAAAAATGCTACTTTTCTTGCACTAGTGGAAATTCAAGATCTAAACAGGTAACTAACAGTGGAAGACTGAAGTCTTAGAGATGCCTGCTCTTAGGGCTTTAAAAGATGAATATTTTAATATTGTCACTGTTATGTTTGAGAAGCCTGCCAGCAGCAGCATACCTTGAAACACTTCAGCTTTGAAATTATTTACTTCAGAAATCAAAAAGCACAGAGGTATATTTCCACCCTTGCCCCCACAGACCTTAATGATCTAACAAATTACTTATAGGCAGATGCAACATGGCAAAAAGTACAATGGCTTAGAATATTTAATAGCAATCTAACGTAGTGCATCATCAAAACAGAGAAGGAAAAGTAAGAACAGCAAATCACACAATTTTCTCTGGCCTAACAATTAATCTAGACAAATATTTAGGAAGTTATTTTGCTGACATTTGTCTGTTGGAAAACAGATCATGGGATTCTAACCATGGTTTCTTGACCTTTTTGTACCCCAACATAAAAGGAAAGTAATTATGGCTTTGAAATCTTGTCAGCATAAATTGCTTCATGGTGTCATATGGGACAAGCTTTTTCAGCAGCCATGTCTATGTATGTTTACAATCTTACAGTTTAAAGCCCTTACTGCATTTAAAAATCAGCTTTTCCTTCACTGATCTGGTATCAACCCAATGTCTGTACTTGAATAATCTGTCAGTACCTGATCTTAAGCAAATGGCCAAGATTCTCCTATCCAGACTCAATACCCTGCATCTCAATTTAAGATGTTACCAAGTCTTAAAGAAGTGCTCATCACTCGTCTAATAAGGGAGGAGTCTGAAAGGTGAACAGAAATCTCTGCCTGAGTCTGTAGGAGGCTTTGATGAACAAGATCAGTAAGAGGTTATATGTAATACATTTTCTGTCTTCATTTGGAAAGGTATCCTGGAACTCAGGGGAAAGCAGACACAGATTCCGGCAGGTTTATCAAACACCGCTCCAATATACACATACAGAGAAACTGAGTATCCAGTAGAGATTTTATGACCTCCGCAGTTATTAACTAGCAGTGACAGCCTGAACATGCTGGATCATCACCATTACTGTCAGGGTAGGCTAATGACAGGTTAATGACACACTGTCCATAGCTCATCTTCCTCTGTACGGGAGAAGCTCCACTACAGTGGTCCTCTCTACTAGGATATACACTGACATATCTTAAAATGACAGAATAGGATGTTATGCAGAGATTAATCATGCTTCCAAGCTCCACGATTTTTGCATGCATTCCTGAGCCCTCCAAAACCTGAAACTGGATTTCTAAGCAGCATTTACAACAGACTTGTTGTGAAGAGAGTAAAGATGTTCCTTATTCTTTCACTTTACAAAATCTAGCTATCCTGCCCACCCTGGAAACACCTTCAATTTTCTTGTCAATCAGCATTTGACCAAGGGATAGACAATCCAAACCTCAGTGTCTCAGATAAAGTGGCTTGATTATTGAGAGAAGTCCATAACACTGCAATTTTGCTCAGTTCTCACTTAGGTAATGGCAGCTTAGGAACCTGTCCCAAGGCTTTTTTACTTCAAATTTTCACCCATTCTAAGAATTCCGATGTGTGGTCAAGCAAGAGACAATATGAAAATTTAACCAGAAGCAAATAAGACAGTTTCATTTCAGGAATATCACTGCTCTGTTAGCCACTTGTGCATATGAAATCAGTCCACTTCCTACTTACTCATTAGAAAAACAGCTGAAACATGCATTCCACATACAGTGACAGACTGGACTGTTAACGGGTAATGGCCCAAAATAACAACTCCAAATATTCCCCTTTTGTGAACATGCCAAGGTGGTTTGTTTGAAATGGAAGTGGTGAGCTTTTGGGTGTGTAATGGCTAAACCTCTGAGCTAATAAGATAGCGAGTGAGTGACAGACTGTGAGCGAGACAGGAGCCAGATCCCATGGAGAAAGATGGTACCTCTTGCCATCCTAATCTGCCCTCCTTTTGCACAAACCACTGGCTTGTGAGGCTCTCCCTACTTCCCCTGGGAAAATACCAGAGGGTGTCCATCTCTGTAAATGAGCCATAATGGGAATCAACTGCATAATAGAACTCAACACACTGGTGTGATGGGCAGCTGTGTTGTCTTAGAAGGTGCCAAGTGTTCCATGATCCACAACACCACATCATCCAGTGCAAAGCTCCTGCCCTACGGGAGGCACCTAAGCATTCCCACCTGACCCTGAGTGAACATAAATCAAATATATTTTGTGTTATGGGGATTATTTTTCCCCAATGCTTCTTCAAGCCTTCGCCTACCAACTGACTGATGTGATCTGTGACCACCACTTCAACAAATCGGACTTGAAGTAACCAAGAGTACTCTGCAGTAACCAAGTCTCAGCACAGGGCCTACGGGTGGTGAGATCCTCACACTCTTGTCCTTTATCTCTTCCCTTCTTTTCCCTTGCACATATCCTTGGGTGATGTTGTTGTGCTTTCATACTGTGGTTCTTTCATACTGTAATGCCTTCATGTTTTCATATTACTATAAATAATAAAATGGCTACATATATATTTTCCTCTGCAATCAAGCTGCTCTATAATAAACCCTACAAATGTGTACTAACTAACACTGATCATTTAGTGTCATTTCACCCTAATCCACCCCAAGGGATCAATTAACAAGAATCTGGGTTACCTTTACCTTCTGTAGTGAGCTGTAACATTTTATTGGCGTCACAGACAAGATGTAGTGCAGTGACCAGTATGGTCCAAAGCCATTACAGGGTTTTCTTCTGGTAATAAATTTAACCAGCCTCCCGGGGGTGGTGGGGAAAAGGACATTGACCCTCAGTGGGTTGCTGACGGGTATTATTGTGGAGGATGAATGAAGTGGTGGCTGTCCTCTCATGGCAGGTTATTAACATAGCCATCAACTTCCCTTTAACGAAGGAAGGAAGGAAACAATATAAGGAAATATAAGTGCCATCATCCAAAACCCTAGGTGACATACATACTGCCAAAGTCTTAATCTAAGGATACTGAATAAAGGCAGCTGAAAAAGAAAACTAATGTGTCTGGGTAAGCAGAAAACAGAAATACAAGGGAAAAAAGCAAACAGTCAGTGTATACTTTCGCAAACAGTGAGACAAATTTGGCAACTTAATCAATGTGAGAGCTCAGAAATTTTATAAGCAGTCTCTTTCTTTCTGCTCCTTCTTTTACGGGTATTCTCTTTGCAATGTAAAAGAAAAGTTTCTGTAAAAATCTTCAGTTCAGCTGTTGGCTTGACAGATGCCCAATATCTCAAATAACCAAAGAGCTTCCTCAACTAAAACCAGCTTGAACAGATGAAACTGGGCAAACAGCTTTCCTTCCCTCTTAAAATCTTGAGGCCATTGCATAAATGTCTGGTCAACAATCCTTACAAGAGAATTTTGGGAATTCCTGCAGTTAGGTCACAAAAAACAGACAGCCCTTTCACACTCTTCTCTTTACTAAATGCAGTCAAAAACCAGTGACAATAGTAAATAACCTTCCAGTAACTGAAACCCAAAATAGCAGGTATACCAAAGTACTGATACTCAGAAGAAGCAAAGGTCATACTTAAGAGTCAGCATAATATCATTCATGCAGTGGGCTTTTAGTGAACAAACTTTTTTACTATACATCATCCTTATGCTTAATAAGACTCCGTCCTTACAAATCAAGACAGTTACTGGTGCGATAAAAAATTTGGATGTTCCATTTAGACATTAGTACTTAGGAAAGCATTAGACATTAGTAGTCAGAGGAAAAAAGAGCATCAGGGATTTCAGTATTGGTATTGCTACCAGGAACTAAAACTTGACTGACTTGCATTCAAAATTTATCACCCTCTTCTAGAACAGTGAATACAGAAAATAAATATATTTCTCCTTGGTCTACACACCACAAAAACACTGCTAGGAGAACGTGTTTTGGTTTGGACTGTGAAACTTAAGGAGAAAGAACAAGGTGTCACTAGAAGTGTAATGCCTCTATGAAAAGACTTCTGTGCATTGTAGCTCTTGAGCAAATTAAATGACTAATACAGAAGTGACATGCTAATCCACATTCTAGAAAGTAATTACACAGTACAAAAGAGAGCTTCAAAAATTAATCAAGAAATCCCCAAAAACAGATAGGCCCCAAAATCTAAACCCACAACCCTTCTTCATTTTTTTTCAGGTTGCTCATACAAATACACAGACTCACAGCTCTAAAGAGTTTCAAAGCAAAATGTCTGCTAGCATCAGCGTTTCTTCCCCTCAAAGATCTATTTCTACTTTCTGGATATGTGTGTAACTTGCTACTGACATCACAGATAAACTAGCTGTGTTCATGGAAATCATTAAATTAGGTCAGCGCAAATAAGCCAACTATTCTTTTTCCTCTTTGCTTTTAAGTAGTCAAGCTACATCTTGCTTTATTTCTGGAAACAGTTCACCTGTACAATTATCTTTGGCAGAAAGGCAACCAGCTTCGCATCCAATGGAACACACACACCTTTGCAACTGAAGCCTCATTAAAACAATTTCACTGCTTAGACAACAGCTTACATAATTTTTCTAAAGAAACTAGCATTAGTGGCCCAATGAAAATAAAAGTAGCAGCAACTAGTGTGGAGATAGAAAAAATAAAGGGAAGAAAAAAAGCCATGTCTACAAAACCAATTCTGTACAATTTTAAACCTATACCAGGGCTATAATACAGCTGATAAATCAGCCATGCTAGCAAGTGCTCGAGGCTGAAGCCAGGCACAGAGTAACAAAATGAAGGTAGCAGATCACAATTCCAGGTGCATGGCCACACACATTCATCATGCCACATAAATGTGGAATCGAGCCATCAAATTGGACAAGCTTAGGCCAGTGTGCTGCACACCCCCATAGGTAACCTCAACACCTGTCCCACACTGCAGGTTCCTTAACTTACCACTGTAATATTCTTTCAAATCTGCCCTTGCCCTTCTGCAGAAAGGTAATTTATAATCAAGAGAACAATGGAAAAGGAGATGGCTTTCTTGTACCTTTCCTAAGAGCACACCTGTTGAGAGAACAGAATACCTTAACCCAGTTAGTTACAGCATTCTCAGTCTTCTGTATAACACTGCAGCACAATTCTGGCCTCCCTGCAACTCAAATCTAAATTCATAAACATATATTTATTAAAAAGGTTGACTGATTTAAGATGACAAAAAGGTTTTAAACCCTTGACAATAAGATGAATGAATGATCAATGAATTTAGCTTCAGAACAGGTAAACCTTCAGCTTTTGCCACATTAAAGGCTTTTTCTTGGCAATCTTTCTTCATAAAGCCAAAATTACTGTAAAAAAAAGCTTCAGTTAACACTATGTTCCCCTGCCACATCTCCTACTCTTAAGATGCTTATGATATCCACCTCTGACAAATTCAACATGTTTTTATACGGAGATTTGTTGAAATAAAAAAGTACACTACAGAGTGGTTTGATTTTTAAAGACCTCTCACCTCACCTCATTTACTATGTAATCTTGTCCCCATGTAGAAAGGGGCCAAGATTACATAGTAAATGAAAGGATCCCCCTAAAAAAAAAAAAATAATCTAACAGTCTTACCCTTTCACAGAGTAAACCCACTTTGGAGATGTTGCAAATGTAACACTGTATTATGAAATCAGTATCAGTATTGATGTTTACACCTAGTAGCATTCAAATGACAGATTTTTATTCTTAAATAATGACAGCTGACGGACATACCTTGTAGTGCTAAAGGGACAGCTGTTCAAGTTCCATAGCTAAATCCACTTATGTTCAGCTCTACAGAATTCAGCCAACAGCAGCACCGACTTCCCTATACACGTTCAGGGACTGTGGGGGTGGAAGAAGGACGCCACAAAAACATTTTACACATAACCTAAGAGATGTTCTAACAATACTGTTGCATCCAGAAATAAGGCACAACTCTTCTTTAAAGAAGCAGTGACATGATCTCCTATCTATTGGAAAAAATCAAAACATTTATGGAGCCACATCTTATTTTGATGGCTGAACTGGATTCATTTGGAAACTAACATCAACAGCCACTTCCAACAGCTCGTCAGACAAGACACCACCTTGTTTCAATTTCACTATTCTTAAGATGTGCAGATATTACCAAAGTTTGAAATAATTTCTTGGCATTATTACATGGCCAGATCACCAGGTACATTCAGAGAAAAAATAAGTTTCCAAGTGAGAAACCAAGAGCCCAGCATCAGTTTCCAAACGTGATGTGTGAAGTATTAAATGCATTTAACTGTAAAGCCAGCATGAGCTTATAGAGCTGTATTCAGGAAAGGAAAAAAAATGTATTTGTAAACTGAGCAGATTTCAGCTGCCAACATGTATCAGCTAAAACTGCATGGAGCAACACCTACCCAAATATATGTAACAACACTTTTCAAACCCTTTCCTTCTTTGAAAGTTTTTAAAATGCAATACGCACATAAGCTATGGACTGTGGAGGCCTTGGCCAGCTGCTAGCCAACCAACTCAGCCACTCTCTCACTCCCCACCTCAAGAACCCATGGGAGAAAATAAGATGTTAATTAAATTAATTGGCTAATGAGAAACAAAGACTAATTAAAAGCTTTTTCGAAGTCAACTTTACTTCTTCATTTCCAACTCCCCTACCTCTTTCTTCACAAGCACTGAAGGAGATTGGGAATGGGCGCAGGAGTCACTCCCTAACAACCCCTCTCCTCACACTTTTACCCTGATCATCACAAAGGACAGCCCTACAGCCTTCCATGACAGCACCTGGCCACCTGCGCCCAGTACAACTGCACTTTTAGAAAGCACCTGAAGAGGACCCCATGAGAAAAGACATTTACTCAAACTCACCAAAGACAATTGATTTACACAGGGACTCATGAGCCCCAAACCTGCATTCCAGACTTAGAGAGCCAAGGAAGGCAGACAGCTCACCATTTTGCCATGCAAAAGAGATTTTTGTTTTTCTTTATAGACACTCTCAGCAAACTGGATGTGCAGCCAAACTGCAAAGACACTCTTCAGTCACTAAGAGCACAGGACAGGAAATGGGAGAGAAAAACAGTCCTTGATTCCTTTTGACAATTTCAGCTGGATACTAAATAGCCTCAAAATTAGCATCATTACACATCCATGTGGTAGCTGAGAGCCAAGCAATGAAGGCTCAGCGCACTTGTGTTACCTCCATCCAACACTGAGTTTTCCTCATGATATTTTACATGACCTTTTATTTCATGCCCACACAACCACAAAAAAACACTTGACTTAAGAGCCAATATGGAAGAACACCTGAGCATGCATGATGAGTACAATAAAGTAAACAAGACAATGGCTGTTTTGATGAAGTCTTATTATAAAACCTCTCCAAGCGCTTCAATGGTTAGTCACATATAGAGATGTGCTACAACTACAAGCACTTACGAGCTGTGCTGAAGTGATCAACAATGTATACTACACCACTCAAAGCACTTCAGAAGGCTGTCTTCTATGTCTCCTGCAAATGCAGACACCTGAATTATTTTAACTGCTATGTCTGTAGGGAAAAACCCTTCAAAGTCAATTTCCACACACATATTTTTACTCATATTATTTGGATCTTTAAAGTATATGCATATGCTTACAGAAGTTTTGAAGCAAGAAAACAGTCATAATTGTCCAAATACTAAACGAAATCAATGCAGCCATACCATACATTTTTACACAAAATGTTTGCTAATATACACTCTCTACTATTAAAAATAAAAAACTTTTTATAAAGATTTCTACATCAAGTACGTAAGTATCATTAATCCACTGAAGACCAACTGTCTCCTACACACATGTATTAAAGCAGTGTGGTTTTAGGGGAGTCCTTAAATCTCAGGATCTAGCTTTGTATCTAGAGTAAACATGGATCTTTCGTTATGAAAATGTCTTTTGCCCAGAGGTTATCGAAGCAGCTTAACTGGCTTTTATTTGGTCTATCCAAACAAATAGAGACATTGCACAGTTACCAAAACCAAACTGCAGGAGGCATCTGTTAGCAGTACCATCAGAAATGAAAAGAGATCAAAGCATTCTACTTGTCCACACCTGGTAAAGTATAGGCAAGTGTTTGTTTATGTATATACGACCTCTTAAAGGATTAAAATCACAGAGTGGTATTGCTTTGTCTCCCAGGAAACAGGCAAATCTATTTAAAAGCAACTATACCTAAACACAGGGAAGACACTAGGCTAACCACACACAGGAAGAAAGTTCCTATTCAAAAAAAATTAAGGCAGATAGAAAACAGAGCCTCAGAGAGTCAAGACACCTTGGAGGTGGATTACCAGCTTCAAACCTAAACAGTGAGGATTAACACACTAACCACCTGTTAATTCTCTCATTAAAGCACATTACTTCAACAATAGCCAATGAAGACAGAGGGATTCATGACTAATGAAAAACACCACACCCAGTCAGAAATTTCAGCTGAAATTATTGTGTTGACAGTATCACTGAAGCTGCAACTGCAGCTCTTGCGGACACACTCAGTTTAAGCTTATCCAGTAAAAACAGTTCATGCACCAACTGTTGCCTAAAGCTCAACACTTACCAGAAAAACCTGACCAGGCAACAACCACGAACTTCAGGTAGCTGATGTGGGGGCAGCACCATCAATACCCAAGTCAGCAAGGATTCTACTGCCCTTTAACAAGTCCTGAAGCTCACCCAGGCTCCTGTACAACTGGCAGTGTATGAGCTCATCAAATCTTGGGATCAGACTAGTGTTGATCTGAAGTAATTTCCCTCAAAATATATACAATGTGTACTGCCCTCAACAACATTTCACAACAAAAATCCATCACCCTTGCTTTGTGATACTTGCTTTTGTAGGTACGGTTCTGTTTCTTCATTTGTTTCATAGACACACTATGTCTGCAGAAAGTCTGTCTTCCTATGAGACAACTGTAGAATCCTTTTTCCAGAAGCTGTACACATTAGGTTTTAATGTCAAACACAACTTATTAAAGTTCCCAAAAGGAAAGAATGAAAGGAAAGGTGTTTATTTAATTAGAAGATCACAAGCATTAAAAATACGGGTTTTTTAATAACAGCAGCAGGAAGATGTCAATAACTGCAACTAGGTATAGCTGAGATACTAGCAGACTTTTGAAAAACATTTCCAACTTGTCCTAGATAAAAGCCCAGGTCCTCAGAGATGTTTAGTTTGCTAATTCCAATTCTGTCTTTGTTTTTCGCTGACAGATCTATGACTTAATATATCTACATTTGTCATCTACAGTTTCTGCAATTCACTTTTTCCAAATTTAATGTCAAAACAACATACTACTTATGAGTGTCTTATTGGGAAAGTGTAACTGGAATGAAAGTGCTTTAGCTTCCACTGCTATAAAACCTGTCTCTACCTGCTTGTAAGTTACAAGCTATTCCTTTGTTGTGCACATGGTATAATGCCAGCTTCTGGCACAGCTGCTCTCTTGAGCAGTGAGGTAATGCAGACTGTAACAGCAGGGCTTGCAGCTCCCTCCTTTCAGCACTTAGCAACATACCGAAGTTCAGATGTGCTTTTCTTCACCCTCAAATAAGGCTCTAGGTTTTTGCACATTTTTAACATATTTCTTCCTTCAATTTGTGTCCAATGGTCCTTTTAACACAATGCTAATACTATCAGAAGCATAAAATTATTGAATGCCATGGAGAACATTTTCCCCAAGTGTACCTCATTACACACTAAATAATCTCTCCCCTTCTCCTCAAAAATTTTACCCTACTTTAGGGTAAAAACTGTAGGACCATTGCTATCTTAACATAACCCTTGAAGTTTCAGTTGCCTCAGTTTTCAGTCACTAGTTATTACTTCTGACAAGAGCTTAAAAATATGCAATGCTGAGTTTGGGTGGCAGAAAATCGGGGGAGACCACAAAAACCCTCCAGTTGCCAGGAGGGAAGGTAATATTCAGTGATACTATTGTAAATCAGTAGGAATGTTCTTTAATTCACCTCTTCCTTCCTAGAGCTCACTGAAGTTGAAAAAGATCATCCAGTCCAGCCACCAGCCCAGCCTGTCAAGTGCACCAGTAAACCATGCCCCTAAGTACTACATCAACATATCTTTTGTTGCTCCACACAACTACCTTAACACATACTCAGTACCTCCTCTCGGCAGAACTCAGCAACCCTGAACCCACACCATTAATGCCAATACACAGTTTGTGGTTCAATAAACTCAGGAACTCAAAGAAACTCAAGCAAGTCAATGACAGTCACTGCTCTGCAATGGCAAGTAAGTGATATGCCCAAGGTCATCTCCTTGCTGCTTCAGCTGTAACTTAGAACCACATTTTCTGAATGTATGTACAGACAATTCAATATGCAGTACTCTGCTTGTAACAGAGCTGCTCCAACAAAATCAATGACATCTTTAACTTTGGAATGTGTCCTCCAGTGGAGCAATGTGTTTAACACCAGCAGTATGTGAACAAATGGGAAGGGGGAAGAAAGCACTGATAGCAAGTTAAAACTCACCCAGAAGCTCTACATTAGCCCAGCTACTCATCAAAGCTATGAAGACGCAGTTGAGCTTATGGATTTCCCTGTGACCTTTTGTAAACAATCTCTTCTGCTAGCTAGCCCAGAACAAAATTCTTTAGGTACAATTCTCTCTGCCCTTCCCTGCCATGTACTAGGCACAAAACCAGAAACACAGTATGAAAGTCATTTGAGGCATTTTTGTTATATGGCCCGAATAACAGCTTTACAATGAAAGCACTCATTGAGCCATAGCTACAGCATTATTATGTTCTACTGAAAGTTTCCTGAGGTAACAATGAAAATCAAATTAGCAGTTTAATGCAGTAGTTCATCTGCTTTATTCACTCACAGCTCTCTTCCTCAGGATCTCAAGGCTATTAAAAACAACAGAATCATTAATAGTCCAAGTGCCATTAATTATACAGTCCCACTAGCATGGCAGCATGGCCTCACAACAGAAGTTTGTTACTTGGTATAGAAGCATCATCCCTTAGAAATTAAAAATACATTAATATTAAATTATTGTAGTATATTAATTCATTATATTATTATTAAAACAATATATTGAGATATATATAGGTGTTTAAATAAAACTCTGCAAAATGTATCTCATACAGAAGCTCCTGTAACAGGCAACAGTGAATCTCTCTTGGCTATAGAAGTTCCCATCCTATAATCAATTCTTTTCACACACCCTTAGCAATTTTGCAAAAGGGTTTTCATAGCTTCTTTTGTGGTTGCATTTTTTTGCTTCTCCTAAAGGCCACTTCCAGAGCTGTTTGATCAAGAAGGCAGAAGAAACCATTTTTTTCTAGTTCAAGACTATATATGTTATCTGTGTGCTTGAGGGCCACGCAGGACTGGAGTGGGGCTTCCTCCGTCACTGAGTGGCTGCTTGTGGGAACGCTGAGCAGGTGAGTGGCTTGTGCTTGAGGGTCACGAGATTTGGGGTAGCACTTCCTCCATCTCTGAGTAGCGGGCTGATTAAAAGAGACCTCTAGGGAGCGCGGCGAACAGGGGAGTGGCACAGAAGTTTGCGAGGCAGTTCGCACAGGCAGGGCAAGCAGGCAGGGTTGTAGGGTTTCTTGCTAGTAAGGTTTATTGTGTGTAGTTTGCGGTGTTTCTGTTGGTTGATAGGTTTTAGGGTTTCTGGTAGTAATGGTTTGCACGTGATCCAAAACTGCAGTTAGTACAAGTGTATGTAACCAGATGGAGCCCTCCAAAAAGGACACGTCTGTCCAGACCCCTTCCTGCTCGGAGTGTTTGAGCTTATCAGTGGTAGCAGGGGGCGTTGCAGAGGAAACCTGCCTGAGGTGTGAACAGGTGAACGACCTCCTTTCAATGGTGGCTGAGCTTAGGGAGGGAGTTGAAACACTAAGGAGTATTAGGGGAAGTGAAAGGGAAATAGACTAGTGGAGCTCTGCCCTGCCAACCTTGAGGGAGGCCCACCAGGAGTCAGAGGACTCCCACGCCTCCCACTGTCACACAACAGGACACCTGGTGGATGCAGGGGAGTGGAAGTGAGTACCTGTGTGAGGAGGTAATAATAAAAATTCCTCCCGACCCCCACTCCCAAGCCAGGTACCACTTCAGAATAGGCATGAACCACTGGATCTGGAGAGCCAGTCAGATGGTTGAGAAGAAAATTATGAACAGTGAGCCTCCCAACTATGATTCATCTGTGAGAAGGGTCACCACCTCTACCATCAAAAAGGAAAGGCTAATCATGGCGCCCAACCAGGAAGAAGAGACAGACAATTCATTCTGTAAGCAGCTACAGAATGTTTATGGATCATCAGCCCTAAGTCTTGTTGGCAATTTCAACTTGCCAGAGTTGTTGGGAACTTAATATAGCTGAAAAAAGGTAGTCCAGGTTTTAGAGTTTGTGGAGGACAACTTTTTGTTAGATCTAACAAAGACTATGTTAGATCTGTTATTCACAAATAGAGATGGGTCAGTGGGAGATGTGGTGGTTGGAGGCCACTAGGGGCACAGTAATCATGAAATTACAAAAATCTCAATATTTGGTGAAGTCAAGAGGAACATTAATAAGACTTTTACACTGGACTTTCAGTGGGCAGACTTTGGCCTATTCAGGAGACTTATTTAGGGAGTTCCTTGGGAAGTAGTCCTTAAAAATACAGGAGTTCAGCAAGGGTGGACACGCTTCAAAATGGAGATCTTGAGGGCACAGGAACAGACTGTACCTGTACTGTGGGCTGAAAGACAAATCAATGAGGCAAACATCCAGCCTGGATGGGCAAGAAGGTTTTGGAGGAACTCAGCAATAAAAAAAAAGATGTATTATCTTCAGAAGGAGGGTCAAGTTTCTCAGGTAGTATTTAAGAAGGCTGCTAGAGTAGGTAGAAAAAAAATTAGGGAAGGTAAAGCTCAGTTTGAACATAAAAGACTTTTGTAAAAGATAACAAAAAATGTTTTTATAAATATATTAAGGGTAAAAGGAAGAGTAAGACTAATCTTTGTTCTCTATTAGATGCAGAAAGGAACTTTGTTACCGCAGATGAGGAGACGACAGAGGTGCTTAACGCCTTCTTTGTCTCAGTTTTTAGTGAGAAGACTTACCCTCAGGATAACTGTCCTCTTGGGTTGCTCGATGGTATCAGGGAGCAGAATGGTCCCCCCATTATCCAAGAGGAGGCAGTCAGAGAACTGCTGAACCAACTTGATAAATCCATGGGACCAGACAGAATCCATCCCAGGGTGATGAGGGAACTGGCAGATGAGTTTGCAAAGCCGGTCTCCATCATTTACCAACAGTCCTGGATCACTGATGAGGTTCCAGAGGACTGGAAGCTGACCAGTGTGACACCCATTCATAAAAAGGGTAGGAAGGACAATCCTGGTAATTATAGTCTGGTTGGCCTGACCTCAGTACCCAGCAAGGTTATGGACCAGGCAGCAAGTGACAGAATCAAAGGACACAGTCTTAAGCTGTGCCAAGGGAAATACAGGTTGGATATTAAGAAGATTTTCACAAAAAGGGTGATGAAGTTCTGGAATGGAAGTGGTGGAGTCATCCATCATCCCTGGATGTGTTTTAGAAGAGATTGGATGTAGCACTCAGTCCATGGTTTAGCTGAGGTGTTGGGGCATGGGTTGGACTCTATGATCTTCAAAGTCTCTTCCAACCTAGCCATTCTGTGAATTATCCATTAAGAAAAAAGTCTTCCATTCATCCCTGGTTCCCACTTGAAATTTAAGTTACTCAGTAAAGAAACCTGTGGCAAGGGCAGCCAGGCTGTTTATACTGCTGAACACTTACGCTTTAACCCTTGAGGTACTTGTAGCTCACTTCTGAACAGTGCAAGTTCATCAGCCCAGTTACATTTGTACAGGAGAGCAACGCATTCATCCCACTGCTCCTTGGCTGGAGCCAAACAGTCTTTTAGATAGAAAGTTTGGTGAGGGCACCCCTTCTTGTAGCAAAGTGTAAATAAAACCTTACTTAGCTCGGTAAACCAAAAGCTAAGATAGGTTCCTGGCTTGATTTCAAAGCACAGGTCCTTTGCCAACACACTCCCATGTTTCTCACTTTTTCAGCTACCCTGTCCTCAATTTTTTGCTTTCTCTCTATCACAAAAAAAAAAAAAAGAGCTACCAGCATTTTACAACTTTAAGCATCAGTCTCCCACAACTCATATAGCTTAAAATCCAACACCACCCAACTATTATAAAGCTTCAAAAAGAATTTTAAACGTCACAGCTGCAAGAGAAGAACTGAAAAAAAAATCTGAAAAATCTGAAGGCTGAAGCAACAAATGATAAAATTTGGCAGTGGGACCTTGTGTGTTTTAGACTGCAGAATATTTCAAGCCCACATCACTGTTTTTAAAGGAGCTTAGCAATGGCACAGTACTGCTGGTGATATCATAACATTGAGAAGCTCTCAACATATGCTAGAACACTGCTGCGCATATCAAAAAACAACAACCAAAAAAACCAAACTAGAAACAAAACAAAAATTTTCTTCCTCCCCTCCTCTTTCCCTGTTAAAGAAGCTGTTAAGAAGAATGGTATTTCTCTTAAGACAAAGCCCCTGCAGGTCAGACCCCAGCCCAGCAGGAGAATCCTGCATTACTAGAAGATCTTAATAACAGGCATCTACTTTGTCGTAATGGATGTAAGAGAAAACTTCCAGCCTGGTGTCAGAGTAATTTTACTGAAGGAAGATTCAACAAAAAACTGCAGGGACTCTGTTCTCATTACTAATCTTTTCAGAGTCTTTGTGCCCCTTATTCCTAAGTTTCTCAATTCTGCATTTCAGATTTTTGCCCTAAAGGAAGGGTAAATCTTTTTGTCATGCCTTGTACAGAAAAGCATTACTAGTTAATGTTTGTCAGCTGTAGACAGTAACAAAAACAGTAGGATCACAAACCAAGTATTCAATACGTATTAATGCTTCGGTACTGCAACCTTTGAGCACAGCTGTGCTTTGGGAGTGGGGAACAGAGCGCATAATTTGTGACAAAACCAAGAGGCAATCTATCCCATTGCACGAATTTTTGCAGAAAAAAGCCACCTAGCTGCTCAGCGTCCTAGCTCAAGGACCTCCTTATTTACACTGTGCTTGGCCATGCTTTTATTTTGTGCCTCAAGACTTCAGATTCTCTTATTCCCTTCTACAAGCTCAACTTTACAAGCTGTTACTGCTAGCAAAGTAGCCCCATCATACAGACCTTCCTGACAGTACAAGATCAACACACCTTGTTAGGTTTACCAACATTCAGTTCAAAGCAGCTTACATCTAGCCAACACACTGTCAAAGGCGCAGACTACACTGGACTTGGGCTGTACTCCTTCTACAGAGCTGCAGCTTTTCAAAAAAGATGTTTCTTTACATTTAGTTTCACAGTTGAACATACAGACACTAAAGGATACTGAAGATTAGCTTCAGGACTATGTCCACCAGTCTGAAAAATCTGAAGGGTGCAAAAGGGCCTCTCAACTATTTTTGCAAACTGTTCAGATTTTGAAGACTGTAATTATCAGTTCCTCATCCACATCTTTCCAGAATTTTAAGTATCTAAATAATTCTGGTGCAAAAAACCAGATATGCAACTCATTGTATGCTTCTTCACTTCTCACTTATTCCAAGTGAGAAGAAAGATAGATGTTCTGGTTATAGGCTTCTTTATACCCTCCAAATTCTTGGAAACAAGTTCCAGAGAACTGCAAACATTACTACTGTAGCATTATTCTCATCAAACATCAAGCATCACACATGACTGTTTTAGATTAAGCCCTCAACCATGTGTCCCTCCACATCCCAGAGGATTTCTGAGACAATAAGAGTACATAGCAGCAGGCATCTTTAAAGGCCTATCCTGCACAGGAAAGGTTTAAAGCAGTAGACAAACATACATTTTCTTCATACTAAAAGCAAATCAATGAAGTCTTTCACATGACTCTTGAGACAGCCCTACTCACTCAAATTGTCAAATATTTCACTTTATAGGCAACTTACCACAAACATAGCTAAAAAACTAAAACCAATGCTGTTAGTCTGGCTGACATAATAACAGTCTTGCAGCTGCTCTAGATAGATGACTGTTTTATTTAATCCCACCACAAAGAATAAATTTAATCCACCCATCAAAGAATAAATTTTTTGATGGTGTTACTATTCTTTAGTATGAACTAAAGATCACACTCTAGCAATTAGGCTATTAATCTTTAGCTAGCTTTATCATTCAGGTGTGCTACAACAGGGAAGAATCCATCACTGTTAGAAACAAGAAAGCCTGAAATAATTACAGGAAAAATCTATGGTAAATACCACACAGTCTGCGAATGTTCCATGGCTACTTCTGCAGCAGGATAAGCAGGAACGGAAAGAGGTAACAAAAATACTACTTTCTAGCTAGGTCACAGTGACATTTTGCCAGAACTACATCACCTCCATTACGTGTAGGTGCACATGTAAACACTGCCATCACTTCACACACTGCTTATTTTACCCCAAAGTATTTTGATTTCCACTCCTCTCCCAAACAGCACCACAATATTTTTGGGGTGAAGATCTGGCACACAATCTGTAATGCTGAAGGGACTGTACCTTCCCAGTGGGCACATGTTGAAGGATGAACGTGTGAAAGTGTAGTTTCTAGAGCAATACATTCTTTACCACACTCCTCACCTTGCTATGAATACTCTAATGACAAAATCTTAGCTTCCTAGTAATTAATTCTTACCACACAGTCCTCATGAAGCTGCAACAGATTGCAACAGGAACAGCAAGAAGGCAGATTCAGGAGGAGAGTTAGCCGCAAATGAAAAAGGTTTTGTACTTACTCTGTGCAGTGAGATATCTTTTTTAATACACAATACATACTAACTAGATAGTAGGAGAAAATGTACAACAATCAGCTTCAAAAGTTCAGTGGACTTTTTTCATGAGAAATTTTATCTTGTCATGATCCTCATTATCTGAATTCTTATAAACTCAAATAGTCACTTCAGTGCCAAACACTGAATTTACAGAGCAAGAACTGGAATTATTTGAGAACAAAATACCATACTTCCCTCCCCCTGCCCCCCTCCCATTTCTGTGGGTGGTTTTAGGTTTTAAGGGAGTTTTTTAAGCATCTAGAATAATGAAGAGAACTTACTATGGTAATTCAGAAGTCACTGGCAGGTTCAGAAGTTACTGGATCCATTTCAGATGTTTTGTTATATGGCAAAGTATGACTCTGAAAGAATTCTGATGCTTCCTGGTTTGTTACTCTGCTTTGGTAAGCAATTCGTAGTTACTGTGACAAGTTTATAGAAAGGTCATGGAAAAGACAGACAACTCCAAGACACGCAAGTTAACCTTCAGATCCTTAACAATACTGGTGTAAGCAAGGAATCCATAGCTTGCCTTCATTCTCCTCTTGAAAACAAAGTCAAACCAAGTGAGCATTCAGCTCCCCTATAAAACATTGACTAAAATTTGAAAGCCACCATCAAAAGGATTATCCTCCATGTCCATTATCCTCCACAATGCCAGTCCAGTATTGGCTACTCACAGAGAGCAGAAGCAGACAGATTACAACAGAAAACATACTGTTGCCCAGCCACAACTCCTCTCTTCATAGCCTGCAAAACACTCTTTCCAGCAAAGAGTTCTGAAGAGGATACGGAAAAAGTAAAAAAAACTAACCAACTACATGGCATTAGAAATGCAGTGACCCATCATCTATGCAGCATTGTCCTTGAGTGCCCTTCACCATGCAATCCCATCCTGCCTGCCGTCAGCAGTTAGCCACTCACCTCAGAAGAGCATAGACAAATAACCTACTTGAATTCATTTGTGTTTATGTGCTTGCTATCCACAGCACTTCAATGCACATATGTTCCAAAAACAAAGCACTTCTCAGATGTTGGTGTTAAACCTTTATTTAATTCTCATATGTCTTAAGATCTCAAAGTAAGACATCAAAAACACTTCAGAAACTGATGACTGTAATCTTGCAAACAATTGTTTGTTCTTGCTTACATGAAATGAGGGACTGTTTTTCTTCAGGTATTTTGTGGGGTTTTGGGGATTTTTTTTTAAGGTGAAGTTTATCCAACTGTAGGATGAAGTAATGACAACAGGGAAGAAAAATAAAAGTGATATACCATCTCTTCCCACCCTTTCCTTCCTTGTTTCTCTGCAGGACTTAACTCTTTCAGACATGATATTTAGAAGAGGAGTTATCATGCTTTCAGTCCTACAGCCTAACTTCTGAACATAAAAGAAGCTGACCTAAAGCTTCCTTCACTATGGTGGGGAGACAAATCACTTTTTTGTAGAGCAGAAATGTTCATATAATTTTTCAGGAAAAGACATAAAACTCATAATGGACCACAAACTGCAAATTAGCTGTCTGACGTATGTAAAAAACAACAGTGTTTGACAAACCTCTGAAATAATCTCTCTGTTCTAGCAGATCTGGCAAGGCGTAAATCTTGAGTATGGCATCCTGGTTTTTGACATCATGCTTCAAGACAGATATAACCAGCTGGAATGAGTACAGGACAGCAATAAGAATGATCAGATGTCTGGAAACACATTCTACAGGAGAAGACGAAAGACACTGGGGCTCTTTAGTCTAAAGAAATCCAGAAGAAGACAGGCTCAAGTTGTCAAGGATGTTTTACATAACGTCACAGAAGAAGAAATAGTTCTACTGAAATACCACATGAAATGGTAATGTGTATGGGAAAATCTACATGTTTTCTAAATATCCATTTATTCAGTTTGGAAACATATGTCATGACTCAGAAGAATTTACCAACAGCTACAGTAGAAACAGAGGTAGCAGGACAATCTGTTCCACTGCAGTCTGAAGGATACCGAACAGTTGCGACAACAGATTCAATTCTGCTATGCTGGCAACAGGAACAAGGACAGGGCAAGAGGAGAAATGAAACCTGAAAGCACAGGATCAAACACTGGAGATCCATATAACTAAAAGAACTCAGTAACAGAAAATCACAGAGTACATCAACATTTCATTATTTGACAGTAATTAAACAGGACGTCAATGTGAAAACAGTATCTTCAAGCACTTCTTTCAATGGGATACTTTCAGCAGGTGGCACATAAAGAAAGCCTGATATCATCTGTATGTACATCTTGGACAGCCTTACTTTTTTCCACTGTCCTTAGGGATTTCCATGTGAATGGCTGCTCTCCCAGTTTCAAATTAACCTCTGCACTGCAATGCACTGTGGTGTCCTTGCACAAAAAATAAGTTACTATACAGGTGGATTTGCCAGGTGGTTCTGCAGGTGGACAGAAATTCAGCTGCAAACACTGACTACACCAAAATGGAAGGATGGGCAAAATCAAAGCACAAAAAACAGGCAAAAAAAAAATCTGGTTTCAGGTAATAAAGGAATCTAGTAGAGGGGAATAAAGGGGACAGAATAAGATTGCGTATTCTAAGCAAACTCTCCCACCACAACACTAACTTGAGTTTATGCTGCTATCTTCTAGCACTACTAACTGATGGTGAGATATCAGATTGCCCTTACAGAATTTCAAAATTCCATGATTGCAACATTGAGTTATTTTTGGGCTTACCTTCTCTATACTGTCAACTCAAAAGATGCCTGTAATTTATCTCCAAACACACACACAAATAACAAGCCTTTACCAGAAATTCACTGGTCTGCCAGCAGCTCCGAGCTTAGCTAACCAAACAGACAGACTTTGTATATTTCTACACGGTATTATGCAGGCTTACCAACTGAGCACTAAAGCATCCAGACACCACGTAATTGTGGTAAGCATAGCCCCAAGCCCACATGTATCATTCCTGCCGAGAAGCAGGACATCTTAATCACCTAGCAGTGTTCTCCATACTAACAGCAGCTATGGAGCTCCTACTCGGTTCAGCAAAAAAGCAAGTTCATATCTATATATAATTTTTTTTTAAAACAATGGATACATCCACATTCACACTATCCTATCATAAATGCATTTCACTGCAAATGCATAATAAATGCATTCCACTCTTGAGGGGCACATGCAGTTGAAAGAAGCAAGGAGCCTGGTCTGAGTTTGAGTATTTAAGGGAAAAAAATAAAGGAGGGGGATACAGAAAGGTATATTTAGTTCCAATTCATCACGCTGAACTACAGTTGTATCAATTTACAGGATGCACCAGGAAAAGAGGAAAAACAGGAGCTACAAAAACAGCCATTACTGCAGAGGGAAACATTCCTGACAACCACAGCCCAACTAGTTGAAAATAACTTCAACCAGCTTAACAGATATTCCTCAGAAATGCAAGGTTTCTCAAAAAAACCTTTGCACATCCAGCCGAATAAGGCACAAAATAAAAAACCGCCACCTAAGAGCAAACTAAAAAGTTGACCACAACGAAGAAAGACCGTAAGTAAGGCACACGAGAGATGATGCACGGAAGCAAAGTAAAGCAGCAGTCAGACAGAACAATGCACTTGGTTGGGGTCATGTCTTGAAATAGATTTAAGAAGTGTGAATGATGCAACAAGAAATACATAAAATAATTTTTAAAAATCCGTCTCAAGACCGAAAAAGGTCGTTTTACTGTAACATTTTGGGGTGGTTGTTTCTTAAGAGTGCTTAGTAGGTACTGTAGCTAGATCAGGAGAGGAAAGGGAACAACAACACGCGTACCCGCGATCACGCTATGGATCTATCACCCACAGAGCTCCTCCATGATCCACAGCCTGTCATAAGCTCTCACCAGAGGATTACTGTAGCGTGGGGGCTTGCCCATCACTTCCTTCTTGCATTAAAGAGTTTGCTTTGGAGCAGCGCTTTCCAAAGGTGACACGCTCAGGGATAGGAAGGAAGGAAAAAAAATAAAAGCCAACACACACGCACACACACACAAACAAGCTTTCCTAAAACAAAAAAAATCCCCTCTCCATACCAAAACCCCCAACTCCCAATTATCGGCAGCCAGAGGGCTAAAGCCGGCCGAGCAGAAACACGAACATCTCGGGTTTAGCCGGGGAGACTGACGCGAAGGCGCTGTCCCCAGGTGGGCTGGAAGCCGCTCCCCGCCGCGGGTCACCTCCGCCTCGCACCCCGGGACGGCCGCGCTGCGCGGGCGCTGCCGGCGCGGCCCCGGAGCACAGGGGCGCAGGAGCAGCCGCCGCCGCCCCCACCCCGCGCACCTCCTCATCCTGCTCCTCCAGCGAGGCGTCGTCCTCTGCCCGCCCGCCGGGGATCGCCCGCTCCGGCAAAGCCGTCGCCCCGCCGGGGGCCGTCGCCGCCCCGCCGCCCTCTCCCTCCTCGGAGAGAGTTTCCGAGCCGGAGGAGGAGCCGGAGCAAGAGGAGCCGACGTGGCCGGCGCCCCGCGCCCGTTCCGAAGCCGCCGAAACTTTCTCCGCCATGGCCGGGGGCTCAGAGCCGTGCCGCCCGCATGCCCCGCCGCCGGCAGCCACGCTCCCCCGCCCCGCAGAGCGCGGCGCAGCAGGGCGGCGGGCGGCGCCTGCGGGGCGGGCCGGGCCGGGCCGGGCGGAGCCAGCGGTGCGGAGGGCGGGCCCGGAGCCGCGGAGAGCGGCGAGTCGGGTTGGGTCTGCCCGGCCAGGGGGCTGCCTGCCGGCGCGGAAGGAGGCGGCATATAGGGGAAAAGGCGCAACGTCCCGCGGCTGGCGGCGCCCTGACGGCCCGGTCCCGCCGCCCGCAGCCCGGTGCGGAGAGGGCAGCGGGGTCTGCCAGAGCCCGAGAGCTGCCGGGATCGACCCGGCGTGGGCACAGCGAGCCACGCTCCGCTCCCGGGCGATGTCACGGGTTTAAGTAAGAGCAGCTATTGTACCCTACATAAAGGTTTTCTGCGCCCCTCACTTCCTCTAAAACGGAGCTACTGGCAGTTTATGGCAGCAATTTTGCCGTCTTCGTACCATTTTGCAGAAGGCTACAGATGCCTATTTGTGATCTTGCAGCAAACAGAAGTCCCTTTGAGTGTTTCAAACGGGCATCGACATTGCGATTTGTGACTAAGCTTTCAGTCGTTGAAACCAAAGCAGATGACAAAAGTTATGCATCTGAAAGCTTTTGCAAATCTTCCTGCGCAACTCCTTCATTTTTTAGGACCTAAATGGCTTTTAAACCCAGTTATCCTGTCAACTTTTAAAATATTGTTGAGATATTATTTTGAAAAAATTCTTTTTATTTTCTTTCCTGACAACACAGGTCCTCAATTAATGTGCTAATACTATATCTAAATATATAATAGTATATACCAGGGCCTTATTTGCTTAATCCTGGACCCCAGATTAATCCAATTGTGAAATCAAAATAGACTAAGAGCTTTTGTAATGAAGAAAGTCCCACAGCATCACTGCAGAATAGCTATCTTCTCTGTTTCACAGAAAGAGAAATGTGAGCACAGACCAGTTATTGATGTGCTCTAATTAAAACAGTACATAGTTGATGAAAATAGGAACCACAATGCAAGTCTCCACTTTTTCAGATTTCTAATTTGATCAGTTTATCCAGTATGTCCAGATGGTAAATGAAAAAAAGACATTACTACTATTATTAGTATTATTATTATTATTACTACTACTACTACTACTATTATATGGGTCATCAGATTACTAGTGGAAGGAAAAACAATGATACACAATTCTCCAAATCTTAGTCCTTTTCTGTTTAGAGCAAGGTTTTGATGCTGGATATTAGGTTGTAACAATGGTGATAGCTCTTTGTGGTTTCTAATCAGTATTTAGATCAAACCTTTAGAAGTTAATTCATTGTGGAACAGGATTATAAGAGTCACTAGGGACAGAATTTGACCCAGAAATTTTCCTATACCAATATTTAATGATAAGGAAGCATGAAATATGCACACACAGGCAAAAACTGATTTTGGCTAAATGAATTACATGCATATACTGCTCCAAGCCTAACTAACTAATTTTAACTAACCAGTGAAAAGAGTTCCTCTTTGGTACTGCACATTCTGCACATAAGTTATATCTCCAAAACCTGGACTTATTCATAATTCTTGAGTCCTTGATTATAAAGCTAAATAATTTTTCTGTCAGAATCTGCCTCTGGTGTCATTCTCATAGCAGAACAAGTTGCTTAATTTCCTACCTGTTCTTCACAATGTATAAGACAATTGCCAGGTGGTGAAAAGCAACGCTGCGGGTCTCTGTCATTTCTTTCTCTTGCTGCCAGAGATGAGACTGGAAAAAAATAGAGCTTAGCCAAAGCACTTCTACACTTCAGTTATTATCAGCTGCCAGAACAGCCCCTGTAATCTGGGGGCAGCAAGGAATACATTAGAATAGACACTGAACTGCTCTAATTTATGCCATAAATTGAAATCTAAGAAGGCACTCAAAATTTATTATATCACCCCAGAGTTACGAAGACAAGTGACAGTATTGTTCTGCTCTGGCCTCTAGACTTATGTCAGATCGCATTTTCTGCTCAAAATTATCTTACAGGAACAGAAGAGGGATGCTATGTTGCCTATAGTAGCTAAAAGGGAGTTAAAGCTAAAAGCAGCAAAGATAGAAGCTTACATCATTTTCCATCCTGGGAAAAGCACTGTTGCTTGCACTTCCCCATCAGAAATCAGTGAGGTACTTTGTTGCAAAACACTGAATATCTGGCATGATTTGAGAAGCTCATTTTGAAAATGTTGAGAAGTCCATATATAATAAGATTTGAGCACCTCCTGTCATGCATCAGACTCATTTGGTGGAGAATACGGAGAGAAGGGTGTAGAATGGTCTGATGTCAGCTATTACAGGTGGCTGGCTCAGTTTTGGATACATTCACCCAATTACACACTTTTTTCCACCGGTACATTTTCAAGCAGCCATTCCCTGGTCTGCTTTCTGTCCTCCTCCCAGCACACACAGCAGTCACGCACTCTGTGCAGTTACAGGTGTTCAAGATGTGCACTATTCACTGCTGTCATGTCAGTTAGGTGAAAACAAAATACAGGAAAATAAAGAAAATTTATCTCAAAACTCCCTAATTAAATACCTGTTTGTTAATGCTTGGGAAATACTTACACTGTGTGATCTTGAAGGACTGAAAGAATGACAGGCTAATGGATTTATTGACAAGCTTGGCCCAAGATAACAAGGTATAGAGGAAACGCTGAAAAAAGGCATGAAAAGGTATAGAAAAAAAATTGTCAGCAAATAGTAGCTGTACATGAGACAGCAAGAAAAGTCAAATAGGAAGATAATGATTGGCTTTGTAATTGGCGCTTCAAGCTAAAGATCAGGGTCTTTACCAAGAAATGATAGTGGGGAATCAAAGGAGTAGGTATATTGTAAAAATGACAGGCAAAGAAAGTAAACATTGCAGCAGTGTACTGAATAAACCAGAGAAGTGAGAGAGAAAGACTGTGAAGCTCATGAAAAAATTTTAAAGGGTGGGACAATGGTATCAGCAGGGCAAACATCTGTCCCATATTATGGCTTTAATGAGTCAAATACAAAAAGTAGAGCTTTATAGTAGCTACTGCATCAGTTCCATGACATCAGTTGTCTTCAAATCATTGCCTTTTTGATCTAGGCAATGTTCCATCAAATTATTTTTTATACTGCTTAGAATATTCTTCTTCCTCTTTGGTTCTGAATATTTGGGCAGAAGTCTACCTCTGGTAAGAAACAGTTTTCAAAATACACTGACAGTGGGGTTAGCACCTGAGAAAATCCCTAGGCAAAACTGACTGATATGGCAAATGCAAGGCTCTCCAAATAAGAGAGTTACACTATCAGCAACAACAGCACTGTGTTTCCCTTTCTGCATAGTAAATGTGCATTAAACCTGACCTGGAAGAAGCACTTCTTTGGATGAATAAGTCTCCATGCTTACATGTCCTTGCCCTCCCCGTTGAGACTGCCAACAGCATTGCCAATTAGTGCCAATCCTGAATGCAGATTGTAATACGAATAGGCCTTTCAATATTTAATTCTAGACTTTTGCACTGGTGGTATATAAATGTTTCATTAGTGCTTTCCTTCCTTTCTGCCATTTTTTTTTCTCTGAAAAAGAAGCAAAGCTGTCTGCCTGAAGTACTATCAGAAAATGGGCAAACAGGAACTTGTACTTTTAAGTGCTCCTCCCAGCTCTAGCAGTAAACTCTGGAATGAGAGTTCTTTTTCTTGGGAATCCTGATTTATTGAGAATGCGTATTACAGGGTCATAAAAATGACACTCAGTTTTCATGTGATGTCTTTTATTGCTACATATTCGCTCTCAAGCAATATGTAAAATCAGGAATTCAAAAGCTTTCATTTGGTGGGGTTCAACGCAGTGGTGTTAGTGGCAGGAATACTCACCAATACAAACAGCAGTGGTGGGCTGGAAGAGAATAAAAGCATGCATAAGGACAACTCTCATCTCTGGACTGAGACAGGTACCACCAAATATACAGCATAGTCCCTTCTTTTTATCTCTGAAAATCTTCTTAGAGCTTAGGATACTTCAGAGTAAACAAAATCCACTTTGTACCTCCCTAAGAGAATCAGTTCTGAGACTTTCTTTCTTACCATTAAAAAGCCTTTTTGACAATGAATGTGAGGAACGATTTACTTTCCCTAGCACTTGCATAGCATGAAGCAAGGGCATTTGAACACGCTGATTAGATTCAGATCATCTCAAAAGGCATTAACAAGCTAGTCATGTTACATTGTAAATCCTGGCAACAATAGGCATATGCATAAACAGAAATATTGCTTTCAAATCTGTGGAACATGTACTAAAACTGAGGGGAAAAAAAATTTCACCTTTTAAATGAATATGTTTTAGTAAATGTAAAATGTCTTTGCCAGGGAAGTAAACATAACTAATGTAGGCCTCCACCTGTTGCACGTACCTCTATCAAGACCAAGTAGTGCCACTGTCTTGACAGCTAGAGATTATGAGATCTGGACTAAACAGTGTAATTGCTAAAGACACTTTTCCCAGATTACTGGCATTTGAGGACCTGCATGAGCATTGCATGAATCACTGTCCCAAGAATTGCAGAAAATCACGCTTAGACAAAACCACTGGCAAATGTTTACCCTCTGACATTCACATTTCTGATACCTTCAGTACAAAAATAAAAAAGAAATGCTGCTCAGCACAGTACATATCACAGAGCACTGGGAGGCTGTGCGGGAATGCAGGGAAACATAATGCCGTGAGTGACCCCTTGTCAGGTCTCCCTCAAGGCGTTGCTTTGGGGTTATACCACTATGACTAAATATCAGAAGCTCAGTTTCAGGCAGATTCAGGGAGGCTGTGAGTCTGTGTGCTGGAAAGGACAAATACAAGTTAAACTGTTTTAATCTGACTTCAGATTCAGAAGTGTACTGCCAGCATGTTGTGTGGAGTTTCTGTACCAGTTTGGCAGAGGTGCTCAGTTTTTTGATGGATAACCCTTGAGCAAGGAGCCTTCCATAATTTCTCCCTCACCTTCACAACACCTCTGTATCAGGCATATATAGTGACATGCCAGCAGCAGGGAAGAGCAGTAAACATGGCACAGCCCTATTACCATCTGGTATACAACAGGAAGGTTACTCATTCTAACCTCTTTCCCCAAATTCTGCTTTATTCAAGGTGAATGCTATGACTGTCATAAAATTACGGGAAAATGGTAGCTTCTCATATTTTAACAAAGATTATCACTCCTGCTTCAGAGTGCTGGAACTAGAGAAGCAGAAAGATGATAATTTTCCACTTCATTATGGCAGTATCCTAGTGCCCAGCCAAGAGTGTTATGAAGACCAGTCTTATGAAGATCAGATGGGCAGGAAGAGATGGTCTAGATTCAGGATGGGAATTGGATATAACCAAAACTCCAGCTGTAGATATAGTAGGGAGAAGGGAGAAGCTCTGACACTTGCACTGTGGTTGTGTTTCCAGCCTCATTGTCCGAGAAGCATAGACAGGTGTGGACTGCTAAATGTAATCTAAACCATGCTTGCGTCCTGTGGTGTATTCTAATCATTATTTTTAATGATGATATTTTTAATTCCCAAACAATGTTTTAATCTTTAGCTCAACAGGTGTAAACCTAATTCATACCTGCATCTTCAGAAATTATGTGTTTTCCAGACTCCATGGGGTATTGGACTTCCCTGGATAAGTTTAGATGCCCTCAAGTCTATACAGCATCCCTTCCATGAATTTGAGGCTGTGTTTGACAGTGTTATTATGGACTGCAAAGTTTGTGGGAAGATATCCTTCTCAGCAAGTGTTATCAAGAACCGCTTTGAAAAACATGAAAATGGAAAGTGAATATGAGATCCAGTGATTGTCCTGAATTGTCAAACTCTCCAAAGCTCCATGGCAACAGCTGAGGTAAAAGCAGGGTTGAGGCAGCCCACGAGGTTTCTGTAAGCTCTGTCTGCCCTCGTCCCAGGCCTCACAGTTCCTAAATAGAGCAGGCACAGTGTTTGAGGAAAAGCTGTGATTTTCTCTGAGAAATCAGCTATTGTGTGGGAACACTAAAAATGGTGCCACAGTACTTAAATGGTATCATTTGTGCAGACATTCTTATTCAGAGAATGAGGAAAAAATAAGTCCTTGCTGTACATGTAAATAGGATTAATATTCACAGTTTTACTCTATTCTAATCTCACTCATATTAAAGTAGAATCATCTCCCATACTCAAAATGTCATGACTCTTAAGCTAGGTAGACATCACATGCTTAACAAGATGGATGCAATTTTTAGCATAGATACCTCATACAAAGTAAAATATTCAAAAGCCAATTTTTACTTGCTCTGTCTACCACAATTAGAAAAAAAAAAAAAAAACGGGCTGTGGGGTTTCTTTTCAAAGTACTGCTTTGCCTTTCTTTTTTTTTTTAACTTGCAAGATTTTAATAGCAAAAATTACCTCTTTTGCAGCCTACCTTCTATTTTTAGAAAAAATATTTAGTAAAATATTATGGCACAGGAATTTATCCTTTATTCTCTTATTCATACTTTGTCGTTGACTATATTTGTGTCCCACCATGTATCACGACTGAGTTCTGTGTTTCTATGTGGAGTTTGAAGAGGGAAGGAATTCACTGTTTTAACAACCACCATTGTGATGAAAGATTTACATGAGTGGAAGGCCTGCTAAAGGTGACTGAATTATCTGTTGACTTTGTCCCTACTAGAAGCTTGCTCCTGTCAAGAGAGATGCATAGCCTTCAGATCTTACATACTTTTGCCTAGGCTTTAGGTATGGCATGAGATAAGGCATGGTACAAACTCAGTAGATTCCACATCAAAATTTGGCCTTTATTTCGTCTGTAACTTGATAGATCAATTATAGCAGCAGTGCCATACTATGTCCATTGGCATACTTTGCTAAAATATTACCTCAGCCACAGGTTTTTCAGTTTTTATTCTATATTGTATTTGATTGGCAATTTCATCCTAGGACAGTTGGGTCTAAAAATAAATATTTTACAGTAGTGTTTTGGGAGCTGAAGTTGACAAATCCATATTCTTAGATTCATTTGCTGCCAAAATTTAAGTGCTGCTTATGCCAGTAACTGCCAGTTTAAAATAAATCTCCACTGACAGGGATGTAGGAAACTCTCAACTTATCCAAAGCTTGCATGTTTAAAATTCAAACATTTCTTATGTTCCAGATTAGAAGTAGTGATCAACACTTAAAAAAAGTAAATGCCGCAAGCCAGATTCCTAAATATGTACAAAGGATCCTTAAAAGCCACTTAAAAATCTGTAACTATGTTAATTTTATGTAGTAAGCTAATTTGAAGGAGCTAGTTGTGAAAATAATAGACATTGTTGCTCAGCTGGCCTTGGCTTCTATCCAAGGGGATTCGTCTAGATTCTGCAAACCACACAGACTGCCATATGTATTAAGGGAAGTTTTCTCTCAGGAAAAAATGTGTAAATCCCTCAAAATGTGGAAAAAAACGATGATGATGATGATGATGATAGTAATAATGATAATAAATATATTATGAAAATTATAAGGTCTGTTAAAGTAAGGCAAGATTTTTATGTATTACTGCAGTTTTCACAGTTGATTTAATAATTCAGCAGTTTTGGTCAACAACACAGATCAAATTTGCACCTTTTCAATGTTATTCTGTGTTCAAAGCAATGCTCTCTAAATACTTGGGTTTGTGTTTAAAAAAATCTTTGTATATGCAACATTTCATTTTTCTAACCTGTATATGGTAATAATGTAATCAACTTGAAGTGCTTAAGCAAACTTGTCTTCATTTACTAAATGTAGAAAGATTATGCTTCTTCAGTGACACTTTTCTCCTTTGCAACTAGTAAGTGTAATAGCAGAATGACTGATTCACAGATCTGCAAGACATGATGAAAGTATTCAGACCAAAAAATCTAGTAATGTACAGAAAAGCTTCCTGTCCAAATCACTGTCCTGGCCTAAGCGTTGCCAACACAAACATTTAAGAAATGTATCAAAATTAGGGATATGTATTGTGATCCACTTTTAGTAGTGGTCTTGCTCAATACTTTCATTATCACAACAGTCTGTCTGGACTGCTTATAACTTTGCAAATTTGCACTCATTCAGACTAAAGTTTTCTATAATGTGTGGGATTTTTGTTGCCATTGTTAGGCTATTTTATTTTGGGGGTGGGTGGATTTGCATTTATTGAATTTTCAACCAAAACAATTTGGCCATTTCAAAAAATAATCAAAAGAAATGCAGTGTCTAATCACACTTAAAATTCTCACAGTGACTCAATACGAAGGTCCTGTGTTTTTATGCTTCAGAATAAGAGACATTTGGTCCCTTCTTAAGGGAGAATGGCCTTTCTGTCAGGAATGTGATTTTACCATCCTTATGAGAATGCAGCCTAATTTCATCACAGATCTACCTGAGTTCATAGAGTAAAAACATTTTTGTGTATAACAAAAAAAAAAAATCATTTACAGTTTGTCTGAAACGAGCCTGATGTTCAACCATGTATAAAAGAATCACAAAGCTTGAGAGAGGCTTTTAAAGACAGTGGTGAAAATTTTTAAATGCTGAAAATCTTGTGGGTTGTCTTTCCTGTGGTTTTATTGTCTTTGCTACTGAAAACATGTAGTACAGGGTGTGAAGATTCAAACTGGATGGAAGTCAAAGAAGCAGGAGTACAGGAAGAATGGAATATAAACACCAGGGACTGGAAGAAGAGCTGAGCATTGTTTGGAGCAAGAATGTGGAAATGTAACAAGTGCAATGAATATATGCAGAAAATGTTGAACAGAGAAGAGTAGGGTCTCAGTGGGGAGAGAGTCAAAACTGCTACAGGCCATAGGAAATAGGGATTTGTGACCCCTTGGCCATAACCTGCCCAGGCACCTACAGGGGACTCAAGTCTCTGTTCATGCTTCTATCAAACAACTGGGGTGAAACCTTACAACAGGGCTGAGACCCTGTTTGTGGGGGTCAAACCCTTTATGTAAGGTGTGGTGCATCTCTGCCCTGATGTTGGGTCACTCACATTAGGAAGTTCTTGTTTATGGTGTGTTGGCCCCAGCTGGCTGCCCACCAGCCAGACAGGGCCAACAGCCCCGTCTCACCACCAGCCCCTGGCCAGTCCTTCCCTACAGCAGGATGTGGGCAAAAATTGCAGGAACATGAGTGAGGAAGCTTGTGGGTGTAGATACAGGCAGGGAGAAGGTTTGCCAATTGCTGTCATGGGCAAAATGGACCCAACTTTGGGTAATATAACAATTTTTTGCCAACTAATGTTTTAAATTCCTGATTTGGGAACAGGGAAGCAGAGAGGGAAGAAGCAAGCACTAGAAAACCTTTCCCCCTCCACTGGTCTTGGCATCCACCTGCCCTTTCTCACTCTTTTTCTCCCCATGTACTCCTGTCCAGATCATGTTCTCTCCCCTTTTGTCCATACCTGCTCCTTGAGGGGATGGGGATGGTGGTCTGGATCCAGCAGGGTAGAGCAATGTAGCTGCACAGGAAAACATCCCAGACTTCAGCAACACCCAGACTGAGGTCTCCCTGGCAGCCTCAGTGTGCCCTGGTTTCAGGCAATGCTCTAGGATGTGGTGAATACCTTGCCCTCACAGGCCTGAGGAGGAAAGAGGGGATATGCAGGTGCCTCTTCAAATTGTGGAAGAAGATGGAAGAGGTGCTGAGAAACACTGTGCTGGAGGGACAGTGGGGGTTGAGCCTGGCCACAGCTGTGATGGTATGGGGGAACAGGACAGCATCCTCCTGCAGCAGCTAGAGTACAAACACATTCGGCTTTGTGTTCCTTTACTGCTTTGTGTTGCTTAATAAAAAATTGACCTTTGCTTTATCACTCTGCTGTACTACATAAAGGTATCACAGAATCACTGAATCAGAGAATATATGGATTGGAAGGAACTTAAACTATCATCTAGTCCCAGCCACCCCTGCCATAGGCAAGGACACCTCCAGTGAGACCAGGTTACTCAAAGTTCCAACCTGGCATTGAACATTGCCAGTGACAGGATATTCACAAGGTCAGTGGGCAACCTGTTCCAGTATGTTACCACCCTCACAGTAAAAGATCTTTTTGTAATAGCTAGCCTAAATTTCCCCTATTTCAGTTTGTATTCAGGTATTTCAAAACCATTTAAATAGGAGTTTATAAAGATGCTTGGAAACAAAATAATTTCTAAATCAAAGGCCTGGAGAAGTGTAAAGATATTCTTTCTTTTCCTTTGTATTTCTTTCTCAGAGGCCAAACTAAATTTCAATCAAAACTCTTTCAAAGAAATTCAATCATAAAAATACACTGGCAACTTTTAAATAGCTCTTCACCCTTTGGAAAATTGGCCTATTGCATCTACAGCCAAGCTCACCCACTCAGTGTGTCTCTAGAAGTTGAAACTTCTGTTTACCCTGAATAAAGATAAAACCTACTGCAGTCATAGAACTGTTGCCATAAGAAAATAATTCATATACAAAATACTCTTGTATTACAGTTAAAAAGTCACAGAAACGAGCAGGCAAAAATTAATAATTCTATGTTCATCATAAGGCTATGAGTTATGTCAGCTCTGAAGTTACCCATGAAGCAAGGGAATTAAAGAAATATTACCTCAAGGAGCACTGGACATGTAACTTATAACACAAAACTGCTTTTTAGTGCAATAAGGCATCTGAGTGTATACTATTACCCAGGAAGCCTTGATTATGGCCCATTCAATAAAGTTCTTCCAATATTGCAGGTATACAACACAAAAAAATCTGAAGCAAACTCATGAGATGCTAAGGTGAATAAACTCTCTTAGCCATCCCTTAAAAAGAAGCAAAAAACCCAATTATTTACAATAATGTCATCAACAATTGAGCAAAAAGAAGTTCAGTGACTTCATAAATAGCTGTTTTAAAGGTTCCTTCAACAGCCACACTTTGTTCATTCCTTTTGAATGTTTTCAAGTTTTCAAAACCATTTATAGCCATGTTGATGTGTTACATTTTTTACTGTCATTGAAATGCATTTACTGTGATAATTAGAACTGATGGCAAATATAGGGGAACTTTATAAGGATATTCACTCACTCTAACACAGCTCTAGGTCCTGATGGATTCAGTAATGACTTTTAAAATGAAATTACAGACAAATCAAATGATTAAATACTTCATCCCATAAAAAAAAAAAAAACCCTTAAAAATTTGTCAGTGACATAAAAGCTAAAGAAGTCTTAGAAAGGATAATATGTACATATCTTTCCACCCTAGATCATGTTAATTTGTTGAATGAAAAATTTATCCAAAGCACATAAGCTATTTTTCAGTTCATCTGTTATGGTAGGATTTAGGGAGTTAAAGATAATAAGGTCTCTTATCCCTGCAGCATTTTATTCTGACTCCAGGAGGGTTGAAGACATAATGCTTTTCCATGGGGAAATTATCCTGCTATTAACCCACCATTATATTTTACATAGCAGAGTTAATGCAAACACACTATAGTTGTGTATAACTAAAGCATAATTCATTAAATGAGTACAAATTTTATGGAAGACAAGCAATGTAAAGTATTCCTTGAACTTTTCTACAATGTAGAAAACAGAGCTTGGAAAGTTTATTGGAGGCCAGAGGGCTAGTAGGAGTGGGGATTGTTTGCCCTTTGTTGGCTGTGTGATTTCATCAGGATCTCAGGCTGGCCAGCTGTGATTGTGCACCTCTGCCTCTCTGAGAAGTCTCTGTGCAAGCATAAGGCTGTGAGTTACACATGTAGGTGTGCCTGCTGTGACAGACTTTGTCATTCATGTAACATCAGCTGCTGAAGGCTCATAGAAATATTTGTGCATGTCTTTAAAAAAAAAAGAAAATCACTCTTGATACAACTTGATGCATAATGAGTCTTTTTATACAGAAAATAATTGCTTTGAGTGTTAATTAATTTCTAAGATGTTAAGATGTTGCATGTTGAATAATGTGGAGACTGTTTTGCAAATGAATTAATTTCTTATTGCAATAGTTCTGTTGAACAAATTTTTTTTAGTTTACAAATGTTCTTTTCACAGTCACAGTATTTATCCAGATCTGTAGTTGGATAGATATACTAAAATATGCACAATCACTACTTGTCTAACTTGAAATAATTGTTTCATTTTGATTTGCCAAACTGTTTTTACCATGTGAATGAGCCAGTGTGTTGTTTAAAACATGTAAACAGAATCAAGAAATCTAAGCTTATAGGTTGTTCTTTCTTTCTGTTCTATGGAGAGTATGTACCTTTGAATATTAACATGCGTTTTGGGATAACATTCAGTTCTGAATACTGTAAAATTTATATATTAGGCCAGAGATTTTTATGCAATGTCATACCATATTAATATATAGCATGATTTGAAAACAAAAATCTCAAATAAATTATTACTTAGTCTTCCACAAAAGTTTCTTAGTTTAAGCCAGTGTGGAGTTAAATCTCAAAATAGCTTACACCCACTTAGGTTTAACCACTCCCCTTTCACCAATAAAGAGAGACAAGTGCAAGAAGATATAAGTGAAAAGATAAGAGTTTGCTAAAAACAAAAAGAAAAACAGCAACAACCAAAATAACAGCAATAACCACTAGATACAAAAGTACTGAGTCTTATGGACTCCTCAGGAGCAAAGAAAACAAGATGGTAGAGAAGCCCCACCCTCCAAGATGGTGGCCAGTGTAGCAGCCTGCATGGGCCAGACGAAAAAGAGAAGATGGTGGCGAAGTCCCCTTCTCCAGACCATGCAGCAGAGAGAAAGAACAAAGGAAAAAAAACAAGACAGCAACCAAACTTCCATGGCTCCAGGACTCCCTCACTTCAGTGGGGGATAGGGACAAAAAAGCACCTGGAAAAATTATTTTTGTCCATAAGGCGCCGATGCTGCCAAAAATGCTGGAAGAAACTTCCTAGCAAGTTGCAGCTCCAGTCCCTCCTCAGCACAACCTTCTCCCTGGAACAAAAAAAGGAGCTTATGAAGCAGTTCTGGTGGCACATGGGGGTGCTGACATGTGTGGGAAGCTCCAGGCCTGCAATGTCAGCCTCCCCTCTTCCTTTTGGCCTGGATGGACACAGTTAGTGTCACTGTAGTTCCGAGTCACCGCTGCATTACAGGGGAGAAGAACTGCTCCTGCTGAGCACCAAAAAGAAGCAGGCCCAGTCTGGCCAGAGTTCAGAGTGGCAAAAAAGGTCTGGAACAGTTTTGGGCAGCAAAGTGCAGCTTCTCAGGTTGCACCCCAGAGACCTGCCAGAGGCAATCCTCTCAGTAGCCCAGAGAGAACAAAAGAGAGCTCATACAAGTCGTTTCCCATTTTTAAAGGGACATCACCAACACCCCCCCCCCCCCCCCCCCCCAAGTTTCCCCGCCGAGCCGGCTGGGTGCGCGACAGTACCTGGGGCAGGCAGCGGGCGAAGCGCAGCCCGGTGGTGCTGAAGGATGCCCGGCGGGCGTAGACGGCCCGCCCCGCTGACAGCGTTTCCTCCTCCTACTCCGGCTGTCGCCCGTGCCCGCCCGCCACGCTCAGGGGCCGCTCCCCCCTCGGCTCCGCGACGGGGAGGTGCCGGGGCAGCGCCGCTCCGCCACACGGCCCCGCCGCCCGGCACAAAGTTTGTGCGGCGCAGCCCGGGGCGGCGGCTCCGCTGCCGCTCAGCCCGACCGGGGGCCGCGGCCACTTCCTCTTCCTCCGAGCGGCGGCGAGAGCCCCGCGCCCAGCCCGAGGAGCGCAGGGACCGGGCAGCCGCGCTTCCCGCCCGCTCCAGCGGCACAGCCCAAAGGCGGATTGCTCCGCCCGCCGGCCAAGGCGGGAAGTCCCCCGCGCACTGCCCACCTCAGCCCTCACCGCGGCTCCGGCCCAGCTCCCCTGTACTCCCCCATCATGGCTCACGATACAAACTGGGAGGAGTGGCTGATATGTCGGAGCATTGTGCGGCCTTTCAGGGGGACTTTGATAGGTTGGGGAGTTGGGCAGAGAAGAACCATATAAAATTCAACAGTGGCAAATGCAGGGTCCTGCACCTGGGGAGGAATAAACCCATGCACCAGTAGGGGCTAGGAGCCAACCTCCTGGAAAGCAGCTCTGCAGAGGAGGACCTGGGGGCCCTGGGGGACAACAAGCTGTCGATGAACCAGCAGTGTGCCTGTGGAGCAAAGAACGCCAAGAGAATCCTGGGGTGCATCAGGAAAACCACTGACACAAGGTCATGGGAGGTGATGCTTCCCCTCTGCTCAGGCCTAGAGAGGCCATACCTGGAGTGCTGTATCCAGTTCTGGGCTCCCCCCCCCCCAATCTGTGAACCTGGTGTAAAATACCTAAGTGCTGTTTCCCAGGTTGTTGAGTCTTAAAATGACCTTGAAAACAGACTGCACAGATTAGCATAGGGGAAATACAGAATACACAGTTTTGGGGTCACTTGAGACAAAGCCCCAAGTTGATTAAGGAGTTTTTTTTTAAAAGAAACAGAATTAAAAATGAAAAGTTAAAGTGTCCCTGAGCTTTAGGATAGCAAGATCCTTCCAGATCCTCAAGGACATAGTCAACAGGATCCCTGTGAGATTGTTTTCAGGGGCAAGGGAGTGGAACACAGCTGGCAGGTCTTTAAGGAAGTCTTCCACGGAGTGCAAGAGCTAGCAATTCCCAGAGTAAGAAATTGGGCAAGGAAGGCAAGAGACTGGCATGACTGAGTAGGAAATTGCTGGTCAAACCAGGGGAAAAGAAGCACATGTACGGTGTAAAGTAGGATGGATAACGTGGGAAGAGTGTAGAGAACTTTGGTTGTGTAGGGTTAGGGTAAGGAAGGTCTGCAAAGGCTGGAACTTGGCAAGAGGAACAAAGGATGGAAGGGCTTCTACAGGTATATTTACCAGAAAAAGAAGGCCAGAGAAGAGATCTGATAAACAAAGCTGTTAAATTGGTAACAATGGAAGAGAGGGTTGATGTAATTATTAATATTTTTGCTTCAATCTTCAATGGTAAACTCTTTTCTCACACCTTCAAGTGAACGGACAGCAGGCTGGGGGCTGGGAGAGCAAAGTCCCACCCACTGTAAGAAAAGATCTAGTGTGTGACAACCTGAGGAACCTGAACATACATAAGCTAATAGGACCTGAAAAGATGCATCCCAGAGTCCTGACGGAGCTGGCTGATATAGTTCCCAAGCCACTCTCCATGACGTTTGAAAAGTCATGGCACTCAGGTCAAGTCCCAGGTGACTGGAAAAGGGGAAACATGGTACCCATCTTTAAAAAGGCAAGAAATTAGGACCCTGGAAACCAGTAACCTCTCAGCCTCACCTCTGTGCTCGGGAAGATTATTACATTTCTATTACATTTCACCAGCTTTATTGGCATAAATGGGGCTTTTATTGTACTGTTACATAGCATCATGTACAATGCAATGCTTCTACCAGCTTAAGAGACACACAAGAGAGGTAGAACAGGTGAAATGCTGAAATATTTTGAGCTAATCAATAAGGTCATTGCAGTGCATGTGTCTTTCTAATTTATTTTATATTTATAAAAATAATTTTTAACTCTGTTAAATCATGTTTATATTTTGACAGTTCTAGTGAGAAATCACAGTAACTGGAAGAGGAAAGAGTGGCTCTCTTCTGCCATGTATTTCAAAATTTCTTACAATGAGACCACATATTTCTCTGGACACAAGATGAATATCCATCTATTTTATGACTGACTAGGTGTTTACACTGCTCACTATCAGTTGTGATTGTGGTCCTGCATTTCTGTGCCAAAAGAAATTGAAGGCCCACATGAAGATTAAGCAGTGAAGGTTACTAGTTCAGATCATGCAATGCACACAGTTTAATTTGATTGACAGCAGGCTCAGCAGAAACATCCTATTTGGTATACATCTTTTTCATTGGGTTAAGACCAGGCTGGTTGGCTGGGCCCAGAGAGTGGTGGTGAATGGTGCTGCATCCAGCTGGGGATCAGTCACCAGTGGAGTCCCCCAGGGATCTGTGTTGGGCCCAGCTGGGCTTTGTGATCTCAAAATTCTTCTCGAACCTAGGTCATTCTGTGGTACCGCAGGAAAGAAAATTCTGCTTGCATAAGGACCATTTAAGCTGTAAAAGATACGAAACAACAGTCAAAATCATACGTTAAGTCTCTTCAAAGAGAAAAGTGCAAAAAAATTTATAGAAACCACAGTCACTGGAATACCTACTGACTTTTGGGACATATTTAATTGTTTGTTGTTAACACCAAAGAAGTATAATAAACACAGATTTTTTTTACTTCTATCACAATTTGACACTTATGCCAAACCATAGCCAGAGCAAGCTGGTTCAATACTTCCAATAAAAGGTGCTGAATTTTACTCCATTTGTGACTGTAGAACTGCGGAGGTGGGTAAGCACTCTCCTACTGTAGCTGCCTGAGATGCAGAGATGGATGTTGCCCTGTCTTTTCCAGGTACGTTACCTCCTCATGCAATGCTTCATTTCTTCTGAACTCAAAGCCCAGCTAGACAAAGTAATATATTGTGGAAAATGAAGTATTACCCGTGAGATGCACATCTATAATACATGCATACTTCTGTAATCAGAATTTGGGCCAGAAGCATTGATACATGGTGTTTATCTTGAAATATGCACTTAATGTTTTCTTGCTGAATCACAGAGCACTGGAAGTGCTGGTATACAGCTTTTAGTAGAAACAAAACACTGATATATCGTTGTTACACTGTCTACTTGAATTCTTAAATCGTGATCGTTAATTACTCAACTTGCTTGCTTTATGCATGGCAGGGTGAATTATACCTGCACTGCGTAGTACCTATTGTTCAAACTTACAAATTATCTGTGTTCCATAGCAGGTAAGAACAATCTTAGTTTTTGGCAAGACAAAATAACACATAGCAACTACTGACAATTAATTACAGTTTTTTAGAATTTGCTGCTTGAGTGAATTGCAGGCAGCTTTTCAATAGCAACTTTTAAGCGCATATTACCAGTTGGGGTGGGGTGGGGGGGAGGAACTTGACACCAAGCTGTGTAGGGCATTAAATAAAGAACTTAGGTTAACAAAGCATCTTGCTTTTTGGATGTACTCTTTCTACTCTGGTAGGTTCCTTCAACACTCTCAAATGAACCCTACTGGAATTTACAACTTAGCTTATGTGTCCTGTAAAGCTGAATTTCATAGGTGTTTTCTCTATTTATTTAATATGTAGGTAGCCCCAGGCTCCCATAGAATACAGTTATTTCAGATTGCTTTCCAAATTCAACACCAGTACCTTTCCTCTCCCCTGATTCTTTGTTAAAACAGATGGAAGGCTAAAACATTCATTCAGGAATCAAGAAAGGAAGATTACCACCTCAATCAGGTGGGAGAAAAATGCTCATGTCCCGAAAGTATAAACCCCTGCCTGATGTCAATAGGGCACTATTGTCAAGGGCACTAGTGTCAAGGGCACTATTCCCCTTCATGGCTGAAGCTGTTCTGTTAACCAAGCCAACACCCAGGAGTACAGTGAGGAAGGGCAGAAACAGCCAACCTCCACAGCCACGTGAAGCCGGTATTTAGAGCACCCTACCAACACAAAGCACAATTTTCAGACACTCTAACAGCTATTTTGCTTTAAACGTTCTTCATGCACAGACCAGCAGTTAATATACATTATTTTTTTCTTCCATGGGATGTTACCTACACATTAGCTTTATTTTATGGAGACAGACTTTCAAGAGGCTTCTCCAAAATGACAGATATGCTTCAGGAAAAACACGTTAGAAAGAGGCAAGTCAGTCTTACATTCTTAAGGGCAGCTTTGGACTGCCAGTCTCAAATGGCAATAGTTTCCTATTTATTACCTCAACAGCTGGAAAAAAGACAGGCTGAAAATATGACTGATTGTCTAGCAGTCAGTGGCTACTTTTACAAAGTTTCCTTTGCACCTAGGAGGTGTTTGTGGGAAGGTTCTGCACCATATGGAAAAGCTACACATCTAAATCAGCAGAGCACAAGTTAGTGTAATTGGTGCATCACAGATTGCATGCACTATTTCAATGTGTATTTGCCTTTCACCCCCAGACTGTCCACTGTCTTTTCATCCTCTCATTTTCAAATTACTGTGATACAGTGGAGAGTTTAATAAGACAAAGATTCAGGGCACTGTGACATCTAGCTCTCAAATGTTGACACCTTTGATGATGACCCAGGGTAAATATGTGATTCTTATTATTTGACAATATTTTTAAATATTGATTTGATGTTTTCTAACTTCATTAGATTGACTCCATCCAAAAAGGTACATAGCTATTATGCAGATAACCTAAGTGCAAGCTAATGAATGAATGTTATTTAATTCTAACCTCCCAAAGTGTTGTCTCCTTTTAGGTCTCCATTTCACTTCTGGAATAACAAACAAAAGTGCTGGTTCTGATTGATAGCTTTGGCCACAAAGAACTAAACTGAGATCATGATTTTGTTTAACATAGGCATTACAATGTACTTCTGTTAAGATTTCAATATGCTGAAATAGAGAACACATGGCCCTCTCTTGTACTCAGGAGTTAGCACTCCTTCTTGGTCTGACATCTTTCATCAAAAAGTTGGACTAAAAGCTTCCTAGATCATTTACACAGTACTTTAACAAAATAGGTTGAAATCAGCAGATTGGCTCTATACATGTGTACACATGCACACACACACACCTGTTGTTGCTGTAAGGTGCCTCCAGCTTAACTACCAGCCTCAACCTACTCTAAAGGCACCTTGAGATCATCAGCAAATCCAGTCTACCTTTGTGGCAGGGAAGTTCAGGAGCCATGTGGCAAGAACTGGTAGAAATCTGTGATAACATGTGCATGTGTACTACTGCTCTGATACATGCTAAGGTATAGTTGGGGTCTAAATTTTCTCCATGACCTTCTCTGAAAGTCACCTCAATTAGATTTACAGCCCTTTGGAAGCAGAAAGAGATTAATGTGTCAGCCTTGAACTTAAATAGCAGTTGATATGCTAAGGTTGTATATCATGTTTAACGCAAAAGGGATATTTGCTTTTGTTGATACTTGCACCTAATGTGTAATTGGTAATAGATCACTGTTCCCTTATATCAGTTCTGTTCTGGTAATGGGTAAGTAATGGTTTAGGAAAGTGTTGATGCCAGAATCTTGAGTTCTGTATAAAAGATTTTATTGAATTATTTACATTTATTTCTCAGATATGAGGCAAACTGAGTTTAGTCACATAAACAGCCACAACCAGAATACCAGTTATATACATCTTTCATGTATAAATGTATTCCATACAACTCAGACTGGCTGGAGTGACTGCAGTCATTATTTCTACACAGGTGGGGAACCCCTAAGCAAGCCTTGCATAAGTTACCAGTCAGAGCAGTGTCACTGCAGATACATGTTAAACATATCTGGTGGTCAAAAAGCAACAGCCAAAGTAAGAGACAATGCCTCCAAAAAGTTGTGCTTCCTCTAGCTTTGCAGTTTCTGTCAACTTCAATATCAGGCTGGGATTATAAAAAGGATTAATTCCCAAATTAAGTACAGCTGACTCTACTCCCTCTTCCCCCTCACTGCTCCATGGACACAAACAAACCAGCGATACCCACTAATGACACAACTTCATAAAGTTGGTTCCAGTCCCTCATTGTGATTTCTTTTTTTTTTGTGGGAAGCAATTAAATGCATGCAGCAAAATTAACCATATCCTGTGCACTCACTCTGACAATATGTCTTGGGAGGCGACTGCATGTCTCCATAGAGGAGAGAGAGTTACCTGACTTGCAATCATCTATAACAATTAAATAATAGATACTCTTTATTTTTCTTTAGTAAACTGTTTACTGTGGCATTCAAATTAATACAGATTCTCATTCAACAAGAAATGAAGACAGAAAGAGCAATTCCAGAAGTGCCAGACTATCAGCAAACATTGAGGACTATTGACTTTGGTCTAATATATGTTGATTCTGCTTAACTACCCAAACTGGTTTAACCCAGATTCAGAAACAACAACAGAGCAAGATTTCAGCACCTTTAACAGATGGTGCGAAAAGGTCAGCTGAATAGACAGGTAAAACAAATAAAATGCAAGACACATGGAGTTTACAGCTTGAGTTAAATATCAATAGTGATTGAAAATAAGATGAAAAATTGTAAAATTAACTTAATGTAATGATTTAACCCCAGCCCCATCAGTAGGACTATGGAGAGAACTGGAAGGATAGGAAAGCAAAAGCAGCACAAGCAAGCAAAGCAAAACAAGGAAAGTATTCTCTGCTTCCCATGCACAGGCATGTTCAGCATCTCCAGGAAAGTGGGGCCTCATCCCTCAGAGGAACATCAGGAAGATGAAAGTCATCACTCTGAACATCTCCCCTTCCTTCTTCTTCCCTCTGATTTGTACACTGATTGTGATGTCACATGGTCTGGAATACCCCTTTGGTCACCTGTCCTGGCTGTGTCTGCTCCCGGCCTCCCAAGCACCCTCAGTCTCCTCACCAGTGTGTCAGCACAAAAAGCAGAGAAGGCCATGGCCTGCACAGCAATAATAAAAATATCTCTGTATTATCAACCCTGTGTTCAGCACAAATCTAAAACACAGCCCCATACCAGGCACTGTAAACAAAGTTAACCCTACCCTAGTCAAAATCAGCACATTCATCAAACCCATTTGCTTTTAGCCTCTTTTCTTATTAAGTCATATTTTGAACATAGAAAGTTGTGAGTGTAACAAGACTAAAAGAAATGCAAGTACCTGGATGAGCTGGATCTGCTGGAGCATGTGTGGTTGATCCCCAATGTTCTGGAACCTGGAGCCATCCAGATTAGAAGAGGTGAGGGTACAGGCTGCTTTATACCGCAACAGAGGGCACTTACTTTCACATTCAGGGGTACACCCTTGTAAGCACGAAATTTCAACAGCTACACCAGACAGAATTTCTTACACAGCACTGTATTGTAGCCTGGTCTTTTGAGAATTTTAGAGGGTGTCTTCTGGCAACACATTGACTCCATGAGATTTTTTGCTTAATAAGAATCAAACAAGAAAATAACAGCTCTTCAACTGTACTAGAGTGCTTTTAGTTACAAACAGCTTAACAGAAATTCCTCCTCATATTTGCTCCCTCACTGCTGTGCCACATTTTTCCTCAAATGACTTTGTGAATAATATGGCACAAGTATTGACATATAATTTAATAGAAATTACTTGGAAAAACAAAAACATCACAGTTTTTAAAAAAATTAATGTTTTCAGTAGTATTCTTAGCAATTATTTAGGGAATTATAATAATTTAGCATTATTTAGGGAACCTGAATTTTCATTTTGATAATTTACTCTTTATTCCAAATTATAATATATTTGCATTATGACACTGCAGTTGATTGCTGAAGAAAAGTCCATTATGTCACAAGCATAATATTTTATGATTCCAAAGTAATGAGAATCGGACCAAAAGAAGTTTAACATCAACAATATTGATAGTAAAGATAAAAGCTAGAAACTAATAAGGATAATAACAAATGTTGAAAGGAATTCCACTTGTGAAATATTTAGGCTAGATATTTAGATATCAGTTGTAGGTAATGGTTTCAGTTGTGCAAGAATGTCTGCCTTAACATTTACTTGGGTTAAAAACAAGTGATGGGGGAACTATACTGAATTACTCATTTTTCTATTTTCTTTTCAGATTTTTATGCATACAATTAACTTGATAGTGGCAACTGAAGTCAGGAAATTCTAATCTGTGTCACATAATTAATGAGATTTTAGAAGGTTGATTTTTAGAATAGAATAAGCTTTCATCCTAAAAACATTACTTCATTCCCTTGCAAGTTAAATGAGAAAAATGAAACCTTGTGTAGAACTCTTTGACCAATATTCTTTGAGCAAATTCTGGATTTCAACTCCTTGGCTAGGGCTACAAAATCTGTTGTGAAACAAAGAGTTTTATTTATTTGTTTTCAGAAGGTCCTCCACATTTTGAGGAGGTATAATCATCAGACTGACCAATTAACTGTAGTCTTGTCAATCTCTTTCACCTTTTCTCTTACCTAATATTTCTTTTTCAGTCTTACATCTATATTTAATTTTGACTCAGTGATTGTCTTCAGCCTCTCTAGGCTCTTGTCTTCTTGCTAAGTGGGACGTTTTTCTGGCTACTAGTGCAAAAGCATTGGAAATACTTTATATTCACATTTACTTTAATTTCCATGTATCACCATCCCATGTTTTATGAGTGCTCTGAGACAAATCTCTTCAACATTTAAGGGATACCAGCTATTCAATATCTTCTTTCCAGCCTGCTTAGCAATATAACCTTTATTTTCCTGTAACTGGAGTCCTGACAAAGACTTAATTTAAAAGGGAAGTCTCAGCTACAGCTGCCATTCAATCCCACATTTTTCAGGGACATCTTCTAGTTATCAGTGTGTTTAAAATAGTTACAGAATGATGATAGCAAAGCATTTGCTTTTGCTAGTTGCTGATTTCTACCCAAAAGCCTTTCTGAGAAACCTAGAAGCACAGGGTCTCATTTTTCTCTAGCATACTATAATGGATAATGTTCTAATGCATTTCTTCCCACAGCTTTTCCCTGCTGTATTGTATTTCGTCTTTGTTGTATAGGCGCAGCTGAACCTGAGTTACTATTGGTTTAGCTTCAGCTTGCTTTGAGATTATTCTCACGTGGTTTAGTTTTATTATTTTCTGATTTTCATTTTATGTATTTAAAAAAGAAACTGAACTTATCTAATTTTTCCTGGGTTTTTTAACCTGAAAATCAGATAAAATAACTTACAGTTTTAGAAACTGTATATGGAAATATACATTTATATAATAAAAAAAACCCTAGCTCTTCAGATAACTAAACAAAAACAGACAAACGAAGAAATAAAAAAATTTAAGAAGTACCTTAAACAGAATTGTTCCTTCTCATATTCTTTTTACTGTTTGAAATGTACTATTTCATTGCTGAGGGTTTTTTATATTGTGGGGTGGTTCTAAATTTCTTTTTTTTAAATGGATTTTGAAGCTTTCCTGCTCTATATGGAAATCTTTCTTTGTGTGTCATCTGGTTCAGTATCACATTACTTTGTTTACTTAATCTGTAAGTATGACCGTGTGTAACTTTCTTGTTAAGTCATATTTTATATTTCATCTCTGGTACTTCTTGAAGGATATCAGATTATTTCATTTCAAGAAATAATCTACTAAGTGATGACATGGTCTAGTGTATTTTACATGGCTAGGAATCAAGTTTTCTTTTCCTGATTCCTGCAGTGCTAAATCACAGTCAGTAAGACTACATATTTTATTTTCTTTTTTCTTTGAGGGAAGATTATTTGCTTGTGTAATGTGATTTAGATCCTGGGTAACCTCTAAAAACACTTACACATGTTATTCAAAATAATTTAGCAGGAGGAATAAGACACATTCCAGTTGCTGATCATAAATTTTCACATACAAACCATTTGATTTTCTGTTTCCTCAGAGAATAAGGAGGGCAAAGCAAAGAAAGGAAGCCATCTTACCTCCTCCAGGTAGATTAACAAGGACAGGAGACTAATGTTGATCCTTAAAACCCAGTAAAATAATCAACCACAAGACCGTTCCCATTTTTAGAAACAAGTTGTTAAGATTTTTGCTTGTTCTTTAACTTCAAATCACCAATGAAAATCTTAGAAGAAAAGCTTTTAGGATGGAGATGTTTGCCTAACTATATCACATTAATATACTGCTATACGATAGTAATGAAAAAATAAAAATAAAAATAAAAATAAAAATCTCCTCAAAACCTAACACCAATCATGCCAGAAACAAGATGAACCAGTCTCAGTGTCTCATCCCCAGGATGCAGGACCTCCACCCCTGCTTTAAAGCCTTGGTTACAACATCCCTTTGTCCCAGTGAAGAGCAATAGTATTTCAAAGGAGGCCTCTTGTCTGCCAGAACATTCAAAGTCGTAAGGCAAGCCATGAAACATAAACACATATCTGGACTGAATCTGAACGAGAGTCCATCAAACAAAACAAATAGATATGCTTAAAAATGGCACCTCATGCAGGGCTGCAAACAAAGCCATAACTTGTGATAGCAGCAGGTAGGAAAACAGAGGTAACAGCAGGGAGGTGGGAGGAACCTTCTGGAGGTACCATGAAAAATCACCTGTCTATGAAAATTACAGTGAAACAGCATGCTTCTGAATGTCAGCAAGATTTTTATGTAGATGGGGATTTACTTTTTCTGCACCTGCTGTCAGTATGCATTAGACCATAAATATCAGCAAACATTGATTAAGCATGTTCCCCAAATGAAACATTAGGCAAAGGAGGAAGGAAAGTGTTGCAGAAACTTCAAATTATCAAAGGCAAATGACTAATGCCACAGCAATTTAAGGCAGAGTCGTTGCTGCTTATCAGACTCAACTGTGTTGAAAGTTTTGTAGACTTTTCCTTTTTAAAGTAGCTATTACCTGACTATTTTATTTACCAAGTCCACAGATCAGTAGTCATCAACCCCAACAAAATGATGGAAATCAGATTACTGGCCAGCTGCAGGAAGAGGTGGTTCTTACACTATCTCTCTTTGGAGAAGACACAGAAAATAAAGCAAAGAGCAGCAGAAGGCTCTTTTGACTGTGGAATCAACAGGTGAAAATGTGTCTCCTCTGCTTCTAATCCAAATGTTTGTTTCTTGGAACTGTTTTGGCACAACACAAACATCAGGAATCCTACTCTGCCTTACACTCTTGCCTCATTATGGAGCCTGAGCAGCCAGAATGTGGTCAGTAATATTTCTGGCAGTGTAGCAGTGAGAAAGGCATGAAAAGATTTGGCATGCATACAGGCTCTTTCTTCTGCTAGAACAAACTTACCCAAAACTAGACCTGTAGTATTTGGTGACCATTTTCTTACCAGTATCATAAATGGTTCACAAATAATTGCATGGATCATTTTTGGCATGATTGAATCCACATTCCAGGTGTTATTTTCAACAGCATGAAGCACCATAGATAAAGGTTGCCTCTAACATATTGGAAGGCTTGTTTCTAATTGTTAGCAGCATATTGCAAGAGGGTTTTTATTATGGAGGCATGCCTAGTTACAGATGAGCTTCACTAAATAATAGAAATGTTAACATATTGCTATAATAAATAAAATATGTGTCATATGGGGCTTGATTACTAAATGTCTGTGTGGCTCCAGACAATCTGGAATTTAAAGGCATTTATAAGGATCAGACTTGTTCTTTTTCCCAGGGATGTAGGTTTTGTTGCCTCTGCAGTGATGCCATGTGAGAGCCAGGCAGTTTAGCTGAATACACTCTTCCGTGCTAGGTCAGGTGCTCCATGTATCAAACTACAACCTGTTAACTGTCCACAAACCTTGTGAGATTTAATGATCCTAGGCAGATGAACTAGCCATTTAGAGCTGTGTATGCCTGACTTAGCAGTGATCACTGACTTCTCCTCAGGCCGAGCTTTAACTATCATCATGAGTAACTCTGATATAGTTTTCATCCATCTCAGCTGAGTTGTAACAAAGCAATAGCAAGACTGAAAATTCTTTAAACTCCACAGAGAAGGTTTCTTCTAGCTCACATATAAATGTGGGGAAAATATTTAACCTTAAAGAAAAACAGCTGGAAATTTTGGGAAAGAAAACGGTCCATTTAGGGAGTTCATAGTAAAATGGGAAGAAAAAAAGAATTTATATTTTGACTTTTAAACCTTATTATGTACTGATGAATTGTGTAACTTTTAAATCAAGTTTGTAATTCCCTGCAAAGCTGAGTAATGTACTATGGCTCTTCGTAATGTGAAAGAGTGTTAGGTAAGCATTTCAATTTGCAATATTTTAATATCTTTTCACACTACATACTGAACATGAAGCCTACCTATCACCAATTTTTCAGCTCTGTCTTCTCATATGCAGGCACCTTTTACACACCAATCATTTTGATCCAAGCTCTGTTTGTGGAGAGCAGGAAAAATAGTAATATTTAGCATAATAATTAGCCTTTTAGCCATGCCATTTTTCTCCTGAAAATAGGATCTTGAGCACCTGCTGCAATTCAGTTACTAGAGTATGTCACAGCCAAGCACATGGCCTTCCTAGGCTTATTCAGGCTAAAAGTCTTTGGATAAGCATTTAGAAGGAAATGGATTACATACACTGATGCACTGAAATTGTTTTTATTTTAATTCATCCAAGTCATCACTAAGAATATATTGTGCTTTTCTTTTTGCATCATGAAAGCTTTTATGGTCAATATCGCAAGGTTCCAGCAACTAGATATTATTAGGGAGATTACCTCTGTGTTGAAATGAGAGGCATTAATTTCAGTTTTGACAATAATATTAAGTGGTTTAATAGTTAAGAATTTGACCATCAATTTAGTTAGAAACAGAATAAATTCAGTTCCTTTTGTTTGCATTTTTTTCAGTTCTGTTTTTTTGTTAGCAGTGTATTGGTAATACTCCAAAGCAGGAATGGTATAAATATTGAAATGCCATTACCCAGATGCAAGGAGACACAGTCCAGCTAAGTGTAACTTTTTTTAAACTACATTTTGAAGTAAAAAAAGATGAAGAGTTTGTAAGAACTATTGATCTTCCCCTTAAATAGCCAGAGGGAACTTTGAATGTATATGCTAGGAGACCAGCTAGCCTAAGCAAAAAGACTCAGTACTCAGAAAACCTTACCAGCCCTGCAAGACCCTGCTAGCTTTGTCAGTAGTTGTAAACTCATCGCTGCTCAAGGTAGCTGAATTCTCATAGCAAGAGGCTTTTTAGATTAAAAAATAACTGATTTTTCAGATAAAGTCAGATCTGATTTTTCTAAGCATTGTTGCACACCCAGTTTTAAATAATAGCCCTTGTGACAAATGTCATAACTTCTGTGTTCTGAGACGACTGAGGATGCCTCAGGGCACAGCAGGAGGGGAGTATATGGAGTCCTCAGGTCCAGCTACCTTACTGAGCATACAGGGTACTCTCCGCACAGGTATACACTGCCTTTGTCCTCTGATAGGAATCTACTTCTGCTCATTAATGTCAATTTATTGCAAGCTGAGAAGGAGAAGCACAAGAGGATTTTTAAGCACTATAAAGCAATATTTTAATATCTTTTTGTCTCCCAGGTAGCCCTACATTTCACACATTCACAGTGCAATGCTCCCTGCTTCTCACTCTTGCTGCAAGATCCATGGCCAGCAACAAGGAAGGAAAGCTCTGTCCTTCAAAGAGAGTTGGGAAGCCCTTGTACCATCCTGCTCCCTAGCACCTGAAGAATGTAATAGAGGGACCAATGACCTGGACAAATAATTTTTCAGTCTGTGCTTTCACTGAGGTAGAGTGAATTTTCTTCCTAGTAGCATCAACTAGGTTTTGGATTTTTCCTGGAAGGTGGGTTGATAAAACAGGGATGTTTTGGCTATTGCTGAGCAGCATCAAGGCCTTTTCAGCTCTTACCCCACACCACCAGTAAAGAGGCTGAAGGTGCACAAGAGGTTGGAAGAGGGCACAAGCTGGGACCCAAATTGACCGTGGAGATATGGCATCATGCTTAGCATGCAAAGGTGTGTGAGAAGAATGAAAAGAGGGGACATTTAGAGTGACGGCATTTGTCTTCACAAGTCACCAGTCACCAATATATGTGATGGGGCCCTGATTTCCTGGAGATTGTCAAACATCTGCCTGCCCATGGGAAGCAGTGAATGAATTCTCTGTCATGCTTTACTTGTGTGAGCAGCTTTTGCTTTATACTTATTAAACTGCTTTTATCACAACCCACAATGCTTCTTCCTTTTGCCCTCCAAATTCTCTCCCTCATCCTGCCTAGGGAGAATGAGTGAGCAGTTGTGTGGGACTTAGTTGCTGGCCAGGGTGAAACCAGGCACCAGAGCCCATAGGTAATAGAGATTCACTAATCTATACACAAAAATTACATTTTAAGGTAGGTCAGGCCAATTAATTCTATGTAGTTCAGTGTTTCGTTGTATTTCACTGTTATAAAACATGAAAAGTAGAAGATAAGAAATAACTAAAAAACGCAGTGTAAGAGGACTCATGATAATGGGAAAGGAAAGGAAGGGAAGCAAAATTTGAGCTGCTCATAGACATTTGTACTTTTTAAATCCAGCTCTATAAAGTGGGAAGGGAAAGGAGGTTTAGTCCAGAGAGATATAAATCCAAGTGAGATGAAGAAAGAAGGTTTAATGAGGAGAGATAAGAGCAAGGAGGCAAACCTCATCAGCTATAAAGGGAGCCATGGCCAACAAACTGACAGAGGAGAGGTATTCTGAAGCTGATTTACTAGAGGTCAGCCCTAAAAGCTGGGAACTAAGCTGACAATTTCCTAAACTAAGTCACTTGTGCATCTAGGAAGGATTTTGTTACCTGTAACTGTCTTTAAATGCTTTTCTTTTGCACCTGTGTTTGCAAATCCAGAAAACAGACAATACAATAGAGGTGTCAGTGCATCAAACTGTAATCACAAGGAAGATTAAGGGTTCTCTGGCACTGTGATGGGACGTGTTGGTTAAGTCACATTGTCAGTGTCCCTTGGAGTCGCTACACATGACCATGGGTGTGCTCATACCTACAATAATGATGTTTTGTTCCTGACCCAAGATTCCCCAGATTCATCCCTCTGAGATACCCAGTCCCTGCTGTGTACTGTGACAGAGAGAGTGAAAATGCTGGGACCTGAGATTCTTCCTGATCTACCAAAACAGCAAAACCCAGCTTCCCAGAGGAACTCACTGCTGGTTTCCTCACATGCTGAGGATGATGAATTCATATAACAAGGTGCTGATCTCTGTTCCTCAATCCTGAAAGTCCTTGGAAAACAGAAGAAATACAGCCATGACCCCAACTGGGTGTAAACACTATGGTATAATGTAATACCTTGTATGTTTGGAGTCACTTCTCTCAGCAGTGCTTCTGGTTCAAGGATCGAATGGGGAGCAGAAGAGACTCTTGTCCCTCCATCCTCCACAGTACCCAGCCTGGTACAGGTTGCACAGGAAGGTCTTAATCTGTTTTCTCAGTCCTGTTCACAGTCACAAGCAGCAAGAGGGAAGCAACACAGCCATCCAGCAAGTTCAGCATGCTGCATGCCAATTGGCACGAGAAAGGCAGGCCTTTTCTATTAATAATTCACTAAGGTTGTGTGTGATGCATAATGACATGGCGCAGACATATCTGCAAGAAATGCTTGGTATAGAGGGGCACAGATGTGGATGAGGTAATTTACAGCACTGCTGTACTCCTGCCAAAATACAGTATAAACATGGCTGTCCCAAGACTGAAGGTGGACAGTATGGAAATTAAGTCAGAGGCCTAAAACAGAAGGCTATAGCAGAGCTCAGCCTTGCTGTGGTCAGGAATGCTCAGGATTAGCAAATGGAGAGAACAGACAGATGTTGTTATGTAAACAGATATTCTCTTAAACTTAGATCCGTTTTCCTCACCACCACATTCCTCTGAGGTCTCATCTGCCTCAAATGAATTTAGAGAGACTCCCTGTATTGAGAGTTGTAGGACACATGCAAGAATGTCCAGCCATAACTTCTTCCTGCACAGCAGCAGATTCAGTGGGTTGTGGAAGCTTTTGATGTTTCATGTGCAAAAACAGGCTGGTGCCATTCAAAAGCCAAACATTTCTGTGTAGCCACAAGAGCAAAACTGATGCAAGCAGCAGCTGTATAATTGTTTCTGCTGGACCAATAGCAATACCTCTCTAGCCATGTATTCAATGCACTGGAGTTCCTCCATTTTATGATGTTTGCTCAGTATTTGCAAATTTGTGCATCCTAATAGAACATTTGTACTATTAGGAATGAGATTTTTGTTGCCATTGAACAAACAAGTTGGAGATTTTCATTTCCCATTAAGTCAAGAATTTTTATAAAGCATGGCCTGCTGTACTCTACATTGAAAATCCTGTACAGACACAAGAGCTTAAATAAAAAATCTCCCATACCGGCGAACCATGACCTCTTCCTTGCAGTCCCTGCCCTCTGACATAGGAAGGCTCTAGCACTGAAGTAGCTAATGCCATAAACACACAGACTTTTCGTAGTGCATTTAGAGTGTGGAACAGTACTCCAAATGAGACCGGCTCCTTTACAAAGAGTTTGTTTGGCACACCACTTGCCCCAGGGTGTGTACAGTCACTGACAGACCTTCCAGGGCAGCCTTACATCCACTGCTCTGTGTTACATTAATGGAAGGCTCATTAGGGCAATATGGCATAGCCCAGCAGGCTGCTGCATGCTGCCAGTGCTGCCCTGCCCTCCAAATCGTGACAAGCAACTTAAGGGGTTGTGCTGAGTGTATATCAAAATCAAGGATCACACTTCACAGAAACTGGATGGCCTTCTCCACTAAGGCCTTCTCTTTTCTAAGAACCAGAAAGAGCTGGCTGAAAAGCATAGTGTGCAGTATTTGTATGCAATATCAACACAGCTTACATAGGAGACACATACTGTGCTTTCACCCAGCAGCTCCTTCAGTGCCACCTTTAAAATTTCATTAAAAACAATGCTGAAGGTATGTGTTTCCCCTGATTGTAAAGTGCATTTATTGTTTTAGGTTGGATAAAGATAAAAAATGGGTGCATATCTGCTACTTCTCTAAAAATAAATTGGCATGAATTCTTCCTTGGAGACACCAGAGAAAGCACAAAATTTCTCTTTTCCTTGCAGTGTTGGTAACCCTAACATGACCCTCTGAGACCTCTTCTAAACATCCAGGTACCAAACATGGTCCTATACTTCGAGTAATCTTCTAAACAGTAGAAAATATGGGGATAAAACATTATCAAATTTGAATAACAGCATTTTACATACACTTCACCTGTGATTAATTGCAGAAAGGACAAGTTGATTAGTACAACTCTCAGTAATTCTAATCAGGTGATATTACAGAGGCATGAACATGAATCAGCACTCTGTGTTGATAAGTTATTTCATTAGAGGCCAAATGATTCTGCTTCTGCATAATATCTATTATAAGACATTTTAGCATTCTTTTTAAAAGATTTTGGGACTTTTAGCAACCTGATCTAATGTGTGGCATCCCTGCTACACAGGGGTGTTGGAGCTAGATGATCTTTAAGGTCTCTTCCAACCCAATCCACTCTAATGATTCTATGATCCTATGATTTTCACTTTCAGGAGGCTATAGGAGAGCTCTGGTTATAAGCTTAATTTATTCTTTCAACTGAGTTAAGTTCATAACTGATAAAAATCTGGAACAAGTAATCCAAAATCCTCTGATATAATTTTGGAAGTAACAAAAGTGCAAAACAACCTCTTGTTGAACCTGTACATTTGCAGAGATTCTTGCAAAAGGTGGGACTGCAGGCTGTACCGCAAAAAAAATTAAAATAAAAGTCACCTATTTGCACAAACAGCATTTGAGTCTAATTGAACTGAGAGGAAATACACCAGCAGAAAATTTTCTAGTCTGCAGGAGCTACTGATACAAACTGCTTTTTTTAAACTAAAGTGGTGCATGCACGCATACAACTTCAGGTACTGAAGTGTCTCTGCTTGTGCCCCAACACATAAATTTATATAACCTCATTGTAGACAAAGTTCTAATGTATTCAGAGATTCCCATTCAAACAAAAAATGAGCTAAAAACTTGATTTACTTGGTTTGCATATTAGCCCTTTTTTTTACTTAACAACTCAGAAATCAGAAACTTACACTTCTGATTCACAGTTAGGAGACTCTTGCAAAAACTTGGTTAGAACTCTCAGTGATGATAAATTTCACCAGATTTTCTTCTCATTGGCTGTTTGCATAAAGTAGTGGTGCCAGACATCCTCTCCATCTCACCTTCCTACTATTTACCAAAAATGTCATTCCCTTCATTCCTTTTTGTCCAAAGTCATGCCTTGCTCTTGTTTTTTGTACTCTTCTCTGATAATTTAACTAATTCTGCCACTTAAAAGCCCCCCAATAATCCATCCTACCCTTCAGTATTTTTATAGCTCTCCTTATTATCTCGTTTTGGAATGCAAACTCAGAGGGACACTGGTTGTATTTTTACAGAAACCATCATTTTATCATTTGCTCCTACAAATGCCGCAGACAACAATATATTGTTGCTGGCACTAAGATCAAAGTCAGGTGCTGTCTCCCTCAGATCTTGACTTTAACATGCAGAAAACCATTTAGGGTAGAATAGCAGTCAGAACAATTTAAGTACCTTAGACCTGACTATCCATGCCTAATTACCAGGATGGGATTTAAAGTGTGTAGATGTAAATCGAGTGTACAAAAACCCATCTGGAGTACACTGTTCACTGGTTTGAATAAATGCAACATTAAAAATCAAATAAATCCCTAAGTACCATAAATCAAAAGTGCTATGTCTAATGTGACAGATAAAAGGACTATAGTACTCTTTCCAGTATTTTTGAAATATATATATATATATATATATATATATATATGTGTGTGTGTGTGTGTGTGTGTGTGTGTAGAAGTCAAATTTTAGACTGTTTGGAAACATTTTTAAGGATTTACACTTAGTTCTTTAGAAAAGAACTTTTCTTTTAGAAAAATTTTTAGAAAAAATTTTCCCTGTTCCTCTACCCAAGCTAATGCTACTATGAACCAGGGAGGGGTACCTTCTAGGAAATGCAGTTTTACTTTAAGCACAGCAACTAATACCATAAACCCAAAGTATATAACTAGGATCTGGTAATGAGAACTGAGTACTTACTTCAGCTCAGCATTACCACGTATGGAAGGCAAAGCTAATATTTGAAATATGGTGAGAAGAGAGCAGAATTGTAGGTTGAATTGTGACTTTTGAGGAGTAAGAACTTTGTATCAGAAAACTCCACCACTTCTGCAGAAAAAAAGAAATGAAGCCATGGTTGGCAACAGCAAGTGAGTTCAAAGACAGAGGCATAGGGCATAGTTTGGGTGAACAGTAGGGGACAGTAACCCTGCAACAGGTATTAAAACATGCTTTTCTGAACTCTCTACTACCACCTTCCGTCAAATTTGACATTAAATTTTATTCAAAAAGCACAGTTTTACTGAGAAAAATATTTTTATTATATCTTTTCATCATGATTTCAAAAAACATTTGATGTATCTGTCATACATACATATGAACTAAATTGCATGTTCTGTGCAGCACATTTATGACTAAAATAAGCATTCTAGGTCTGGTCAATCATCCTCAAGATAAAATGAGGAATTTTGAGGAATTGCTGGCAAAACCACAAAAAAAACAAGTAAATATATTTTAACACAGAAGTTATCTAGCAGGAAACCAAGGAAATTTCATCTTTATGACTGTTTGCTCAAAATTATTTTGTCCTGAGGCATATGTGCTCTTTAATTATCCAATCACACGCCATGTTTCCAGTAGCAATCTTAATTCTGGGTTGTTTTTTTTCTTTTGAGTATAGATTGTCAACAGCAATAAAAGCCTATTAATAAGTTTGTGATGTAAATGTATAAAACACAGAAACAGGTTACACAACATGAAATAATGCAGGTATATGTTCATGTTTAAAGTCCCGTGGGTGGGGAGCTTGAAAGGGTTTATAGAGCTGGTTTGTGCCTTTTCACCACTGTCCTTAGTTAAATAACTCCAGCTGCAGTATTGCTGAGGTTATGTGTACTCACATGAATGTAAATAACTATATAAACAGAAAAGTTCTTTCTTGATTTCCATTGTCTTTCTTTAAAAAAATAATTTAGTGCAATCAATCATTTAATCTGGTCACCCAAAATGAGGTTTTAAGCCTTTTTTAAGCTTTGCTGCCAGAAAAGATCCCTAAACACACGGAGAATAGTCTGATAGCCCTAAAGTGTCAACATGTCTTTAGTTTCAAAGGAAAGCTGGAATATTTAGCTATTATCTACTGAAATCTACCATGTAAAAATGCAAGCTTTCATATCAAGATTATTTAATAAGAAATTCTTACAAAACCAAACACATTAATCTCTTTCACACTTATGCATCTATCAGATGCTTGATCCCAAAAATATTTAATTTAGTTAACAGAAGTAGTCCACTCACTTCATCAGGTGTCTTCCTCAGATGAACCACAATATTTCTCTTACTTAATTTGCACTCTTTTCGAGATCAGTCCCAATATTTTACATTTCATCCATAGTTACTGTAGCTCTGTTGCAAACCATAGAGTCATATCTCATTTTCTCACCATTTTCACAAGTATTTACCCCATCTCCATATCCTGGGGTTCAAAAATACCTCAAGGGGTATCAGTCAGAAGAAATATTGTTGTAGGCTTGACATGTTCCCCTTTTTTCATTGCCATCACATGGGAAAATAAACACATTCCATGCTGAAATTAATCAAATTCAGCAATCTTTTGACAGTAGTGCTCTAGCATCTTCTTTCACAGCTTCATCAATCACAAATAAATCATGATAGCTGGTGAGGCACTGGAGGATTGACATGGCAGTGTGTCAATAGCTGTAACTGAAGTATTGTTGTTGCCTGGTAAATTATTAGCAGAGGGGATTGTTGACTGAGCATCAATTCCCCAGAAATTTGGAGCCATTAAGGCACGTCTCTCAAAGCTTATTGGCCTCAGAAGACTATAACCACAGTTTAACTTCAGCAAGGGTCTAACATTTGGACTGGGCTATCCATATCTATGTCCAGATCCAGGCCACATTCGTTGATGGGCTGTCTCTCAGCATGCAGCTGGGGAACCATCACCAAATAGACAAGTTGCTAATGCAGTTCCCCAAGGAACCCATGGCCCCAGGACAGGTCACATTTTTTAATCAATGACTTGGAAAAAACCAAAGTCATTACAGATAACATTTCCAATAGTCACAAAGACTGATGGAAGGCCAAATAAGAGAACACGTCCTTAACCCCATGTAATTTTAATGCCTGGAAGCTAGGCACAGACAGCACATTTAATAAAGCTAAATGTAAAATCACGCAGTGTCCAAGTGATGATTGATGACTGATCTCCTCTGTGCCCATTAGCACCCCTATGTGATTACTTGCTGTCATTTTTGGCTTGCAAACAACAGCCAGTATTGAGCCATATGCACTCATACAGTTATGGAAGGTATGACTGAAAGAAGATAGCTTTTCTGAGTCCTATAGATTCACTGAGTGAAAAGGCTTTATGCAGAACTGAAATACAAGGCTACTCAGCTAGAAAGAGTTCCGGGAGAGATTTATTTGGAGCTAGTCATTAGTAAGTCACATTAAGGTCATGCTGAAGTCATCAGTGCCTGGATGATCAATTAAGATGTGAAATGATCAGTTACTCAAAGCAAGGCTGATTATGTATAATTAGCCCATAGTAGTATCCTTAAACTGTTGGGAGTGTACGAAATGAAAGACCCTTGTCATGTGGCCAGGTCACACTGATTACCAGAAACAAAGTAGAAGGGAAAAAATTTGTCCTTAGAATAAGCAGGGATGTATGGCTGTTCTATTTCTGTAATTGAACGATCTACCTATCTATTTCACAGATAAATGCTTGAATTTTCTGTTACCTTAGCATGGCTGAAGCTAAGGCCATTTCCATAATATCTGCTGAATACCCACTGGACACCCAGACAAGCAGTTTTTTGGACTGTGACAATACACACTTTGCAGTACCCAACACCACAAAACATGGCTTCTGCATTTCTGTCTGGGATTATGCAATAGTTAGGAACACAAGAAAGTGCATTTTCACATTTTAGAAGGGTTCTGTATGAGAAGAAAAAGCTTCTGGTGACATTCACCAGTTAATTGAGCCTTTACTAGCAGTGTAGTAGTAGAAGACATTCCTGATTCTTCTCGGAAACGTGTTGTAGTACATCTAAACCCAAAGAACCTAGGTGTGCAATATCTAGAGAAATGCAGTTTGGGTAGCGATAAGAGTTCCAACAGCCAAAGAGAAGCACTAAATGTTGAAAAACATGGCCTGTTTTCATAGACTGTGATGGATCAATCCATTTTGACTAAGCAGAGAGAAGGCTCATGGGCAACTTGATTGTAGTGTGTAACTACTCACATGTGCCACAGCAACAGGATCATAGGGAGCCTATCAGCCCATCAGACAAATATATCACAAGATAAAATAGCTGGAAGCTGAAGGGAGGCAGTACAAATCAATAATATAACGTTATCTTTGTTTTAAATGAGGAATTATTAATTTAGAAATGATTGCAAGGATTGGGTTTTGATATGACGTACAACTAATAACTTTTAATTAAAATTTTGGTGTTTTACTGGGAGAGGCACTGGAGTTAAACAAGAATTTGTTTATTTAGTAATACAGCCTATGCTGTGGAACTCAAGCTACATACCTACAGATTGTTCCATTCTAAGCTTGAAAACTAATCTATGTCTTCACTCTTTTTTTTTTTTTTTTTTTTTTTTTGCTTTCAATAAACAGGAAAAAAGTGGGTTTTTTTCTGTGTGGGAAACACAAATTCCAAATAATTTCTTAACACATCACTAAAAAGTGATCATATTTCTGCTGCTGAATCTTGACATTGTTGAAGAGTTTGATCCTCAAATGCTTTGAATTTACAGAAGAGTTTGTTTATTTGTTTGTTTGCTTTTCCTGAGTGAAAATGTTTCTGTTTGTGCGAAGTAACTCAGTCTTCACTAAGAAAACTGTCATTTCTTCTTATCAGAAAACACAAGTCCATGTGGACAACCCTGCTCTGTATTCATTCCATCAGGCTTTGTTTCTCTGCTCCACTACCTTGATTTTAATGAAACCTGTCCTTGTGCTTCTGCTTGCTTTGAATTAGCTATTCTTCACCCAGTCAGATTGATTGACTTTTTTATCTCATGACTGCCCAAGTATGGAACAAGCTTCTTTCACAGCCATCTATACCACTTACAAATTGTTTTCTGGTTTATTTCCATTTATTCTTGTAAACACCAAAGCACAAGAGACTGAAGTCTTCAAACCTTACTGTTTTACTTTATTATTTTACTTAAGAAAACTCTGCTGATTTCCATGATTCTTCCCTCAAAGTAAAGATCTCTCTTTTTCATTTTACTGTTTCAACTGCTTATGCAAAGCAGGAACCTCTTTGAGCTAAGCTGATATTGAGGGATAAGCTCTACTGTGTTTTTTTTCACTGCATATTATTTTTGGGGAAAAATAGTCTGTAATCAGTCTATCACATAAAGTGTACTAGTCATTTTTGCTTATTTTAATCAAATTCACAATATGTGTTGTGGATTGTTTACAAATCTGTTAAAATATTACATCTGTATAGTATATTTAAATACTTGGCTACAAATGGCAGGACTTTGATTTCTAGTAATTTTATAACTGGAGGAGATTTTGTGGTATTAAATACTACCTTCACATTTTATATTTCGTCTTATGAGAGGATCAGCTGGGATCCGTAAGAATTAATCATCATTTAAGAATGAGGACCAGGAATTTTAGTATAAATTTATCTCACACAATTAAAGCTAGTACACTTGATTTTCTAGTTCTTGTGTCTTTGTTAATTTCCATTGCTATATCAGAACTGTAGCATTTTTCACATCCCCCATTGTGATGTATTTTACATCCAAAAATTCTCTGGAGACACAAGACTGAAGGAAAACCTTGAGATGTCATTAAGTCTATTATTGCTTTGCTCCAGAAAGAACAATTATACCTATGTCATTTCTGACAGGTGTTCCACTAGTTGATTCTTAAGGACTTTAAAAGATGGAGATTCCACCAATTCTCTTGGCAATCTATTGCAATGCTTCACTTTCCTACGAATTAAGCTGTAGTTTATACCCATTACTTCCAAGCACAGAACATGGAAGAATGGATTATTCCCTCTCTTTGCCAACACCTTTTATGTATTTGAAGGTTGTTTGGTTCCAACCATCCGTTCCAGATTAAATAGCCCAATTTGAACAATAATTTTTCATAGGTCACATTTTTAGACTACTGAACCTTCTCATTTTTCTCTACTGAATTCTCTACAACTGGTCCACCTATAATTGAAAAATTTCTCTGAGAGAAGCCTTTAAATGCTGAATCAATAGGAAAAATGTCTTCATGTCTTGTAGGCTACACTTCAGGTAATAAATTCCATTTGATCCCAAAGAGCTTTGGACCATTTTTCATCAATATGACATTCTTGAATCAAGTTGAGCATATCTACAGTTATGGCCAGTTTTAACCCCTGTGTCCTTTCCTGTAGAGCTGCTCTTTAAATTACTTTTATCCGTCCTGTCTACAAAATAGACAGTGACTGCTTAATGTATGTGTACCCACTGAATAGCCTCTGATTATTTTCAGATCATGTCTCCAATTTCTCAGGATCCATTTATATTGTTATACCATTCTCAGTGTATTCATTGCTAGCTTGGCTACATCGGCAAATTAGATAACTGCACTCTGCACTCCATCATCCCATTTATTAACAAAGCTATTGAACAGCAAATGGGTTAGAAATAAGTACTACTCTATGAATCCTCCTATTCTGACAGTGACCAATTGATAAACACTCTTTCAGTATTCCTTTCAAATTCAATTTCTAGTTCTAGATCTAGATTCTTCTAGAAAAGAAGTCACTGTTTTTCTTTAGCTAGCATAGGAGAATCTCAGAAGTCTTTCCAAAATTAAAGTGCAGTGTGTCTGCCCTTGGTCCATAAACTCCTTTCCTGCCACTGAAGGAAATTATGCAAATAGCTTATTGTAAATATCACATATAATTGGCACAAAATAGAATGCAAAGCCTGACTTGGTGAAATTGTTTCAATGGGATTGTGATCCCATACTCTGTTTTTCTTGCCACAGAGGGGTTGCCTACCCCCAAAATTTATTGTTTTTTCTGTAATGCACTGCAAAGTGTCTTGGGAACCTGAAGCACTTTGCATGCCTTGATGAATAGTAAAGATGTTTGTGCTGCACTGGTTTTAACTTCTCTAAAATGAAAACAAAAATATCACTAATTGGGAAAGAAAATAGGTAGCAAACAGTACATAGCAGATGGTTTTTAAAAAACTGATGAGGAAGCTAAAGGTGACAGAAGGCTTTTTGGATGGCAGGTCTGAGACCAATAAAAAATCATGTCTGAAGTCTATTTTGAAAGAAATTAAAGAAATTAAAATTGTAAAAATGCCACAGGATCATTGCTCAACAGAGATGGTAGATGTATTCACAATAGTACAGGAGCAGAAGTGTTTATGAAATAATTCCATGCTGTATTTAAAATAAAGAGGGATCACAAAAGAATGATTCTTGTAAGATAAAGTACTTTCTAGCCTATTTGTGACAAAGGACATTAAACAGTTACTGCATTTTATAATTTTTAAAATATCAGGCTGGGAAAATTGGCTTCTAATTCTTAAAATCACCATTTGAGGAGCTCTCCGGCTCACTTATCTTTACACTTACTGAATTCTGGATTTTTTGTGAAATTCCAGAAGACTGAAAAAATGGCAATGTCTTGCCAATGGTTCAAAGGGCAGGACAAAAGCAGGAAAGGAAGATCTACTAAAGAAGCAACATATGGTTTAAATACATGAAGTTTTGCAGTGTAACAGATTTCCAACATTTCCATTTATCAAAATTACTTTAAAAATATAGAAGAATCTGATTTTTTGCCCAGTTAAAACAGATGGCAGGCACTGCAGTGTTTCCAGTCTCCAGCTTCAAGTTTTGAAGGAGGCTCAAAATTACTTAAGACAAAAAAGTAATTGAGCTGTCTGACATAATCTCTTGTAAACAATTATTCATACCAATCAACTTTTCACAGCTCCATCAGTTGTATGAGGTGTAGACCAGGATTAGTCAGTATGTAACTGGCGGCAGTTACAATACTTTAGCAAATTAGAGAAAATGCATATCCTCCTGCTGATCTATATTTGGTTATGTATTGCATTCTCATGTTTATGCTTTTGTGAACATTACCATTCATCAGCTGCCTTCAAGATAATGTGCTCCACATAAGCAATGATTTTGTATTATCCTCAGGTTTTATGCTCCTACCTGTACAGAGATATGTAAATTTAAACCTTCTCTATTATTGTCAGAAAAGCCTGATTATATCAGGGTTTGAATGACAAAAGCTGATGGACAAGGCCCTTGTCCTCAAGAAGTCAATTGAAACACTTCAAACCAAGACCAGAGATATCAAAAATGACCATTCCTGAAAATTTAGTAATCAGCTTTGATAGATAGTCTTAAGATGCTCAGCTAGCTAACCTTTGAGTTCAACTGGAAACAGGACAGACTTTGCTTTAACTCCTGACAGACATCAGGAGTTAAAGCAAAGTCCAACCAAAAATGCTTTCAAAATCAAACAAAAATATCTCAGAAACTCAAATCCAACTATTGAGCATTCAGCTCAAAGGTCCTAGATGAGAGATTTTGTGCGTTTAGTGTGTGGCAGATAGCTTTATTTGCCATCAATTTTTTTATTTTTTTTTTTAATCCATACATTATGTCTCTTGTAACTGGCTGTTTCATCCCTCAAAGCCTATGCTGCAAGCATCTAGCTTCACTCATCTCAACAAAAACACATCTTTGGAGGACTGGGCAAGAATACTGAGACTTCAATTCATCTCACCCCAGAGGCATTTCTACAGCATGATTCATCTAGTCCCAAAGGAAACATCTAAACTAGGTCTGATGAATCAACTCTTAAACCCTCTATACCTTTCCTTTTCCCCTAAAAAATGGGCAGCCCACCAGATGTCAGAGTCTTCATTTTGAGTATCCATAGGGAGGAGAGAAAATTCTAAAACGTATGCTTCACGAAGTAGAAATAGGCTGTGTGGTTTTGTTTTATCATCATTTCCTCATCTCTAATAATCTTAACAGGTATGAGCAAAGCATTAATTTTCTAGATCTGTTTGCCAGAACTTTCTTCACAGTCACTTACTTTAAAGGTCAGAAGTTTGGTTCAGTGTACTGATGTCCATATACCTTCCCCAAATCACAAAGCTTTAAGCAGTTGTTTACTAACCACAACAAAAATCCATAGACACCTGGATAGATAGGTCTATTAATTGCAAAGATTGCAGTTTCAAGTCGAAGTGGATCAACATTTTTGCATTTTACAGGTTTCTGTACAAGATAAAATCTAATTTCTCTATGCTGGCATCTAAACCATTTTTTACTCCATTCTGTATTCCCTTTTTAGTCTCACTGTCCTCATAGTCATAAATGAAGGACATAATACTTTGTTTCACTTGTAAATGTCAAGCAGTGTAGTGTTATCATCTATGTTACCGGTAACACTAATAACACTGCAGACTAGACTGATCTGTCTTCATCAGAGGCTATGCATCAGTTGAGACACTGTGCTGATGATAACCTGAGTCAGCTATCAGGGAAAAGGGCTCTGTAATATGTAGGTCACTACCTGGGTTCATTTCAGCAAACATCTGCAAATTCCACTTCACCAGAAAAAAAAATTCATGTAGGCAGAAACAAAAGCAAAGTGCAGAGAAGATATATAAATGTATTTATAGCCTCATGCCCTACCCATGCACACAAGAAGCTCTTGATAGCTTTTTGAATATTTGTATAATCCCTGTCTTCTCACAATTTTAGATTATTTTTGCATTGATTTTTTCAGATGACTTCCAAGCCATGTTTTCACTGTGCCTATTAAAGCAGTATAAACATGTTCATGTCTATGCCAGCAATGAAGGACACTTTATTGCAAAACAAGACCCGGAGCTGAACTCCAAGCATAGGTGTACTAAAAAGAAATCCCTGCATATAAGCAGAGTAAAAAATTCTTCTATTAATTCTCGTTTAACATCTGTCCTGAACAAAGAGGTGGAGGGAAGAGTCCTCTAAGTGACCAGTTAAGTTCACCAGCTCTTCAAACAGAGGCTTACCTCATTGTCTGTGCAGCAATAAATTAATCTAAAATATTCCGATTTTTTAAAAATTGAGGTGAATTTTAAGGCTAATTGCAATTTTTTGAGGTTTTTTCATCACTGTAGTTAGTGGAGTGGGAAGTTTATGAAAAAGAAAAGTGTTGCTTAACACTGAAATCTAATTAGCTCACTATGCAACACGTACTTACAACTAGTGTGTTTAAATAATGCATCCCACTTCTTATTGACTGCCTTGGCTGCTGCCTTGGTATTTTCCTTATCTATTGTTCTTATTCAAGGTGGATTCATTCAGGGCACCTACTTGTTTATACATACTGATATTACATACTTTAATATAAATTAATATCTATTAAATTATTTTTGCGTATTAATTGAATCTTCCCCACGGGAATCCCCTTGCTCTATTTTTTATCATAAGCAGATAAAGAAAAGAAATATCTTGAACTACCATGCACCATCTGGATAAATGTCAGCTATATCCCTATCTAGAGACTTTGGCGTTTATTTCTCAAGAGGGCAGGTGTTGGTTTAGCTTTCCTTGCCTACAGTTTGCACAGCTGAATAATTTAAAAAGGACTCTGTGTTGAAAGACAAAATGAAGATGGAGTATATTGTTTCTGGCTACAATCCCCGCTGCTGTAGGTGGCATTTTCTGATAATACAACTTGAAGTAGAATTGCTAGCAAAACCAGAGATTTGAATCATCATAATTAAGGCTATGTCAAATGGGATTTTTCCTTGAAAAAGAATACATGCATAAATAATACTAAGTGCATAAGCCACCAGTATATATTTAATTTTTGTACCAGTTACATCTCTAAATGAATGGTCATTCAGTGAGTTCACTAAAATTCCTGCATCCTAAATATCAGACCAAAACAGCAACTGTAGAGAAATGTTCTATGAAAAATGTTCTGTGTAAACATTTATTGCCTTTGAAAAATACTGTATTTCCCCATAATTAGTAAGCTGGCAAAAGGTGTAAAACTTCAAACTCTCTTCCATTATTACAATCAGAGTTATGCGTAGTAGGTCTGACATTGTTGCAATTCCATTCAAATGGATGCAGTGTAAGCATATAATACAGGGCTTTGTTGAAATCAAAGGGTTTGCAGCATAAATAAGAGAAACAAAAGTTTGGAAAGGTTAAAGTGAAGAAGGAATTTGCCCAGGGCCACACATAATTAAGTGTTAAAGCTCCAAATTGATTCAGGATGCCTGGGCTAACTGAGTGATGTGCTGTCTTCGTGTTTGACAGTGTAGGGGAAGGTGTGTGTTTTGAAGAAATACCATGATTCTGCACCATGTGTTAACCTCTGAATTTGTCTAATAATGGTTTGGTCTCAATTTTGTGTGCAACTCAACCCTGATATTTTTCTGTGTAAAATTCAATCTTGGGCAAAATAGGCTGCATGTGTGCAGCTGCACACTGTTGTTCTTCAGCCTGTGTCTTCCCAAAGTGTATGTAGTGCTTTATTAACAATGACAGTAGTTTGTAATTGAATATTCAGATAAATTCTGCATGAGGTCAGAATGGTTTATCTACAATCAATCTCCAATTGATTTGACTGTACAGTCAAAGTATTTGCATATCTCCTCAAACATTGTGCTGAGGACACACTGAACAGCATGGTGAAGCATCCCTCAAGAGCCAGTAGTTACAGGGGGGTCAAGGTGAGGGTCAATACAATACCCACTACAGCAGCAGAGAAGTCATCAGTTTGAATTTATTTTCATCTGAGGGACAACCTCATTTGCTCTTGTATACTGAGGGAGGGGAGAAAAAAGGAAGAAAGAAGGAATAGGTGGAAATGATGAAAATGTCAAGGAAAATAGGGAAAGATAGAAGATGCAGAAGAAACTGCAACTCTAAGTAAAGCAGGAAAGAAATCCCTCCAAAAGCAATATAATGTTCAGCAATGTCACGTACAAGCAGGCTAGTTACCCTTCTCTCAGAGCACTTTTCCTGCCTTCATCTCCAAAACGCACAGCTCATGGTGCTGCTTGAAGAGGGCTCATGATACCATCCAAATACCTCTCTGCCTGAACAAATATCAGCTTTTTCTGTGTCCATGTCATTCCTGACAGAAATTTATTTAACCTGTCCTTAATGGCATCCCCAAATAGAGACTGAACAACAGTGTCCTACCTTAGATCTTAACAAACAATTTCCAGTGTCTAACTCAGTGGTTTAAAATCTTTTTATTGCAAAAATACCTTCAGATATTTCCTGTTGCAGCTGCAGGTCAAGTCAAATGAAACCACACACCACACACTACTTTTCTTAGTTACCCATCACAAATTATTTTGAGACATCCACAGCAATTTTTGCAATTTGTGAAGACTAAGCCAAACTAATTTAACCAATTTATTCTTAAGTAATGTGTTCTAGACCATCCAGCATTTGAATCCTTTTGAATTATTTGTAGTCTTACTTCAAACATTCTACTGGACTGAGGCAATGCTCCAGTAGGATAGAGCAGTCCAGCTGTGGCACAGCTGGTCTCAAGGAAAGAAGAAGTATAATTTTGCACATTCCCACAGTCTGGAGTTTGCATTATTCACTGCAGAATATCTGGGTTTGGATTTCTTTGGCAGTCAGGGAAAGTATTGTTGACTTGTACCCAGTTTGTGATCCATAAAGCTTACACTGTATAAAGATCTGCTACTGAAATAGTTGTTCCCCTCTTATTTGTGCAGCTGATTATTCCTGCCTAAATGCAGTTCCTTGTGTCTATCCCCAGTGAATAGCATCCTATTTATTTCAGACCATACCTTCAATTTGTCAAGATCACTTTAAATTCCAGTCCTGTCTTCCAACATACTCGCAGTCCCTTGCAGATTAGTGTCATTAGCAAATCTAATAAGCATGTTCTCATTCCTTTCATTTTTGGCAATCCCCTGAGATTACAGCACAGTTATGACCTTGTTAAATTGTAGGGATAAGATACATACTTTTCTGCAACACTTTAAAGCAGCAACCATCAATCAAATAGACTTTGAAGATATTTGTTCTCAAGAATTCTGTACAGGTCTCCAGGAAGACAGGGTAAGTCTACGCTGTCTTTGAATGAAACCCCAAGGCCAAAGTCAAAGTGCTTTGTTCAGCTCCATTATTGTGCCTCCCCTCACAGCACCAAACATGCCCAGACACTGGTACTCTATTCTCATACCAGTGAAGCCCCATCAGGAGGACACATCTAGGACCCGTCCACTTCGGAATACACATCAGCTGCCTTTGAAGCATTTTGCAAAGGCTTCCTTAGCAATGGGGAAGGTGCAAGAATTAAGATGTGTCTGCGGGGCAAGCCTCTAACAGAGTAAAAGAATTTTCCCCACACCACAAAAAGGGTTGTGCTGGCTTTGTGCTGGCTGCAGAAGTGACCAAAGATGCCAGACGTGACCCACTCTTGAGTCCCCGTTTGCACTAGTGCTGGGAAAGAATTTGTCTACCTGCCAGGAAAACACAGAGCCTGAAGTTCAGGGAAGCACTCCTGCCTCAGCACTGCTGAGGTTGCACTTCAAATCCTGTGTTTGGTTTTGGACTCCTCACTGCAAGAAAGATATTGAGATGCTGTAGTATGTCCAGAGAAGAGCAATGGGGCTGGTGAAAGGTCTAGAGAGTGACTCATATGGGGAGAAACTGAGGGAGATGCAGCTGTTTAGCCTGGAGCAAAGGAGGCAGATCAGGGGTGAACCTTATTGGTCTTCACAACTACCTGAGGCTGTAGCCAGATGGGGATCAGTTCTCTTCTCCCAAATAACAAGGAATAAGACAAGAAGAAATGGGTCAGTTTGTGTGGGGGCAGGGTTAAATTACATGTTAGGAAAAATTCCTCCACAGAAAAGCCTGTCAAACATTGGAACAGGCTGCCCAGTGAAGTTGTTTAGTCCCAATCCCTGCAGGTTTTTAAAAGATGTGCAGACTTGGCACCTGGGGACATAATCTAGTGGTGGGCTTGGCAGCACTGCATTAGTGGTTGGACTTGGTTATCTTCAAGGTCTTTTTCAACCTAAATGACTCAATGATTCTACAATTAGGATTTAATCCAACTCTGACTCCAGCAGCAAGCTAGGGGTATGGTCTGCCATGAAATGCTCTGACAGAAAATGACTGGAACATGCCCTGCCAAGTGGCCCCTTCTCCACTCCTCATAAGAGCAATGGAGAATCAGGGAGGTTCAACAAAGAAATATCTTAGCCTCTCTACACAGAAATGTCAGCTTTTTAGGTAGTTAAATGCTGGGTAATATAACTGCTCAGTGCTACAGGCAGTCTAGGTTTTCCTAAAATACTATTCCATTTTACTTCTGGACATGAAAATGTTTCAGTTTTCCAAAAATCTAATCCCCAGTAATTTTTCTTCAGCTGCTATAATTCCTAGATTTAGATAAATGTCATCTCAGATGGAATTTAATTCATTGAAAGATGTCTATTATGTTTACCCTTTTGTGTCTTTAGTTGCTGTTTCTTTGAAGCAAAGAAACACACAAGTTTATTTACAAATTGCAAATTTAAGATGGTTCCAAACACTTCCAGTTACTTCATCTACTTCAGTTTAACAAAAGGTCTGAGAAAAAGGAAAATTATGGAGGGGAATCAGCCCACAAAAAACTAACGTATTTATTTGTGAGATTTCTGTAACTCTCAATGCCACAATGGGAACCATGAAAATGCTGAAATATACTGGTAGCATGAGGAAAAACTTCACAGAACAAGTGAATGGTGTAGTAAGTTGCTCATCATGCTCAAATAAGCATCCTTGAAAACATCTGTTATAAGCTAAATGTGCTGCAAATAGACTTGCTCTAAATTGCTGAGGTTAAGCTAATTAGACATTTAGTTGTCCATCCCCTGCTTTTGTTTTCCAGTTAATCAACTGAGTAATGTCAAGGGTCAGAAAAACTCACACATATGCTGGGGGGGGGGGAACAGACGGCTCTTGTTAGGCTCCTGATAGAGGAAATTGGCAGATGACTTTTTGATAAAAGGAGCTGGATTTCCTTTTCTGGAAATAGAATGAACTCATATTAGCATTGATAGATCTTCTCATGGAAAGACCCATCATAATTAGTTATCATCATTTATCATCATCAGAATTTCACCAACAGATCCTAATCACTCCTTTCCTCAATTACTCACAGAAAAACAGATGTATGTTAAAAGTGTTGAATGCAGGAGACCACTTTATGCCTGGTAGAAGATACAGAGTACCTGTGGTATATTTAGACAATTAATTTTACTTTTCATCATACTTATAATAAGAAAAAAAAATTGTGCCTATTTTGCTTTTTAAATCACAGCAGTGTAAAGGCATAGTTTTTGAAAGAAATTGAAGAACTACTCTTAAGGGTGTAGAAACTCTGGGGGAAAATTGCTTATATATTCCCTTAATTTGTATTTTCCTTCACTTCCTCCACATCTCCCATATTCCAAAATCTTTTTTGACACAGGATATATTTCTCATCATATATTTATTACATGAGATTATCTGCTCTTTCTTCAATCTATTTCATCTGTATCCAGCTGGCAAGAGATGTTGAAGAGGTGCGGATGAGGGCTGCATGGCTCCCGGGCCGGGACACTTCTGTACCAGCATTACCTAAGGCAAATCAGAGTTGGCACACCAGACGTGACACCCAGTAATGCCATTTTCTCTTTCTGTTATCTCACTTTCTGAGACTATAACACAAAGATGACATTCCTCATTGCTAAGGAAAGCCAGACTCCCTGAACTACTGGAGTTGAAGGGGACTTCTGGGTCATCTTGTCCAAAGTCCTGGATTGGATCCCAACTTCTCAATGCTTTAATCAAACAACCAGGAGAGAGAAAGAAAGGAAAAAAAAAAAAAAACAAAAACAAACCACACAAAAAAAAACCCCCACCAACTTTATTGCAGTGACAGATCTGTTTGTTACACATTATTTAAAATTATGAAAGAGAAGATATTTATCCATCCCTCCTATCTCATGTAACTTCTTTTATTCTTTATCCTCTGTACAGTGGAGACAGCTGTGAGCAAAAGTCAGCTGGGGAAAGGAAACAGGGTCAGCTCCATAGATTATTCCTCTTACCTTAAATCCTCACTCATCCCTTCAGTCACAGGGGCACACAGAAGGCAATAAAATCAGTAAGGAGCAAAAGAAGCAAAGTTCATAGATAGGTTTATATATGTTTTTATGGCCAATAAGAACTTCCCCATTAATGAGCAAGTTAATGATTACATTATCTTTAGGTTGTGGTGCCTAACTGCCTACTAGACTAAACAGTGAGTCCTAAAAGTAGTTTACAAAGTACTAAATGTGTCTATTCTGAAAATCAGTGAGTAAAACCTTTTTTAAATTAAGAGACATGGATGTCAACAATCTCTCTTCTCACCCTTCATGTCATACTGCCAGTTTGCAGAAGGCTTAGTTACATCAGGTACTTTGACCTCCAGCTCTTTTACTAAGGATTTTATACCAGATGGTTTAGATAATATGCTTTACATGCCCTGCCTCATGTATTCCTCTTCATTTTAGCAGCTTATTATGAGCTTGCAGTTGTTTTATTCCTTTTATGTACTCTTTGTATTCTTTTTATGCATATATTTACTTGGATTATCAATTTATGTCATTCATTGCCAGTATTTTTATTTTCAACAAAATTGTTTTGATCCTTCAGATAAATGTGTACACAGATAAATGTGTTCCTGCTACGTAGCACAAGCTAGGAAAAGCAAATGGACATACTTTATTTCAAAGAGTAATAAAGAACGACAATTCAGAGATCATTGCCTGACTGTCTTTACATTCTGATGTGCTTGAATCTTGTCTGATTAGTGAAAACAAGATTAAATATTCTTCAAAATTGAAACAGGATGGAAGTTTGTCTGTATGGTGTCACCACCTCATCTTACTCTATAGAGGAAAATTATGTCAGAAATTATTTGGATGCAATAACATTTAATGCCCATGTGCTTGTTCTAATGAATTCATTATTTCCTTTGCACTCAGTTGTAGCAGTGATATTGTGTTAGAGTGCAAAGTCTGTATTTTCATTTAATTTCCTGCAGGCTTTTTTGTTTCGCTCATTTATCTTTCCTTATCCCTTGAAACCATCTATAGTAATTCAGTTCACTGCAGCTGGACCTTTTGGCAGACCCAGAAATAATCAGTTCCAGGCACTGCTGATTCCAAAGTCAGCTAACAACTAACTCATGATTCTTACCATTTTATGCTTTTTAGGTTAATGGAGACTTTTGGACAGCATTTTTTTTTCCTTTGTCTTGTCAAGGAATTCATCCATTCTCTTTCCCTTCTACTGAATCACAGTTTGAGTAGTGGTACAAAATCAAATCACACAGAGATATAACAAAATAAAATTTTGGGTTGTTATTTCCAGTCCTAGTTAATGTGTCTCAAAATATTTCCTTCCATAGTACAGTAGTGTCACTGAATATGTCAATATGGAAAATGTGTTATTTAAAACCTTTTAAAATATGAGAAAAAACTCGCGTAAATACAATATCCATTATCCTTAAGTTTATGCAAATGGACAAATGCTTCTTAAAAGTTATTATGTTGTTTACAGTTAAGTTAGGATACTTAATGTGATTTGAATAATTTTTTTTTTTCTGCTGAAGACAGTGTTCATGAAGATTTCCTGACAAGTGGCAGCCGTTTCTTAACGTAGAGGGCAACCCCTCTGCCCCTCCTGCCCTCTCTGTGCCTTCTGACCAGCCTGCAGCCATGGATAGCCACACTCCTGTCATAGGATTCATCCCACCAACTCTCAGGAATGGTAACTGTCTTCAAGGTGTACTTCCAAATTAAAATAGCAAAACAAACTTTCATACATTAAGTGCAAACAAAATGCTTTTTTCTGATTTTGACCATTCAAAATTCCTATGAAATCAATTGTATATTTTTGGCCTGATAATTGCTACCAATTATCAAGCAAAGAATGAAATAAAGCCAGAAGATCTTTTTTGTCTTTGGTCTGATACTTGTGGACATCATTCTCTGCTCTGCATTTCTCCAATGCTTCCTCTGTGTTTCAACAAGGATAAATTACTTGTCTTCATGTTCAAGGGCCCTCTTGGACAATCACAACCCTATTTCCACTCTGTGTTAAGAAGCTAACTTCTGTCACCAAAGGGCCGTATTGTCTTCCAAGTCTTTAAATGTTTTATTCCTTCCTTTTTATTTTCTTGTACTTGATAGGAATTCACTAAACATACTGCAGAAATACCAAGTCACTGCCATACAGATTCCTTCTTCCAACTTTAACCCCTTCACCTGGCTCTATACATTCAGTTTTGACTTGTGTTTATCTGTAGGCCACCTGGGATAGTTCCTGTCTTTTTTTCTTTGCTTGGGCAATACAGAAGAGAATAAAGTGCAAATCCCTGTAGGGGACCCCATGTACAATTTGTAAAGTCAAAATGAAAGGAACTATAACTGTATGTCAGCAGCCTGCACTTACTTTGTGGAGTATTTGAAGGCTCAGATACACTGCTTAATGACCCTGTTATGTCTATAAATTTTCTCTAGTTTTCTTAAGGATTTTCTCTGATGCATTAGAAAGAAATGTGCATGGATTGACAACAACTAACTGTTCATAATAATTTTTTTTTCTTTTTTTTGCCTGTTGAGCACTGTAAACAATTACTGTTAACCTCATGAAGGTTAAAGTTTTGTGACCAAACAATTTGAAAAGGCTACCTGCTTAACTGTCAGATTTTGCAGCCAGGGAAACAAATTATATTCTAGTCCACATTCTCTTGTAAAATAGATGTCATTTAGGAGAAGTCCTTAAAAAGAGATTTCTTAATTGGAAAAACATCATTTTCAGTCACAAGTGGCTGAGCTGAAGTGTGTCCTCAGAATACCAATATGAGATGAAGCTATTAAAATGTCATGGTTAACCTTTTTTAAAAACCTAATTTAATTAGAGAAATAATAATTAGAGTATTCTTGACAGTTAGAAACACCTGCCTCAAATGAGCAACATGTAAACTCTCACTTTCAATGGCAACACTCTACTGGAAAAGCATCATATGAACAATGAGATTGAGTTAGAGAATACTGTGATTAACTACTGGTTTTGCTATTGGAAGAATTTGCTGGACCATGCTGGAGGGCAGGCATAATTTACTTCCTGATCACACCTAGTAAAATGTTCTTGTACATATCAGCAGCTCTTATGCATAATATAAAATAAAAATCAGACTAATCAATGTTCCTACACAGTGTAAGTTTCCTTGCTTTTTCTCAAATCATAAGAGCAGAGACCTCAAGAACTGAAGGAAAGCAGCAGCATGGCACCCTACAGGGTAGTTTTTCATTAAACCTGCATGAGTTAGAACCTTGCTCTACCTAGCATTTTGCAGGTATACTTTCACTCAGACAAAATAATTATATCTCACATCAGACGTGGAGAAAAGTTTCTGTTTAGCGCAGGGGCTGCTGGAATAAAAGCAGTCCTATTAAATGGAACTCGATTACCTGAGGCAAACTGTGGCCCTACATAAAACGATGTTGGCATCCTAACATGAGAGATATGTGGAGGTCAGCTTGGAAATTAATATCCAAAATAATCTCACACCAGCTGTGGGACTGGAGAATCACTGTTCTTCAAAAAACAGAGTCTTGCAACAGAATCCTTAGAACCAACAATTTTAGGAAGACACTTTAATACTTAGGAAAACAATTATGATTAAGGCCCAGTGGGATCACCAAATTCAGTGAGCATGGGATTGTGCAGGCTACAGTAGCGGTTAATTTACTTGAAAAGTAAATTTAAAAAAAAACCTTCATGTTCTTTCAATTAGATTGATGCCGCATTTTGGAATTCTCCTGACTGAATGTCATGCATCTAATCATGGGGCCCTTTTCAGTAACGGCTCCCCATATTCCCTAACAGAGGACCAGGCCTTTATTTTGTTCTTCATACTCATGGGAAAATAAATCTCACTCAACCCTTTTTCCCCACAACCCCCATTTTCCAGTTCAAATGTTTAATGGGATTTCACCAGAGGGGAAATCACTGGAAGAACCAGCAAATTTACATTGCAGAGATTTGGATCCTGGTCTAAACCCTATGAAAACATCCACCCCAGCTCTGCTGTGGAGGACAGTGTCATTTATGAAACAAGGAAGGGCATAGGCTGGGTTGGACTAATCTAAGTATGGCAGAGCTAAGAGTTTCTCTCAACCTCTGTGTCACTGACCTCCCTTCATACAACACAGCTGGTACAGGAATTTCTTCATGGTATTTCTGTGCTGTAAAATCTCATCGACATTGCCTATTGCCTGTTCTTGTCAACCGCCTCCTTCCTATTCTTTCTCACTTCAGCAGATTCCAGACAACTAAAAAATGCTGGTGCCAGATGAGTTAAAAAATAAAATGCAATGAGATTTTTATATCTCTGCACAGAGATATGTACTGTGATTTTTGTCTTCGGGTAGAGAAAATTAATAAAAAGGACTAATGGAAAAGATATGCTAATCTACAGCTTTGAGAGTGCACTCAGCCTTCCCTGAAGTTGAGGTTTCAAGGAATAAATGACTCAAATCAGGCTATGGAGACAGATCAGGAAATCATAGCTCTTTTAAGGCATGATTGCATACTCACCTCTGTAACAATTGCTACAGATTGTGACTAATTTTTCAGCTATCTTTGTACTGATTTATAAATGTTATATGAAAGAAATTGGAGTAAAAGAGGCTTTTAATTCTAGCCTCCTGTTACATAGCAAAACAACATACTCAGGACTGCCTGCTATTTCCTTCAATTCCTATGCCTCTTGGGAAAACCTTGAATAGCAGTGCGGTCTATTTCCCTGGTTCACACCATGACTTTTTGAACAGGTCACTTTTGCAGGTCAGTGGCCATTTACAACCTGTCCAGGTGTGCAGGCACTACCCTGACACCTTCTGCTCTCCGCTGGCCTCCCAGCATGGGCAGCAGTGCCAGCAGGGGCTCCTTCACCCAGCCAGCTTGTGGGAACAGTGGTTCCTCATTTGATCAAGCTGGGTAGAACCAAGAGTTGACTAGTGAACCTGACTGGCACTTGTCCATGTTGTTGCATATCTGAAGTAGCCTACAGCAGCTATAAGCTCCTCTGTGCTGTTAATTTCTCCACTCACTTTTGCTCCATATTCTTAATAAAATCACAGAATGGCTTGGGTTGGAAGGAAAATTGAAGATCATCTAGCTCCAAGGCCACCACCGTAGTCAGGTGGAAAGTCATCCACTAGACCATGTTGCTCTGTCCTGAAATTCATTTTATAGTGGTACTTTTTAATATTCTGACTTTTAAAGCAGATTCTGATCACACTTACATACATCTTTAGTGTTTCATAATCTTAATTCTGTTGCCTTGACAGCCGTTTCTATATCTAGCCCTAGTCCAGGTTGGATCTCATCACTGAGTTGTATGAAATGGTTGTGTAAAACACAAGCATGTTAGAATCTTCCAAAATCAGCCACTACCCAACAGTAAAAAGAAAATGCAATTTCAAAATACAGCCTTTGCTAGGGGACACCTGTGCTAGGGATGACCGAAGGGAAGGAGCAAGTTTGAAAAGGAACAAAGAGCAGAGTTGAAAGGTGGGAAGGGAACACATGGAGGTGCAGAACACTTTTACCAGTAGCTGATCTCGCAGCCAAAAAATCATGAGGAATACTTGACTGCTCTAGGTCACTACATGTTCTCAAGGAGTAGCTGCAGCTAGAGAAGGGGAGCTCTCATATCAGTGACCATTGCTGTAGCTTAGTGAAGGTTTATAGAAGAATTTCCTCTGTCTTCCCCTAGCTGACCTGCCATTGCCAGTTATCATGTTCCTGATGGCTCTGCACTGGTATATGTGGTCAGACTGCTAAATTAGTTCTTTCAAACAAGGGCAAAGCTAGACAAATGTCATTATTAACTATAAACTGGCATAGCAGAGTGATATGAACTACACATCAATTCAAGACAAATGAAGAGCGGCTCTTAGAGCAGATAAACGCATCAAGGCCTCCTCAGTGTACATTCACAACCTGAGAAGAGGAACAATTTCTCTGGTACATCTGTTTAGAGAGATTCTCTAAGCAACACTATTCTGAATAACTCTACATTTACTACCACATTGCTAGTAATATCTGAATCAGTTTTATAGCAGGTAATTCAGGTTCTTATAGCCAAGTGCTCAACGAAGGATTTAAAACCCACCCATGAAATCAGAGTACCTGTATGATTAGCAATATTGCTAGCATTTCCCAAAGCCATTAATTTAAAGCTGTTTTGGTGATGTCTGTGTTGTAATACAGTCACAGAAGCAATGACAGAACTTGCATCAGCCATATGCAACTGTCCTGGTCTTGTGCAGATATGTAGTGGTTAAATCCTACATCCTGTCCTTGCTAGATTACAAACACTGAGATTGTATCCCTTCAACAGCTGTGCAATTTTACACGTTTATGCCTCTGCTGAAGACTACAGAATTCTATACAATATTGTTTAATGCCCAGTTTTAACTTATTGGGACAAAACAAGGCTTCCAAATTCATGAACTGCTTCTCCCTGCTCAATACTTGACAGCTGGGCACCAATTTAATAACTTTTCTCCATTGTCCTAGTGCTTGAGAATATCAGCCCTCAAAAGGTTTCTAGTTCTGTGGGAAATGCAATCCCAAAGACTTCATAATTTTCAATGCTAAAATGGGGATGTAGCATCTTGCTCTTCTGTCCATGGCCCTCTGCCTTGAGTATACGAAGGTCTTCTACCAAATGTATCTGTGAAAACTTATTTTTCTTCCTTTGCTTTCTGAAATTCACCTTCTTCTTCTCTCTGTATGCCTCTTTGGGCAAGTTGCAAAATGCAGCTGTGGAAAACAGAGTCCTTAGCTCTTCCTAAGGTTTTTTTCTAAGTCTGTGGTACTACCATAATCTCTATTTCCAGATATCATGGACTTTCTGGGGATGGAAATATTTTCAAGTCTGTCTCAGTATTTTATTCAGTAAACAGGATAAAAGATATTCACTGTTCACTCACTTATCAGTCTTGGAATCTCTTAGTCACCTTCAGTTCTTGGTGCAGACATTCCGTGATATTAATACTGCAGAAGACAGATTTAGTAGAAAATGTACTAAACCCTCCCCATGCAATTAGTTTCAGCAATAGCAGTTCTTGTTGTCCCAGTTACACATATGCTTAAACTCCTTTGTTCACCTGATGCCTCTGTGCAGCAGGTCCCTCTCCATCTGATGTTGTTTCCCTAATCCTCTCAAGACTATACTTTCATCTTTCTTTATTGCAAAGTGCAAGGCTTCAAAAGCCTGGTAGGTCACTTGAACACCTTGTGCCACTGGCTGCATATGGATGAAGGATACTGGCACATTACCAGGATAAGAAAATGTAGTTGTGAGACTATGGTACACAGCCTAAAGCAAGAAAGCAAGATGCAACGTGGCATTGTTCTTAAAAGAAAGATCTATTTTACTTGGAGATAATGTCTCCCTTCTACCCTGGAGATAGATCACATTACTTAGCCAACATTTGCTTTGTTTAGTGGAGTTTACATTCTTTACTCCTGGGATTATGAAGATTTGGACACTGAACGCTGCTCTGAACAAAACACTATTCACAGAAGTTCTGATGCACAAAAAAACACAGTTCATGAGTACTTTATGCAATTATTTACACTGTACACTGATTCAGACAGAAAGCAGGTTTTTGAACAGGTATATCCTGAAGCAGGATCTATTTTTTTTTTTTTTCTTAGAAGAGTGTTAGATAGCTAACTGCCAGGTGAGTGATTTCTTTTAAAGCATGTGTATCAGATGTGGAGAATGCAAGTGTCATGTTATCCTTGCCTAGTCATGGAAATGCAGCTGTAGCAAGTCTTGGCAAGAGCACAAAACTCCACTGCTTGGGAAGGAAATATAAAACCAGAGTCAGTGGATTTGAAGAAGCAGGATAGACCTACAAAACACCTACCACTGCTGCTTTGGTGTCACATTGGAAATTACTAATATGGCAGAAGCACAGAGGAACCCAAGAAGAGGACTAGACTCTACCATCAGGAGGGTCATGGAAACAGTGAACAGAAGCAGCTACTACTTTATTTCCACCCAGGTGAAAAGTAAAGATCACAGTAAAAACAGGGAATGCTGTGCACAGAAATAACATTTGCAGTGATACAGTGTTTTTAAAACAGATCTAAGAGAGGCATGTGGATTCCTTTATTAAAAAGAACTAAATCCAGCCATCTTTTTTTAAAAATGTTTCATTGAAAATATATGAACACCTGCTTGTTACAATGGATTGGGTTTTTTCCACATTGTGAGTCATATACAAGATATTTTATCTCCTTGTTATGTGATTTCTTTCTTCAACCTACTTTTAAAATTAGCTAATATAACAAGCTGCAGGATAAGTACTTGAACACAAGGGGTTTTTTTGCAGCTGAAGACTAATTTATAATAATACATATGGAATCTGCACCAGTTCGCACTGCAGGGCCCTGGAAAATAGCATCTTCCAGAAATGCTAGCATAGTGCATCTCTCAATATCTGGTAAATTTCATTGTGATTTTAAATGGGAAATTCCCCATAGCTTTCTGAAAGAATATATATAATGAATACAACACATTATTTACATAAGAATTTAATCTGCTGCTAGACGACATGGGTTTCAAAATTAGATCTGCCTATATAACTCCTTTCCTTCACTGATAATCAGAGAGTATCACAGCCATTCCCTTCAATTTATTTAGCACAATGGTGGAGGAGGAAAGTTCTACTATGGAGTAATCTCTGCTCCACAGGATCAGTTAGGGAAATTCATTCAAGGGAAAGAAAGAAAGAAAAAGGGATTATGCCATATGCACATAAATTAGAGATAAGACAAATACTACTTACACTTGAGAATTTGCTAAACAGAATATGGAGCCTACTGACTTTTTTTTTTTTTTGAGATGTAATCTAGGTTGCATGACACTGAAAGAATCTTCCTCTTTCATTAAGTAGAAGTAGCCAAGGATTATAAAATACAATTTTATTTACTGCATTATTTGTCTTGGGACCCATAGAGTTTAATACCTTCATCAATGACATAATGTATCAAAAGAAATATGACCAGCAGGTAAAAGGAGATGATTCTGTCCTTTTATCTACTCTGGTGAGACCACTCCTGGAGTTCTGAATCCAGCTCTGGGACTCCAGAACAGGAAACATGTGGACCTGTTGCAGCAGGTCTGGTGAAGGGCCACAAAAATGATCAGAGGACTGAAGCACCTTTCCTTTGAGGACAGGCTGAGAGAGCTGGGCTTGCTCAGCCTGAAGAAGAAAAGATTCTGGGAGCACCTTCTCTGGCCTTCTGTACTTAGCAGGGTGCTTATAAGAAAGATGGGAACAGGCGTTTTTTTAGTACAGCCTGTTGCTGTCAAGGGGTAATGGTTTTAAATTAGAAGACTGTAGATTCAGACTAGATATATGAAAAAACCTTTTTACGATGAGGATGATGAAACACTGGGCCAGGTTGTCCAGTAAGATGGTGGATGCCCCCATTCCTGGAAACATTCATAATCAGGTTGGACAGGGCTGTGAACAATCTGACCTAGTTGAAGATGTCCCTGCTCACTGTCACCCTTCCAACCCAACCCATTCTATGATTCTGTGGCTGTGAATCTATTTTTTTGCAGTCATAGATGAGATGAAAGCTGCTTCAAGGACCAAAATCAATTGACCTATGGTTCCATGGAGCTCAGCTGTTGTGCCATAGGGAACATTAGCAGAGTCATCCCAATCCAAATTATGCTGTCAAGGGTACCTCATCTGCCACTTATGTAAATAATCTGCTTGCAGAACTCCTTTCAATAATTCAGTAATGAACTTTTAAGTTCAGAACTAATTCCATACCTCTTCTACCAAGCATTTTAGCACACATCGGTACTCTACTAACTTCTGAAGGACCTGAACACATGTTTTTATGTCTCCTGAGCTGTGTCCAGCCCTTCTACCTTGATCACATGAAGTCCAGAGAATATGGCTCAGGGTTGTTAGCAGTGTGAAACCTCCAAAGGCAGAGTATGGCACAACAATGATAGCAAGTCCAGCTGGTGTCACTTTTTTCTCTGAGGAAGTCTCAGTCGTGAGATACTGCAATGACATCTGAGCCACCAGACTTTGTGTCCCTGGAGGGGTGGCTCAGCAAGATAAATCTTTTCTAAGATGGCGAGTGTGGTATGCTTCACTCTTCTAAGAGTGTTCTTCACTTTTCTAAGAGAGTGGTATGCTTCATTCTTCCTAATATAGGCAGTACAGAGATAGAATTTAAAATTATCAGCATTTCTGGTGTAGTCATTTGGTCATGCAACATATTTAATTAAAATTCATGTTTTAAACTAGACTGAAGGTTTACTGAAATTTTACAGAAAATAGATTTTTTTTTTTCCCCTAGGTAGCAATTGAAAATTAGTGACTGGAGCTTACCTGTTACATGCTTTATGATGTTTTTCTAGAGTGTGTCTCTGAACTAATATTGCGGTCATTTCTTATTACAAATTGATTTACTCTCTTGCCAAGTGTCCTATGAAAGGTACATGAACCAGCTATGGCAGATCAAATATATATTTTGAAATTTCCAGAAGAGGTGTAGAAGTTCAACAGAGTAATATATTGTATAGGAGACACAGGGATTTTTTAAAAAGCAAATAGCCTAATATGTTTTATCTATTTAGATGGCACTGCAAATTTTGTTCAAGTCACATCAAAAGTAGCAGAGAGAAGAGTGACTCTCCATGGATGTTTGCACTACAAAAATAATCATGATCTTCACAGAATGTAAAGCAACTTATTAATCAGATTCATCTGATTCAAACTAATAGATCTGACTATTAACCATACTTCTCTGACTGGGTGAAAGTCAGGCAAAAAACTGTGACCTCAGAGAATTAAGATGAAGACATTTGTTCATCTTTCACAAAAGAAGCCGAAGTGTTCTGTACCATGAGATGTGCATTAGCTCAAGCATCACTCAGGTAACCATCGCTGAATGCACACAAGGGACTTACTCATTCCCTGTCTCAGCTATTATTTCTGAGCAAGCTGTTGATTTAATACTACATGAAGAGGGCGAGACTAATATTCAGTAACTGTGATGTAAATTAGCTGAATCTTTCTGACAGTCTAATGATTGCAGGATCTCTTTTGTTTTATTCAAGCAATTATCGATAACCTGGCTGTGTAACAAAGTTGTGTTTTCAATCCATTTGTGTGTTAGCTGGGTAAGGCTGCAGGAACAAGCAGAACTGCAAATAATTGTGTCAGGGTGCTTACTTGACAGTGTTTTTCTGAATGTGGATTAATAACTGAGAACACTGAATAAAACTGTCAATAGTAGTAATATACTAAGTAATACATGAAGGCTCCTTTACTTGTTTGCATCACCTTGTATTCAGCTGTATTTGTCAGGATTCAGGTGCCTGCTGGCATGCAAATATGCAAAATTACAGAAGACTCTGGTCACATCCACAGCAATAATCCACAGGCAGCAATATGACTACACATGTAAAATATTCCATCTATATTGTATGAGTGGAAGAGTCATTGAGCGCAGAAATGTGCAGGCTTAGCACTTTCTCGAGATCACATCACTCTGAGCTGTGTCGTTCTTTGTGCTGCTCTGCAGAAGGCCTGTGAACTGCCACCTGCCTGAAGCAGGTCAGGATGCACAGCTGCAAATTTTGTTTAGGAAAAAAGCCCAAAGCATACACATTCCCATACCATAACAGGTAGCTGTTTTTAACCGTCTGCTGGTAAACTTTATGAAGAACTGGTTCTCAAATTCTGTCAGTACCTCACCAAGATGCTTGCAATTAAAATAATGAACTCATTATGTTTGCAATTAAAATAACAAAATCATTATGTTCTTGCAAATAGCATCATTTCATTTCCCCTTTTTTGCTGTTATTTAGCTCTTGCTTGTCTTTCTTCTACCAAATGCAACATGAGATAGTCTGTGAGGGCTGGGGGATTTACACAGAAAGTGCTTCCTTTTAGCAGAACAAATCAAGGGCAGACATTCCACTCTTTCACTGGTACACAGAATCACCCTGTCAGTCCTGCAATATGTTGTGCTGCTCAAGAAGGTAGGATGTGGGTAACACGTATGCAGGAGAAAGAGGACAAACAGCATCTGAGGCATAAAGAGGTAGAGGGACTTAAAGCAGAAGGAACACAAGAATTTGTATTTTTTAGAATAAATTAGGATCTTACACGTATCTTATCTAGCCTTGGAATTTGCACAGTTCAGGCATAGAGCAGTTTGTTGTCTCAGGTTCTTTGTGCAGGTGTGTCACTTGTCAGGAATGGAGTGCCACAGCAAAGACGTCTTTGTTCTATAGCAGGAAAGTACCGTGTGACTCCCAAAAGGCATTGATGCTGATGTGGACTATTCCTCTGGATAAAGAAGGGATAAATCACACACAGAAGCAAAAACACATGTCAGTCTGAGACAACTCATCTGGTCACTGGGATGTGCTAACATCAATGGGAGAAGTTTCTCAGATGTTCTGACTGTGAAGCAGAAGGTCATACTTTGCTCTGAGGGCAACTTCAAAAGGAACAAAAATACTTGTCTTTTTTTTTTTGTTCTTTCAGTAAAAGAAATAGGTTTAAACAGAAAAAAATATGAGTTTTCCACTGGAGAAATAACAGTGACAGTCACGTGAATCTTAGAAAGACAAAGAATTCTCTTGGACACCCACGTTTCTCCGGGTTTACAAAATACAACTCAGTATGTGGTTCTGAAAGCAGGAGCAGAGGCTGCTCCATTCAAACTAAGAGGGGCAGGTAGTGGTAGACAGAGGGGAGTTATTCCTTCTGAAATAAATTCCACAGCTAACAACTCAGCACAAGCTCTTTCTGTGATGATTTTAGATTTAGCTTCAAAATGTAAAAACATTTTTTTAGTGTCATCCAACAGATGTATGCATCATTTAAGTAAAACAAACAGGCAATTATTTTTTCAGTATCACACTGTTCTGACCCCTTGCAACTTTTAAGATAGGATTAATCAAGCTGTAATCCATGGACTGGCATAGCCCACAAAGCATCACAAACTTTTCCTTTTTTTTTAAATGAAAAGCAAAAAAACGAAGACAACATACACATATTTCCATGTAGCAGGTATGTGGCCATGCCTACTGCAAGTTTAGTCAATGTTCAGCTCCCTCCCAGAATCTGAGGAATTCATTGTGGTTCACTCACCACTAAATATGCAAAAGCAGTCTCCAATTTTCCACCAAAATTTAGAATTGATGGACAAAGGTATTTTCAAAGTTAATAATCTACAAAGCAAAAATGTTGAAGACAACTAAAAGCTCACTTACCTTGCCTGAAAGAAAGGTGACATTTCAAGAGACCTACACAGTAACACAACAATCCTATTGGCTTGCACTTTTCACTGTAGCACAGCTTGGTACCAACATTATAGGAAAGGAATTTTACAGATTAGCTTCATAAAGATCCTTCTGTTCTGGTGACTTTTGCAGCATCTGAGAAGCTGCAGACACATTACATTACACTTGCATGTGTTCTCTCACTCGCTCTCCAGACCACCTAGCCTTTGTTGCAAACCACAGAAGAATAGATAGCATTTTACTCAAATACATGCAAGTAAATATTCAAATCCTTTTGTGACCAAATAGCAAAGATAATTATTTTAACTAACATTAATTTAAAAAATTCTCTTTTAGAGAATTTGTCTTTGTCTTAGGTTCTGGGGAAAGTATAAAATTGTGAATCTGTTTATTTTAGATATTTTTTTATATAGATAAAAATTAGAATATATATTTGGATAAGGATGAAAATCTTCAGAAACATATTTGCCAATTTCACAACAGTAGGTAAAGATGTGTTTCATATTAAAGATTTGCCTTTCATCTGAAAGTCACCATTTTGGTGGGGCTCATCTCTTTATTCTTTTTTTTTTTGGTGAAATTTTATTTCTTAAAGCAACATCTTTCTGAGATGACTGTGCATCATTACATTACACTGGTAATGACTGTGTATCATTACCCTGGTAATCTTGCTTTGAGATTTCACACTAATCATTTGAATGCTAATTCCAATCCACCTTTTGATATTCTTCTTTTTCACTATTCAAACAAGTTTTTGATTGCCCCATCTCAACACTGAGGGGACAAAGGCTCCAAGAGAGAAAAGAGAAAACAGCTGATCTCCCACAATGTCATGCAGTGAACCACATCCTCCTCTCTAGCAGCAGCAGCTACTACTGAGGAGGTTAGGAAGTGGTCATAACACCTCATTGTTAAAATCTTCTAGCCATTATCTGCATACTATTTTTAATCTGTACTTTGTGTCAAAGCACAGTTTTTAGGAAGAGAATCTGTGAATCTGTTCAGACCTCAGAGCCCTGTGCACAAATATTGTTTGGAAAACAGAAGATAATGCCTTTTTGTTTCCCTATTTGTAGCTGCAGGTTGCTGCCTTTATAATGCAAAATGTTGTTCTCCAAATATGATTTTGTTTTTTTCTATTTTAACAGCTGATTATATGTTCCATTGTTGTGTCTTTGATTTCATGGATTCTTTGTGATTTGGCTTAATAGGAGGTACTGTAGTTTCACAATGAACTTATGAAAAATATGAAAAAATTCACAATGAATTTATTGAAAAATAAACCTGTCGAAATGCTGCTCAAAAATCTATTTTCTATTTTGCTTCTTGCTTATTGTCAAAAACTTTGTTGATAACAACATACGATCAGGAGCTCCTTTCTGGTTTTTAAGGAAATTTTGTTCTCTTTATATAAGTGCTGCATACTGGGAACAAGATGTGCTTACTGTTTACTCCTTAAACCATAGAAAGGGAAGAGGTAGAAAGTAATCTAGCAGAGATTTGAGCAGTATCAGCTTCCTTGTGCTGTTCTTTTGTTCCAGTTAGGATTCAGTCTCAGCAGGATCTTGTATACAAAGAGATGTTGCACTTTACACAAAAGTCTTCCATACTGGTATTGCTGTGTAGGGGTGAACAGCTCTTTCACTCTCACCTGTCTCATTGCAACTCCCTCTGCCATTAGAAATTCCTTCACAGACTTTCAACAGCATGTGAATAGTCACTCAGAATAAAAAGAAGGACTAAATTAATCTGCTTTGCACATTTCTTGATTACTTTCCTTTGCCAAAGGAGTATCGTGGTGAGAACATATATTAGGTTGCACTATGCACAGATGCTTGCTACGTACGTGTGAGCAGTGACGCCACTGCCACTGCAGCAGGATGGGCTGGCATGGGCACAGCTGCTCACCACAACAGCAAGTCCTCACATTCCCTGCTGGAAGACATCATGGACATGTAGCAGTGATCAGTCTGTAGCAGTCATTTATGACACCCCAGCATGTTATTTGGGGTATCCTGGTTTAAGTCAGCCTTCCTGGAAAAGAAGAATTGTTAGGCATCAGAACAAAGAGAAGAACCTGTTACAGAGCACTTGGTAATGAACTTGGTTGTAATGTAAGCTGTTTATGGGGTTAGAATTTGCTTGTCTCTTTTACCTTATGTAAGATATTAAAATAATTTCTTCCCCTTTTTGAAGATGCATTAAGGTAGTACTTTTAGTCCATAATGTAGAACTCAAATCTGCAAGTGTTCCTTACCATAAAAGTCCATTCCAGGTGCAGGGGATCTCAGTCTATCAGTGCTTATGTGCAGGAGTGGCCCACAAAGCTAACTAACACAGCATGTAATAAAAGTTAGGCAAAGGCAGTCAATCAGCATCCAAATAACTATTTTGCTTTTAGCATATCTGCTGAGACAATTCACATCAATCCTTGCACAGCACCTCAACCCTCATCAGCAAAGGAATATGAATGGAAAAAAAAAGACCAACAGAAAAAAGAGAAAGAAAAATAAACAAGTATATCCACAGAAATATAGAGGATGTTTATATCCCTTGCATATAGAACCCAAGGAAGCAGAACTTCAGCACTTCCTTTCTATTACAGACTTTTGATTTAGATCACATTCCTGTGAATTTATCATTTACAGTTGCTATGGAAAACCTTTGATGCTTATCCAGGGTAAGGAGCAGATGAAAATGAGAGTGTCACAACTCAAGTAATTTGATTGGAAGTTCACTGGGCCAGTGCTTTTTCCCCCCTGTCTACCTGAAGACTATCTGTAATGCTTATGAGCACTGTGCAAATATTAACAAATCAGCTGAGGATTTCTGAGCTGGCTGGAAAATGACGAACAATGCAAATAAGCAGCAGGAGAGGTGGAAAATGCATGCAAATCAACCTATACTTTCTGGTCTATAGGTCCCAAGCCTCATTACCTTTGAAACTTCTGCTTGCACATAAGCAGCACTTTAGTGTCTTTCTCAAATATGGAAGCAGGATCTGCCACCCACAATTTAATGAGCCTCAAGGAGATCAAAAGAAGCCAGTGAGAGAGATTTCAATTGTCATCCTAAAATAATTTATTTCTGTATTTGTTTATTTATGAAGCTTTATCTTATAATTATTTTTCTTTCTCTTTTACAGATATATTTTTATGGAAGTCTAGGAAAAAATAGCACTGCTGTTTATTTGAGGGATGAGGAAAAGCACTAATGCACCTCTTATAATCAAAGTAGAATGTACTACTGCTTATAATATACTGCTTTTCATCTTTGATACACTCTGCAAACAGGTCAATTTTAAACCTTATTAAACCTTAATATTAGGTACATGAGATAAAGTCATCTTTGTTTTCTATGTGGGAAAAACTGTGACTTTTACCACTCTGTATATGAGAAGACTACATTGAAGTTCAAAATTAATATGTCTGAGTGGGGATACGAAACTAAACGATCAGAGCAATGAGAGGCTTACTCTTATTACTCCCTGTCAGAGAAAACTGTAATTATAAAATATGGGATTCTAGAGGGAGATTTTCTTCCTAAGAGGAGGAGAGGTTGAACTATGGAATATATATATATATTTTTTTAAATTACTCTTGGCAAAAGAAATCTCAGAAAATATTCCTATCATGTGACAAAGAACAAAAGATGAGCAGGTAATCTCAGTACAATTTCCTTGAATGCCTTTAGAATCAGTCATTACCAATAGACACGAATGCTACCTTTTCTTCTGCAGAGCTTTTTTTCCTTCAGTTGAAGGAATGGCTATTCACTTTTCATTTTGTTGTTTCCTTTTCCAGCACACACTTCCATCCTGCCTTTGGCACCAAATATTTGATTGAAGAAACACAAAAAACTTCAGAGTTTTCCCAGGAGATCAGCAGCACTGCCAGTTTAAGGAAGCTCTGCCTTACAGAGCCCTGCCCTGGGCCATGTGTCAGAACCCAGCATCAGCAGCTCCAGCAGAGATCCCTGCTACTGAGACATTTCATAGATGCTGAAGGCAGAGGTAGTTACATACTGTGTGCTGATTAATCCTCTTTTTGGTTGCTCACAATTACGTCCTGATTCCCCATCCTTCCTTTCTGAAGAAAGACCAGACAATCACTGAGGTAGGGAACTGAGCAGAGTTGGTGTTAGGATGTTGCTGGAAGACCTCTGATACACCTCTCAAAATCAGTTAGGCCACTGTACTCAAAATCTGTTTTCTTTCTGTGTCCTCCCACACTGCTTACGGAAATCACAACTCAATCTGAGAGAAACCACACTTAAAAAATGTGGTCCCACTCACATTTACTCTAAAATTCACAGGATGGTAGGACAAAGCTGTGTTTGCAGCTTTATTGGCAGCCTTAGTTTTAACACTGTATGTGTTGTATGTGCACATACAAAAGTATTCTAAAAGCAAATACTGTTGGGTTGGCTTTTCCTTTGACTACACGAGATGTTGATGAGAATTCCACTGAGTACAACCTCTGAGTACAGATGGCAGGAAAACCAGATAAAACACCATCATTATTTTAATCCTGAGGCTAAAGTATCTCCTCTCAAGTGTACACATGTAGAATTTAACAGCTTATACAGACCAAGATTATTTCACCCATGCTGTACATGAAATAAAGTATATCCAATTCAAGTTGGAAAGTTGAAGGTTTATGTGTTCCATTTGGAAGACAGAGGTATTTCCCAAAACAAATGCAAATCTTGCTAAAAGCTAAAATTACCTCACACTTTGGTAGTTGCAAAAAGGCAGAGTAATAAAGCAGTGTAGAAATATGCTGTGTTTTTCCCTTTGATGCGCGTCTCGGGACAAGTACTGACAATCCCTGGCATTTAGTGACACCTAGTGGTGTTTTCTTGAGAGGGAGAAGCCCGTTCAGTCTTGGTTTGCTTAATGTGACACAGCTATGTTAGAAGAATAGCTTCTCTGAATGCCCGGTGGCAGATTTCCTCCCTACCTTCCTCTTGCTTTCTGAATCTCTCAGGAAGATGAGAGAGTACAGAAGGACTTCCAAGTGAGAACTACACCTTTTATAAATGAAAGAACAGTTTCCTAAAATACGGGAATGGGAGAAAAAGGTGTTCCACACATTGATTAAACCCCACGAGATGTCTGGAAGAGGGCTTCAGCATCCTCGGAAATCTGCATCCTCGGAAATGTGCTCTGAAGTCTGCACTGGGAATCAAATTGCTCTGGAGTTTGGGTGTAAAACTGTGGTCAGCCAGTACCTATCTTCAGGAAATTGCAGCAGGCTTCTTTACAAGATTCCAGTGTTCTCAGGAAGTTTTTAAATATTCTGCTGGTGTTTTTCACTTGTGCTAGTCTTTTCTATGATCTTTGCCTCGCATAATGTCCTGTTCCTGGCATCCAGTGAATGTTTAATTCGTAGTAAAAATAAATCTTTCTGGCCTGAATGAAGCTCCTTTTCCAGCAGGTGTCACTGTGAGTTAATAAACACAAAATCCAGGCCCCTCACCGAGATGCGGGGAGCTGGATGGGATGCAGGACACCCCCACCCTGCCTGGGTGAAGAATCCATGGCTCAGTGCCCTCAGAGCAAGGAATATTGGCACACACTCCACAGCCTGACAATAAAGTGGGTTTGAAGATGCAGCCACAGGCCCTTTCCAGTGCCTGGCTGGGGAACACTTGTTGGGTTTGCCACATCTGGGCCCTGCCCTTGGCCTCCAGCAGCTCCATGAGCGTCATGGGTGGAGGGGGCTGCTCAAAACACATCCTTTCTTTCGGCTGTGAAGTACCTGGAGTTGTACACAGGATGAATCCCTGCAGGCTTTAGTAACAAAGCCTACTTTTTCAGTCTTGGGCTTCTGCTGTGTCATGAAATCCTTAATTTGACAGCTGTGGGACTGATTTTCCAGTGCAATAAGACACTCAAGGCTGTGACTGTGTAGCTGTCCGCCTAAGGACTGTTTGGCAGGCGTCAGGAAGCCAGATTTGAAAATGTCAGCATAATTTAATGTTTTGTTGCAGCCAAATTGAAAAATTCCATTGGCTGCAGAACTCCAACTCAGGTTTGATAGCTTTATTAATCTCCATAGTGCTTTTATGTTTTTATTGTTGAAGCAATTCAGTATCTATATGTTTGAGAAATTCAGTCATAATAGCCTTTATGAGCAACTCGATTATGTAAATTATTACATTACTGTTATACAATATAAAACTCAAGTAGACTTAGATATAAAGATGGATGAGGAATTTTTGACAGCACTCTTTCTCTGAAAAAAGAAAGAATTTTTGACAGCACTCTTTCTCTTCCATTTTGTGGAAGTGTACCAGCTTTGCCTAACCTTCCTTAAAAGGGAAGTGAAGGAGAACAGGAGCACAAAAAACTAACAGTATCCAAAAGCTGAAGAGGAAGGCACCCTGCTGGCTCTCTATCACCTGCCCTCTACTTCAACTCTTGGCTGTCTCTTTTCAGAGTGCCAGGACTGTCAAGCTCCTCTGAGCTGGAGTGTTCTTTTAAGTTTTTCATAAGAAATTTCAAATATACCTTTTTTTTTTTTTAATTGGTTATTGAAAAACAGAGAACATTTCTGTCGGTATAAATAATATCCTATTTTTGTCTACTTAGAGAATAAATATAGTTTTATCTAAGGAAATATGTAGTAGAAAAGTGCAGGAGTTTGTTTCTTTCTGTTTAAAAAAAATATTTTCTAACAGATGTTGTGGCAGGAGAAACCAAATTAAATATTTTTTCATCAAAAAAGGAACTACTGTCAAGAAGCTCTTCAACCCATAGTATACGGACACAGGGTTACATAAAATAGGCTGCTGCAGATAAATTACAGATCAGCACAAAGAGTTTGCACTATAATATGACTATAATATTCAAAACACTGCTGTTTCCTGTAATTATAGGATAAGGAATTATAGCCTGCTACATGCAAAGGTAGTCAAGTGCCTTTATTTACCAGCAGCTATTGGAATCCTACAGCTTCCTTGTGCAGCAGTCTCTGAAAAGCCATTCTCAAACAAAAAAAGTTCTGGCACTTGTAAGTAACTTAGAAATATCTCACTATATTTTTTCCCTTTTGAAATGGGCTAATAACAATCAGGAAATGTTAGTTTGATTTGCACATTTGAACCTACAGGAAATATCAAATCTTCCACCTTATACATCTACAGTTACAAAGAAAACAATGGCTCCATCAAACTCCCTAGAGTGTCTGAAAAGCTATTTCAAGAAGAGTATCAGAATCTCCTTCAACTTTGAGATTTGCTCTTTAAAGCATTGAAGGTGATGTGAGAGAAAATATTTCTGAGTCTTTTGATCTCTGAAGACAAACTTCCTTGAGGTGAACAAACTAACTGGTACAGGAAGAACATTAATTGCTTCTGGGCTGCACTATAATTTTCATTTTTAAAATTACTTAAATTGAAAAAACCCTCTCCTTTAAATAAGTTGTAAGAAAGTAATGTAAAGAAATGTGACCTTTCTTGGATTTTTTCCCTCTATTAACTGCTTCTTTTTTTGTGATAAGCTTATCCAGTATCATAAGTAAGAACTTGATGTACAAAGATCTACAAAACCTACTCAACACTACTCAGAAGCTTATCAGAGTTTCAGATCTGTGATGTGTATGTTATTTTTTTCTTGCTCTTCATGATTCAGAAACTCAGTTAAGCAAAAAGGCATTACTGGATTTGTGTCACCATGAGGCACAGCCAAGTTTAAGCAGCCTTCACGGAACTCAGGTTTTGAATGGAAAAAAATAGTTAAGGGGAAGATAGAGGGACAAGATCTACTTTCCACCCAAAGCAGCATCACTAGAGAAGGGTTGATAACTGTACAATTGCATGAACTTTGGCAACAACAGCCCCAGCTCCACTACTGACTGGTGTGCAGGACCATGGCTTTTTAGGCCAAGCTGACATTACTCCCTTCCATTCACTGTGTCTTACCTGGGCCTTCAACAGAAACAGAGTCAGTTTACATTGGATACTAGGAAGAAACTCTTCACTGTGAGGATGGTGAGACACTTGAATAAGTTGCCCAGAGAAGGTGTGCATGCTCCATCCCAGGAAGCATTTAAGGCCAGGCTGTATGAGGCTTTGAGCAACCTGGACTAGTGGAAGGTGTCCCTGCCCATGCTAGAGGGGTTGGAACCAGAGGGTCTTTAAGGTCCATTACAATCCAAACTACTCTATGATTCTATGACAATATGATTCTGATTCTATGACCATGGGCATTGCTTAAGTCATATTTAGTGTTAATGCTGATGATTCCCTACTCAGTGAAAAATTCTAGGTACTTCAGTAACCACAGAATGGAAGGGACTGAGGAACACAGTGGCAGAGGGCCACCAAGAGCTGTTACAAAACATTGGACAAACATTGGATTTTGCATTTCACTACCTGTCCATGCTTATTAAAAGATAGCATTAAAGGCCATTACACCCAGAAAAAATTATTGAGTTTTGTGAATGTCTCTTGTGCTAAGCATTTGTGATGTCACTTGTAATGCAGTATAATAAAAATAAGGAAATCTAAATTTTCTTGACTGAGCTGTGTGATGGAATGATTGCATGAAAGGATGCTTCAAATTCTTTTTATCATCTAGAGAGTCTGTGGTGTTTAAAGAGAATATTGCTGATCTCTGAGCTGTCATTAAACATGGAACAAGGGTCATTGCCACAATGACTCCAAAGACAAGAGATTAAACATAAAGGTGTCTTGCAAAATTGTATTCCACTGAAATGAAAGGAACTTCCTTTTCTTCTAGATAAGAAGAGAAAAGTTCCTTTGTGAGTATTCCTTTAAAATTCTGCCTCCAAATTATTCCAAAATATAAAACAAACTAGACTCTCAAATACTTTCTCACAAATAGCTGTCAGAGATGCACAGTTATGAAAAAAAAAAGCTTTCCCTCAGGAGTACTGCCAATCAAAACCAATACATTTTAAGTTGGAGCCTGACCAGTTTACAAACATGCTGATTGTAAATGCCCTCAACAGTACTGGAACTGGCAACCCAGAATCTCCCTTCATTTAAGAGCCTGAGGCAGAAGGGGTAAATGAAATAAATTTTTTCTCTGTTTATTGCAATATTGTTTCTTCTTGTATGAAAGGAAGAAACAACTTTGTTTCACTTCTAGAAAACTGAATTTACAGCTAAGAATTGTATTAATTCTCCTAGTAAATTGGGTCAGATAAAGTAGCTTTTCTCTTCTACATAGCTTCTGCAAAACAAGCTCTTGTCAAAACAAGCCATCTCTATCTTTCCTCCATTCAGAGTCGATGTGTCTCCTTCCCACGGCAGAGCAAGCTCCTGTGGTAGGTGGGGCATGACACCACAAGGCTGCTTACATAGCACAGACTGCCTGCAACTGCTTTTCCCAGATGTCAGGAGCACTCCCCTGTTCAAGATGCTGCTTTGGTGAAAGACAGGGCAGTAGGTAGAGAGGCCAAACTGCATTCACATTCCTCTTATAATCCCAAAGCCAAAGCAAACCTCTCAAATAAATGTATCTCAAGTATGAATGGCCCTTGTCCTGAACTGTAAAGCATATGACCCCAAGAGCCAGCATTTGCTTTGCCTGTGTATACACATGCCTGTGCATGCAGCCGTGCGTGACAGAGAATAGGATCCTTTAGAACTTGCATTGTTTTACTGGGAAAAGGTATCTCTTTTCTGTGCTTACTTTATGTTTTATATCAATCTACCTCTAAGCATTCGGAGGGAATAGAAAGATCAATCAAGACATGAACTGACAGCTCAGCTCGCTGCTGGCTCTTGCTCTTGCTTTGCCCATAGCCCAGGTCTGGGAGTTCAAAATTACAATTAAGCCTATTCTCTTGACTGCAGTTCCACAGCATCCTGCAGCAATCCTTTCTGTAACCTGGAAGGCCTGTCCTTTACATATTTCTCAGATCCTCCTCAGCTGAGTGCTGAAATCTACATATTGATAAGCTATTGTTTCATTGCCAAGGGCCAGTGCCTGAGGAGGAAACTGAGCTCTAAATAATTGATTTCTGTTCATTATGTAAATGAGGAAAAGACCACAAAGATGAGATACAAACTTCCCAAATTTCAGAGTTGCTTATTCCTTCCTCAGTTCAGTGTACTCTTTGGCATGTCATTTCACTCTAAATGTGTTTCCTGATAAACTTTTCCTCTCTTCATGGAAGAAGGGAACTTACATCATGGTAATTATGCAGACTTTTGTTTTCATGCAGCCACTTTCACCATGTCCACTACCACATTGTTTTGGGTCTCATGCTGAGAACCCATTAAGTAAGTCTGTCAACATTTGACAGATCTAAGTTAATTTCTTTTCCTCAGAAAACAGAAGAAAATGTTTTCATTAAACATTCTTAACTGGAGAGACCTAAGAAAGTTTTGCATTTTTCAAAACAGGAGAGGGAAATTTGCAGAGGTCATTTTGGCATTACAGCATCATAGGGAATCATTATTAGCTTTGCTGGAAATGTTTCCTTTTTATGTCAAAGACATCCCTTAGAAGCTTCATGTTTCATATTTTTTAAATCACAACTCATATTAGTTAAACAGCAGGGTCACGCCTGCACCTTTTTTTTAGGGTTCTGCATCTGCACCACAGAGATGCATTGTACTGCTGCATGCTACAGAATTCCCCACGGCAGCCCTCCTTCCTCTCCGAGTCTCTGTGGCACGCTTGCAAACTTAGACTTCTCAGTGCCATTCTACTCCTCAGCATCCAATTCCGCCTCTATGACAGGAAGGCCGAAAACTGTTAAAATTAAAAACACCTGCCTGTTTGAAATCAGGCTGTTACACTCCATGGCTTACTGCTGAAACACACTTCAACAACTCAGAAATAAAAGCATGACTATTTGTGGTCAGTGGGAGGGCTTCACCTTGCCAGCATCCTTGGCCAAAGAGACATAAAATAGGGGCAACAAAAGCAACAGCCTAAGCAGGTGTTTCTCTTTCCATTAGCAGCAAAATCTCAGAGAATCAAACTGTTCAAGAAAGACTGATGAGATCAGAGGGGAAATGGAACCCTTTTTGTGTAATAATAGACTGGAAAATAATGATTTGTTTAAATCTAGCAAAACACAAGCTGATAATCACTATGGGAGATGAAAGAAAAGATTTTAGTAAAGAGTAAAGAAGGAACTCTCAACAGGGGTTGCTAAATTCAGGAACAGTCTCTTGTATGAAATATGAGGTTAAAAAAAATCTACCCTTAAAATGGAACAAGTTCAGTTCACGCAAAAAATTACAAGAATGCTAGAAGAGAAGAAACTTCAGGCAACCATGACATTCCTGATATTTCTGTGTTCCTAGCAGCAAACCTCAGCTGGAGGCTAAGAGTGAATGGGAACATTCACACTGAACTACGAATAAACTAGGAAATCTACACATTGACAGAGTTTATGGAGAAACAGGCCATAGTTAAAAGAAGACATAGTCACAGCTGTGCAAGTAATCCATAGGCAGGCAAATAAAAAAGATGTTTAGCTCAGATCTTATGCAGACAAACCATAAATCAGAATTTCTCAGCTGTTAAAAATATACCTTAACTACTAGGATAGTTACATGTTTTGCACAGGAGCATTCTTTGGAGGCTCTTGCTGTGATGTGATGCTTCAGATTAATAGTTAAAGATCTTAAACGAGATATGGCTCACAAGATATAAATCCTCATTCAAGAGACTTTTGTATATCAATTGTGATTGATATAAAGCAAGAATGATCTTAATGGGATGCTCAAAACAGGCCATGCCAGGATATCCTAAAGAACAGTGTTTACCCTCATGAGCAAGGTCCTCCTGTAGTCAAACCAAGTTTAAGGCATCCCACCTTCTGAGCAATTGATGGAATCACTGAACTCTGGGACATACAGGGGCTAATGAGAATCATGGCACTGTTATTTCAGTTTGGCAAATCTAGCCCCTCCCTGGCTCTCTATTCTACACATGAACAGCAAATAGCTATTTGTGAATTATTTTAAGATGACTGAAACAATTTTTGATAGATAATTAAATGATGCTTCAAAAAAAATTTCCCCCTGGTTATCTAGTGCATAATAATAGCTGAAGGAAAAATAAAATGGCCAAGAGCAGTAAAGCCACAAGTGGGTATTCATGCAGACTCTCAGAACTCAGTTAACCATAATTACTATTTTAAAATCACTTTTTTTCTAAGCCAAGAAATATTCTTGAAAACATTTAAATTAAGAAAAGCTAATGACTTGGCGGACCATTTATGCTGGGTAAAATTCTGAGACAAAATTATAATAGAGAAAATCTGAAACTAGCAGTGCAAATACATTCGTTGTTACTAAGGTGGAAATGGTAGGATGAAATACCATGAACACAGAATACTACCCTTAAAAAAATTCACATTTTGCCTTGTGCTAGGTGAACTTCTTCATACTGCTTTCCTAGACTTTCTTCAAACGTGCTTTCTACAATAGTTGTGTTTCACTGGCAAGCATTCCTTTGTCCAGGAGTAATCCCAGGGGGAAAATGAAAAAGAAAGGTAACTAAGATCTATCTCCTTGCCTCAGAGATTAAAACACAGGCATTAAAAAAAAAAAAAAAGGGCCAAACAAAAACATATAAAAACAAAAAATCCAACCTTCCCAGAGACTTCAAAAAGATAAAGATTGCTCCCAAAACTGTGTGTGGGAAGAGCACAGGCAAGCTTTTGTCAACATATCCCATAATAACTCCCTGTAGCATTTGCAAGCCCACTAGGTAAACCAAACATGATAGTAGGGAAGAAGGCTTATATTCTTTGTCATCCACTTGTGCATTTAAAGTACTGATAAGCATTTAATAAAGTCTTAAATATGATGGAGAAAGTTAAGGATGATCCTTGTTTCTCCTCTTGGCTGCACAGAAAGAGATAATGCATGTAAATGGAGGCAGATTCTCCCACTGTGTTTTCACAGCAGTCAGAGACTACTAAAACTGATGAATAAGATGTGCTCCAAGGTGATCTAGCAGAAGTAAAGACCTTCTTTGCAAGTCAAGCCCCATTACTTAAGACTCTGGTTCTGCACACAGCTCAGCCACCATGTAAGTGGACTCTGTTTTCAAACCACGAGTCTGAGCTACCACAGTGATAATTCTGTCCCATCATCCTGCAAGCAAGCCTGTAGCACTAACTGTGATGCTGTAGTAACAAGAAGTTACCACTCTCATCTGATCATACCACTTTGACTCTCATAAATATTCTAGCTGTTCCATCCCCTGCACCACATCACTGTCAATGATGCGATACTGATGAGACTCCAGATCTAGTCTAGTATAAGCAGAATTTAGTCTACATTTGTATTAATTATTTTTTGTTTCTTCAAAGGAATCTTCACCCCAATATTTAAATCTCTATGATTTTTTTGCATTCTGTGTTGGGTGTCTAGTCTATTCAGGCATGTTTATGCTTCATCTGTAACTGGAAATTTTTAAATCTCCAGGGCACTTTTTAAATCTCTCATTGGCACTTTTCTATGGCCTCTTCCATAAAGCAGAGCTGATGTGTTAGGGTAAAAAAAATGTGTTTTTCATTAAGTTAATATAGAATGGTTTGAAAGGTAAGCTGTTTCGTGTTGTAACTTGAACTCAGAAAAAAATGAAAGTATTCATGGTGGAGACTCTCCCTAACACAACAGATTTCCCCCAGGGGCTATAGCTGAGGTCTGAGTGGGAATTTTTCTTTCCCCAAACATCATATGAGATTTGCTCACTGAATTCAGATATTTATGTATGTCTCTGGAAAACAAAGCCAATCTGTAAAAATCTGTCAAATATTTAGAGTCCTGGAGGTCTGCCTGTTGGAAGCAGGTATATGAGAAGTAACTTGTAAAACTGTATGACACTACTTTAGATCCATAAAAGAAAGATATACAATCTCAGCATGTACTACTAAGCAGAAAAAACTGAATTTGAAATTGCTACAATATTGAATTTGTTACAACACGCCTGAAAGAGATCACTTCTAGTCAATTTGAGCTGTTTATAAAAGAAACAGCAAGCTACCAAAACCACATACTGGTTCAACGGGGAGACCTCACCAGTTTGTACTTGAGACAAGGTAGGACTCCAAGAAGAGGTGTAATATGCCTTTCCTGATGCAGTACTCTGCAGTCTGCATTCTGCTTCTGCTGCCCACCAGGACCTGAATGCACTTTAAGAAGGTTGCTGGTTACACGTATCTCAAAGTGTCTTGGGACATGCTTAAAACTCCCATCAAACAAGATTTCAGACCCTTTCTGGTTCATTAGCATTCATGGGCACATGGCTGACCTGCAAAAATTGCACCCAGAAGTTCATAGCTTGACCAGTCCTCCCATGATGTGCACAAGAGCTGTAGCTCCACAGGAGCAGAGCAGGATGAGGGGGCCAGTGGCATTTTCCTGGCTGAGCCTGCCTGTCTTCAGAGATTGTTTTCCCTTTGGAGAGCATGAGTTAACAGACCACGTTGGGGAAGGGAACGGAAAAGGGTCTGGGGTTTAGATTAATTCACATTGTCTAATCCAGTCTAAATGGAAAGGTTCATTGATTTCACGTCTACATTCTGGGGAGACCAAGAGCCTGCCACATCTTTTACTGCAGAACTTATATAAGGAAATGACAGGGGAAAGCACTCATGGAGAACCTCACCTAGAATGATGCACAAACCTAGGTCTGAAAAAACATCCAGGTCAAAGTGATGTAAAGCTGGAATTATCCATTCTGCACTATAAAACATATCACAGAAAATGGCATAATTTATCCTCATCTGAATTAACAGAAAAATTTCAGGCATTTACAATTCTGACAGAAGTTCATAGTGGTGAAAAAGCTGATATATTAAACATTTGAAAAAGTGGTTCTATGCAAATGTGGTTACCTCAAATATTATAATTTATCTTTTGCTATACATTAAACATATAGTAACTTGATAGCTAACCTATAGTAAAAAACTTGGCCTCACCCAAATGTGAAATTCCAGTTTTCAAGATTATATCTCCTCTTCTATTTGGACTAGTAATGTAATTTCTGTGCTTGTCAGAATTAACTTTTTGACTTCAAATGGCATTTTTACTGAGACCTAGACCTCCAGCAAAGATGATATGGACTTGTTTCATTGGGTTTATTTCTCTCAAGTATGCTCCGTCCTAATTCTGTGCACACTAAATCCAGTCCTGCTCTTGTGTTGAGTTACTTACATGATTTTCATTTAGGATAGGTTGTTTTGAATGTGATTATGCTGAGAACATCAAACCAATACATATAGCTGTTACAGTTTTCTCCAGTTTTCTCCAGCCCTTGACTTCTACATGATTCTGAGTCTCTAGATCTTCAACCCCACTGCCAAAATCTGTCACATATGACTTGGATTTTTACTTTATCAGTTTCTCCTTATTATCATCAGTTGACACTATTCTCTTGGCTATTTCTTGTTGGAAGTATTGCTAAGGCAAATTTTTGGATCTCTCAGATAACAGGGGCTGTGGTCCTGCATGCAAACATTGCATCTGCTACCCCTCAGCATTTTAGAGCTTACTCTAAGGGCCAATGAATTCATGACTGGGAAACTCCCTGTGGCACTCAGAATTCCTTGATCACTTGCCTTTCATGACTGTGTGTCATAAAATCTGACAAGACATGGTTGATGCATTAGTCACCCACTCCTACTGCAGACCATGCTGAGAAGCATGCCTCTCTCTTTAGGAAAGTGATTAATTTTAAACAGATGTTTTTTTCTATTCAATACTCAACCTGAAATTTACCATGGTTGTCAAGATAAGTTAATAATTTGCCTATCTCCAGGTAAGTCTGGATCCAATCTCTGATAGCAGCTGTCTAAGCCCAGAAGGGAAATTTTCCACAGTAGCAAAATTTTCTGAAAATTTCCCTTTACTGCTGTAAGAGTAACAGCTGTTATGTCTCTGCTGGCTTCTATGTTCAGAATGTTCTCTGAATTAATGGTGTGGAGCAAACATCTCATTTACAGCTATGGTGACTTTTGTCTGTATTAGGGCCCCGGTGTACGTACCAGCAATGTAGATATAGCATCTTTGAGGTAGGGAAATTACACCCAAAGATAAAAAAAGTCAGAAAGTGAAGAAAAGTTAGGGTCTTCTGCTGCTATTATTTCTACAGTATACAGGAATTCATATTAGACTCAGTCAAACACCGTGACTTCGTTTTTACTGATATATCTCTAATTTGCAGTGACACTTAGGGTTTTCAAAGGAGTTAGAAGTACCTAATCTTAATTCAGTTTGCACTGCTGATACTGCAGACATCATCAAGAATCTCACTGTGAGTGCTTATAAAAACCAGGGTGGAGAATTCCTGTTTTCCAGAAGGATTTTTAGGATCTTGTAAGTATGTTTAATAACACAGAACTCAAGTGTTCTTCCCATTGTCATTGATAAGCTTATTACTTGTGTTCAGCCAGTAGCAGGTGTTAGAATGAATAGGAAGTTTGAAAAGGAAGTGTGAAAATAGACTGAAGACAGCGTAATGTTGATGGTAATCATTATGCTTCTTTACAGAGAAGATGAAGAACTCTCTGCTGGCAGCTATCTTTTTACTTGTTAGAGGTGAGTTTTCAGATACTGCACAGCTTACTGCCGCTTATGAACAGTAAAACTCCTTAGTGCTACTCAAGGATGAGGCTGTATGAACAAAATCATGACCAAATTAAATTCTGTGAGTAGGAGAAGCAACAACATTTTTCCTATTTATTTTGTGGTTGTCTTGACTAACAATTCCTTTCTTTCTTTTCTTTCTTTTTTTTTTTTTATTATTATTTTATTTTGTTTTGTTTTTTTCTTTTTTCCTCCCCCTTGCTCTTTGTGCTCCCCAGATTCCTGCCGCGGCACAGCCTTGGACTCTCCGTTCTGCCGGCAGCTGCCAGGTGGGTGGAACGCTCGGTCCCGGCGCGGTGCGCGGGCTCCGGCGGGCGCTGGGCGCGGCTGAGAGCTCCCGCCGGCGCTCGGAACGTCGCCCCTAAAAGCACGCCCGCCTTTCCCAAAGGAAAAGCCCGGTCAGAGCAGCACGGGCAGATGTGTCTGCCCGAGGGCAGGGCGCCCGGGCTAACCAGCGCGCTGTGAGTGAAAGGCCAGCCGGCGCATCACAAATAGCTGCCGTTCCTAAAGACCACGGATCCTCTAACGTTTGTGTGTGATGGATATCTCTGCTTTCCATTTAACTGGGAAATTACTGATGATGGCGAGAAGGAACAGTACAACACATTTTGACAGAGAGTATTACAGAGCAGTGGGTGGTCATCTGATGTACTTTGTGCTGGATTTATTGTGGGCAGGAGCATCCTACTTGCTAACAGACACAGCAGAGATGATAGGTTCTTGAGTACACAGTGACACTGGGCAAGACATCTGCAGGAAGACTATGTTCTTCTGAAATTAGCCATGGATAATTTTCTAGTCCTTGCAATTAACCTGCCAGACTAAGCTCTACTAAATCATTAGTGAGAAAACCAGATGCTCAGGAAGAGAAACAGAAAGTTCTAGAGTGAAAAAAATTAAAGGTAGGTGGTTTGGGGTTTGTTTGTTGGTTTGAGTTTTTGGGGTTTTTTTGTTTGTTTGTTTTTTTTTTTTTTTTTTTTTTAAGTGGAGAAATTGAACTGTGTTTTCTTTAGAGCAAAGAAATTTTTTTCTTTCTTTGCATAGCTCTTGTAGCACAGTCATGATACAGCTCTGGTACTATGCTAGGCCTGGGAAGAATTAATAATATGCCTGTTAAGGTGGAGCAGTACAGTAGAACAAAGAAAGCACTAGAATAAAAATTAATGTGCATGTGCATAATATTCACAAACAGGAAAAGTGAAAATAAAAGTGTGCAAGATTCATTATATTCATCTAGACAAAGTAATGTAGAACTTCAGTATATTGGGAGGGGGAAGATGCTTTGGGGTGTTAGACAAACTAATACACTATTTCCACACATGAAATCTACTATTTTTCCTTTGTCTGCTTTAATACCATAATCTCGTAGAGAAAGACCAGGGGGATTTTGCAAAACTTAGAGCATGAGAAACAACCACTGTTCCTCTATAAACAGATACAGGTCTGCAACATGGTAGACACCATGTGGATCTGAGTTAATAGAACTCTTATTTCAGATAGTGTCAGGAGCAGTATATTACCAATGTATTGACATGAAGTATTACAGCAGTTCCAAAAAATTTTTGTTTTCAGGTGTTTCTTCAAAACAACAATAGACACCAAGTAAGTGTAAGGTTTAATTCAGAGTAAAACAGGAGAAGAATGGAGAGCTGTTACTGTTTTCCCTGCTGTTGACAGACACCATGTTCATGAGTGAGGAGGCCAAGATGTGGTTCGGTGGCCAGTCTAGAAAAGCAAAGAATTCTCTAATATTTCACATTGCTATGGAAATAAGGAAGACATGATCTCCACCTTCCTGAAAGGAACCTGTACACGCCTGAACTGATGCAGCATAGTTTATTAGAAAAGCATTATTCATTTAGTATGAGAAAAGAAGTGACATAAGGTGAGGGTATTAAAGCCAGTGCTATACTCATTTGACTTGTTTTTCCAAAACACCTTTTAACTTCAATATGCATCTGTCATCTCAATGATTAAAAGAATGACAAGGATATTTTGTAACTCAGGTTGTAGGAAGAAATGAGGAAAAGAGAACTGATTTTTTAACTCATAACCTAGGTTATGAGATACCACAACTATGCTACAACACCAGTTCCAGACAGGTTCATATTTACTTATCACATAGCAAAACATTTCTTATTCAAGATTGATAGGCCTATTGGCAACTTGTGCTTCACCTAACAGGTGTGAAGCACGTGTGACTCTACTCATCAGGAAAAATTCACCTTAAGCATCCCATTCCTGTCGAGATCCTTGTCTACTTTTCTGAAGAACAACAACCAAAAATTGGAGTCCTTTTCAAAGGACTTTGAGATGCCATGACTGATTCTTCTTAACTAATATTTTGGTGATTAAGACACAAAGCAAAAGAAGAACAATGGTCATATTTTGCCATTAGCATTTTTTAAGAGATTTTTGAAATACTGGCATAAACTTAATCACTAAAGACAAAAGACAAGTTCCTTTAATAATGCCATCAGTGCTTACTTTCCCATCTACTGAAAAAGGGTATGTTCAGTTGCAAAAAAAATCCCCATATTTCTCTTTAAAAAATTAATAACAAATAATTTTATACATACATTTATCCTTGTCCTGTTTTTTAATGCATTCTTTATAAAGCTGGCAGTTTAAAAGTAATATTGGTTTAATCCAGCAATACTGTGTAGTTCTGAACTTCAGATAGAGGTTGATGGTTTCAAAGCAATTCTGGGATCTAGTCAACTAGTTCTAGCCTTGTTTGTGTTTGGTTTCATTACTCATAGTCCCTTTGAGTCAGTTAATGGTTGCCTGTATAGGTCTTTTCCACTGCACATGTTTTCATCTTTCAGACTGGGACAATGAATTGGCATGTTACAAAGAATTAAGTGAGGATCTAACCTGTACCTGGCTGCCAGTACCTAGTGCTGCAAATACAGTTAATTATACTGTATACCTAAAATGGTAAGTCTGAAAAGTTATCTCAGAAAACAAAATCTCTTATTGCTGTTAGATGTAGTTCCTATCTGCCAGAGTTTTGCTCCAGTGTATTTCATCATTTTAGAGGTTGTTACACAAGGCTAGTCAATATATTTAATCACTTCTCATCAATACCTATTGATTTGTAAGAGCTTGGTAAGAGAGTGGTAGGTTGATTTTGGCTAGACATCACAAAAGCTATTCCTCCCCTCCTCAGCCCAACAGGGCAGAGAAAATATGACAAAGGATCATAGATTGAGATAAGAACAGGAAGAGATCTCTCAGCAGTTACTGTCATGGACAAAACAGACCTGACCTGGAAAAATGAATTTAATTTATTAACATTCAAATCAGAGTGGAGTAATGAGAAATATAGCTAAAACTTGGATCACCTTCCCCTTCTCTGCCCCCCCGCCCCCATGCTTTTCTTCTTACTGGGTTTAACTGAATTCTCTGCCTCCTCCACCCCAGCATTGTGGGGGGGGGGTGGGAAATGGGATTTGGTCAGTCCATCACATTGTTGTGTCTGTCACTTCTTTCTCTTCTGACTCTTCCTGATGGTCCAGCATGGGAATCCTCCCACAGGAGACATGAACTCCCACAGTCTATCATTAACTCCTCCAACATGAATGCTTCCTGTGCGGCTACATTTCTTCATTAACTGCAAAAATTAGTGTAGGTCCCTTCCATGGGGTCCTTTCCATGGGGTGCCAGCCCATCAAGAGCAGCCTGCTCCAAAGCAGGTCCCTCGTACGTTCACAAGCCCTGCAAACCTGCTGCACTGTGGGCTGCTCTCTGCTGCTCCCACACATTCTCATTCCTCTCTGCCAGCCGCTGTTGTGCAGCAGTTTTTTCCCTCTTTTAAATGCATTATCCCAGAGGCGCTACCACCATGGCTGAGGGGCTCAGCCTCGGCCAGCAGCGGCTCTGTCCTGAAGTCAGCTAGAACTGGCTTTGTTGTACATGGGGAAAGCTTATTGCAGCTTCTCATGGAAGCCACCTCTGTAGCAATTTGCTCCCTTGCTCCCAAAACCTTGTCATGCAAACCCAATATAATGTCATTATACATCTTACCATGCCTCCAACACACTGTTTAAATCATTATTGCCAATGATCAGCTTACTCAATTACTTTTATTTGCAGCTATTGACTTTTATTGACTATCCAACACAGATGTATTTAAGGTAAAAAAAAATTCAAACATAAACAGACACTAAGCTTTTGTTTTATGTATTATGCATTTTGCTATAGCATGTACTCAAGGAAAGGACAGATGTAGCATAATTTCTGGTAATTCTGAATTATCAAGTAGTGGTTTAACCGATGGAATGTACTTGTAGGGTTAATTTTGAACTGATTACCTCAAATACAGTATCTTCAGTTGCAGCTGCATTACAAAATTGAATTTCCCCATTTTATATCTAGATACTTGGAATCCCCCATGAGATTAGGGGCCTGTTCAGAAGTAGAAATGTGAGATCAGAAGACATGATCTTTGCCATGAGACCATATCATGGGGTACACAGAGTACAGCACTGTATGCCATAGGTAAATTCTGATATTCATTGCTGATTGTTTTGCCACATAACCACCCCTTGTCATTAAAAAATGAGTTGTGGTTAGAAACATCTCCTAAAGCTAAGAAAATGTCACCACACTGGGAAATTCCCCAGGGTGATCATCTTCACATTGCACAGGAGTAAAGCAACCACCTCAAGGCTGAGATTACTCCCCCCTCACCTTCAATATTTTCTCACTTGAGGTAGAAGCAGGCACCAATTTGCAACAAGCACCAAATTCCCTTGCATTTGCTGTCTTACCTCTTGGAACTTCAAGGAATACTAATTTTTTGGAAGGGCAGAAACATCTACGAAACAGCTCTGTTTCTGAAGAGATATTATCAGTTGAAATATTTTTAAGCTACTTGCTCTTAAAGTTGTAAGCCAAAACCAGACTGTTCTGTTCCCAGGCTGCAGGGTTGATGCCATGAACAGACAAGGCAGATAAAAGAATGAAAAAGGATGTCAGTGCGGGAAGAGGGAGACAATTCCCTGGCAGAGGTGGTGAGGTTTCCAAGTCAGAGTCAGGGCTTTAACCTCAGTCTCCTAAGCTTCCACCCGGTGGTCTTGAAGACAAACTTACTATCTACTCCTGTATTGGGTTAAAAGGAAAGGAAAAAACCCACCTGTGAGAGGGTTTTTACCTTGCCTAGAAGAGGGTATCACCCCTTCCTGCATGTAACATCGGTTTGATATTGCAATAGTTCCTTGTCCTTGCTCTTTGTGATTAAGTTGTCAGGAAGAAAAAGATTAAAGATAAACACTCCCACAGAAAAGTTCCAACCAAGAATTCAAAATCATTCTTTGAAATTTTAATGGCTGATTCACAACCAGCCTGAAGCAGAAGACAAGAAAACCTTCAAGTAGTTTTTCTCAGGTATTAAATATTGAATCATGATGTGTGTAATTTAATACTTGAAATGCATAGCGAGGCGATTAGTATGCTAGTTCCCTCTCTTTAAGAACACTGAGCTTGCACAGTTTCAACCTTGGAAAAATATGTCCTATATGTGGCAGAGACTAAATGAGAGAGACAAGAAAAAAAAAATAGGCAGCAAAGTTGTATGTAAGCCGTTGGACTTCCTGTGCTGTCTATATTAGATATACCAGGAGAAATCTACAGGGCTGAGGACTCAGGTGACATTTAAATATCTCCATCCAATCCTGATGATTCACAGGAACAAAAGTCAGAAGACAAGCATATAACTCATAGGAGGCTTTTCATAACTTTATGGTAATTTAGATTCATGTAACTGGGAAATTTTGCTGTTCAAAAGGAATTTGGGTGCCCCTATTATAAGAGGCGAGGCTTTATGGAGCCATTTCTAACGTAATTTTATACCTTGAAAATGCTCTATATATCCCACTGTAAGTACAAAAGGTCATACAGATCTTGTTGTACCATGCTATGCCTTAAAAGTTTAAGAATTCAACAGTTCTCCACCACACAAAGATTTACATATTTAAATTTGCTAGGGTTACTGAGGTGCATGAATTAATCTTGCTTTTTCAAGCCACTCAAGGTAAACCTTCAAGATTTCCAGATGTGGAATTATGTATAGAAGTATCTGGAAATATATCAATTGCTATAATTTTGTTCTATTGGGCAGGGAGGAAAAAATAACTATAATCAAATAAAATGCTTTTCATTCTGCTTCCTTTTCTCTGAAGGAACAAAATACGAAAACTTTTTCAGCGAAATACGTCATCACCTTCCATCACAATTGAACGAAAGAATCTCTACATTGAGAGATTTGCAACCATTTGGATAGCAGTGAATTATGCCCATGACACCTGTGCAAAAGGAAAGAACATCTCAGTTTTACCAAGCAAAGCAGGTACAGCATCTTCACAAGCTGTGTTGCTGCAGTGCCCAGCTACAGCTCTATTCCGTAAAGATTATTTCCAAAATTTCAGCTCCCAAAACAATCCTGTTATTTTAGTAATTCAGAGAGCTGAGATGCAGTTTGACTTCCCTGAATGAAGTTAATAATAGAAGCCTATGATATTTTATGGGAGGAGAGCTTTACTTTAAATATTTAGCAGGAATATTTAATATTCACATGCAGAAAAATATATAGTAATATTTGTGTACCGTACTTAACCAGCTTTCTGTGCTATCCTTGATGGATTTCTGAATTTCTTTGTATTGGTTTACAAAGAGCAGATTGACTCAGCACTGCGTACCTAAGGAATCCTTGATATAGAGCATTAGGATTTTGAGAAACCTTTTTAAAATTCAACTCTTTTCTGAGGCCACTTACCCATTACGCAGTTATAAAAGAAAGTTATTTTAAAAATAGCTCTAAAAATTTATTAGGCCCTTTAAATGTTTATTTAAAGATTTTCTACCTATCTGAGCACTGAACTAATGCTAAGAGCTTCTCAAAACTTCACCTGCTCAGACTAATCATGGTCCAAGAAAAACCAATGCTTCTCTGCTGGGAGTTACTACTAGTACAACCCAAATTATCAATAGTGTAACCTTTACTGAAGACTTTTGGCCACATTGTGAGAGGAAGATGAAAGTATATTTGCACTTACTGAAATTTAAAGATACTTTGGATATTTTTTTATGCAACTCATGATTACAGGTACTCTTGACATTTTAATTTTGCCTTTCAGCCTCATTCAGAATAGTAACTGCTTAGAAAAAGAGTGTTCCTGAAATCAATAAAAGCATTCACAAAAGAAAGGCAAGAGGAACAACTATATTTTGTTGATGTCATAAAGATTTAGTAATTATTCATTTCCATGGTGTTTTGAAGTCTCACAGCATTCAGTATTGTGTGCCAAGTCTTTTAATTTTTATAGACCACACTCAACAGATGCAATTACCAAAGCTTTCCTGCTTCTCTTGTGTTTTTAACAACTGTATCTCCCCCATTTTAGGAAAGTGCTTGTCACCATCTAACATAAATGCTTATCAGATCACAAACCAATTGATAATAAAGTGGGACCCGCCCACAGCTCATGCACCATATGAGCTGAGATACAGAGAGGCACTCACAGAATCGGCTCCGTGGACACGGGTAAGTACTTCCAGATGACAATCTCATGAGAATATAAGGTGCTCCAATATCAGCTCAGCTGCACATGTTATATGCAGCACAAGAATTGCAAGGTGGTATAGCAAGGAGTCATTTTGTAGGCAGATGCCACTGAGGCACCTTAGTTTGGTTCTAACAAATAATGAAATGTTTCAGAAAGAAGGAACAGTAGCTTTAAACAAAGTAAAATAAAATAGCATGCTATCTGGTTCATTAACCTACCAGTGAGACATTACAACTACCAGTGATGCAAAAGCTGAATACCAGAAATGCCATGTAAACTCAGATCCAAATCATGCTTTCAGTGATTTACAATATTGCTATTTTAGCTGGTATCATTATATTTTCAAACAGATTAGAGATCAGGTTGCTTTGTTTTTCAAAGTAATATATCATACTTCATGCACTTTAGGTTTGCCTAAGTATTCCAGATTTTCTTCTTTGAAAAGAAGAGAAATAATTTCCCTGTAATACTGTCATAGAACCCTGGAGTGGTTTGGGTTGGAAGGTTCCAACCAGCCCTGACATGTGCAGGGCCACCCTCTAGTAGACAAGGATGCCCCGTCCAAACTGGCCTTGAACACTTCCAGAGATGGAACATCCACAACTTCCCGTTCCAGTGCCTCACTACCCTCACAGTGAAGAATTTCTTTCTGATACCTAATCTAAACATACCCTCTTTCAATCTACACCCATTGCCCCTTGTCTTGTCACTACATGATCTTGTGAATAGTCTTGCCCCATCTTTCCTGTAAGTTCTCTTAAGGTACTGGACGGCAACCACAACACCTCCCCAAAGCCTTCTCTTTTCCAGACTCAGCAATCCCAATTCTCCCAGCCTTTCCTCACAGGAGAGGTACTCCATCCCACTGATTTTGTGGTCCTCCTTTGGATTTATCCCAACAGATCCATGTCCTGCTGGGGACCCTGTCCCTGAAAATTAGGAAATAAACTCTCCATCATATTTGTTAGACTAACATTATTTCATTAGCAGTGCTGAATGCATGGCTAATTATCTTCAAAGCATCCATGCCCAGTAACTTCAGAGACCAGGTTAAATTCCTGAAACTATTGTATTTTCATGTTTTCTGAAAACACACATTTATGTTGATTATTTACACTTGTTTGGATATGGTTCCAGATCTTCTGACGAATCTTTTCTCCTTGGGAGTATCTCAAATATGTCATCAGGTCATAATGTACTTCTCATGATTCTTTGCTTTGATACACAGTCCTTGTTCTCAAAACTGAGATATTAGTTAGTACACATTAAATCACTGATAGAAGTAAACAAGAAAGCATTAACTGGAACAAGTTTATTAGTCACAGATGTAGGGAGTTAGCACAAGGCCACATTAATCTCTGGTATTTGTACTAAGCACTGTATGTACAAAGGGAAACATTAACAACAAATATAGGGGTCGTGCTCTATTGTGCTAAATTGAAAAGAATTTCCAGCACCTTCCTCCACTGCTGCATAGATATCTTCTTACAGGACTGTTTGGTAACAACCCCACAGCTGCTGCAGCCCTGCAGGTGGGGTCTCAGCAGAGCAGAGCAGAGGGGCAGAATCCCCTCCCTGGCCCTGCTGCCCACACTGCTCTGGATGCAGCCCAGGACACGTGTGGCTCTCTGGGCTGGGAGTGCCCCTTGCTTGGTCCTGTCCATTCTCTCAGTCACCAGAACCCCCAAGTCTTTCTGGGCAGGGCTGCTGTGATCTGTCCATCCCCAGCCTGTGCTGGTGCCAGGGCTGCTCTGACCCAGGTGCAGCAGCAGCTGGTCTTGTGGTTCCTATGGTCCACCTCTGGAACCTGTCCAGGTCTCTCTGGATGGCATCCCAGCCTGCAGGCACCCCTCAGCCTGGGGTCATCTGCAAATTCACAGAGGGTGCACTTGACCCCTTTAAGCCATTACTGAAGATATTAAATAACAATGGTCACACCCACTGTGAAGCCCTGATGGACATATCTTGTCACTGGTGTCCACTGGGATTCTGAGCCACAGTCCACTACCCTCTGGATGTGACAATCTAACTACTTCCCAATCCACATCACAGTTTACCCATCAAATCCATCACTATCCAATTTGGAGAGAAGGATGTTGTGGAATACAAGATCAGTTCCAGTTGCATTTTAGGACATGCAATATGGCACAGCAACAGGGCAGTACAAAACTAAAGGGAATACACAGGAGATGGAAAATTAGTCACAATTTCAATAATGTCTGCATGTAGCAGCAATGGCTGCTTATCCTGCTCCTTCCCATCCAGCATATGAAGAAAAGACTTCTCCAGCAGGCAGGTATGTATGCATGATTTGTATCACTAAGCCCCTGAAACTGTCAGTTTTTCAAGCTCTGTTATTTTTATATGTGTTAATCAGGTTTTAAATATGCATTTATCAAGAAAAATAAGAAAATTGTTTAAATAACAACAGTCTCCACTTCTTGGGAAATTCTGCTCACCTAGGAGCCTCTCTGCTTCCTTTTTACTACAAAAATCTCCCTTGGTCTTCCTTTTGTCTCAGAAGACTGTTCCCATTTCTCTTGTAGCTGACTGCTGGTTCACTTAGTTACTTCAGAAGAGGTACTTTGAGAGGCCCATGTAAGAAATGCTTCATCTCAGGGCAGAGGACATTCAGATCTTGGAAAGGCCCCCTCGTTCACTTGCATACACTTGCTCCTAGACCATCCTAGGGCAGCCAGTTACCCATGCATAGCCCACCCAGTAGTGCAATAGGTAGACAACCACGTGCAGACAGTCTGGCACGTGGCACGTGGAAGAACAGAAGGTTAAGAGAAGTATGAATGCATGCCCTGCAGATTTTGGAGACAGGTGAGATGGAAGAATCACACTATGGGGGACTAGTACAGACATCCACACTGGGTGACACAAATGAGTGAAGACTACAGGTCATGAATATACATGATCTCCCAGGTCCCAGCTGATGCTGTGAATTTAGGCTGTAGTCTCTTCCTAATAGTATAAACATAGGCTAAGCTTGCAGATGAATAAATTAGTATGGCCATACATGCACAGAGGTTGTATAAAGTTAGAGTTCATCAAGAGTAGGATAAATGTGCGTGTAATGTAACTTAACATTTGGGTTTTAAATCCATTCCACTTCCCTCTTGTTTGGAGTCTTTCTCTAATATTGTGGGTAGTGGGATTTTTTTGAGACCAAATAATAGTCACAATGGTAAATGTGACAGTGGTTTGACAGGAGTAGATGGCACGGAGCACTTGATTACTTCACAAAGAATAGAGTCAGACAGAACTTTGAGGGAAACATTTTAATTGGGTCATGATAGTTAAAAAAAGCTCCCCTTGCATTCTAAAATGCTTCTCAGATCTTCTGCATGTCTAGTTGCTTCTGGATCCAGACCTGGTCAACAGTTTCTATCTAAAGGACTGTATGTGCACAATCAATCCTTTGTATCACTTAACTGAGATTTAACATTTTCAGTGTATTAATTTCCAATTCACTTGTCAAGTATCTGATGAGATGAATACTCTCTCATCCTTGAGGAGTTCAGAAGTTAAGAAGTGTCCTTACTCAAGAGATCCCTTTGTATATCCCACTGCTGTGCGGGACAGCTCAAGAGGCTGTGGGCTATCCACTGCTTAAGAGTAAGATGAGACACTTAAAGACATATATGCATGCTCTCTTCAAATATTAGCTGCTTCCAAAGTTGACTTGTGTTCAGTCTTAACCAGCACTATGAGTAGGTGGATGAACTGTTAAAATCAGCCCTTGTCTTTCATGTTATCTCTCTGCCCTGAATCGACTTTGAGCCAGATGCTGGTCCAGACACATCTAATATGACTGCTGGTAGTGGTTATCACTTAATCAGGATTACAGGAAATAAAGGTCAGGATGGAGGGGAAGTGGAGGAGAGGGAGGTTGAGCGCACTCCCACAGAAATTAATTCATTAACTTACTAAAAAATAAAGTACTGCAGAAATTCAAAGAGAAGAGCTGCTCACCTTACAGTGGGACTTTGTTGGTTTTGGGGGGTTTTAGGGAAGAGTTTAAGTGATAACAACAGTTTCCTATCATATTTTCTCTGTATTTTTCAGCTCAGGGTTTTCCTTAGACATGGGTGGTGTTTTTGTTTCAAGAAAAACTCAATTTCCTGAACAAGTTATTGGGGCTCCAGTGCCATCATCAGCTGCAGGTGCAAATCTCTTCTGCAGTGCCAAGGCATGCAGGCAGCCACACGTTCAAACCTGTCATGCTGTTTAAGACAACAGCCATGTGGATCTATTCAGACATAATGACACTTTTAAAAATAAAAGCTTTTTTTAATACTTAGTTTTCCCTTGAATTCTTGTTCTTGAGAAGCTAACAAGTCTCGGAGTTAATAAAATTTTTATTTTTCAGTATATGTAATGTCTAATTGATTTAAAAAGTAATATTTAGACCAGACTACTTACTGTCTTGAGTGAGCAGAACAAGTTCATGGAAAAGAGAGTGTTGCCTTGAAAGAATGAAGATACCTTGACTAAAAAGTGCAATAATTCCTATTTGATGACAGGAACCTCTGCTTTCAGCTGAGTCAGAAGACTGGTCTTAGCTGAGAAAACAATTAATATAAGATAATGTTTTATTACTGTTACATAAAGGATTTTTTTTTTAGGTGCCTGTAGGAAGCAATGTTTTCAATGTCACCATTTCAAATTTAAATGCTGTGTCTTCATACATTGTTCAGCTCAGATGCATAACCAAGGATGGCCTCAACTGTGTTTGCATTTGGGGCAAAGAGATTTTGGTCCCTCACAGTAAGTGAAATGTAGTTTCATCCTACTGGTAGTAAGTATGAATGTAAAGGCTTTTCCAAATTCTGTGTCATATGAATGACATAAAGATGAACACCAGAATTATTCATTTGAGTGTATGTCTCTATCTTTTTCCATGTTTACCAGAACTCATAGACAAGCCAAGAATATCATATAATGTAACTACACAAGTCTCTCCAGGAAGAAGAAGTGTTCTTCTGAAGTGGGAGGTAAGGTTCATTTTGAGTCTGGGTACCTTCTGTTATGTATATGCTTATATGTGTATATTTATTTCTTGCATTGCAGAGAAAACCAGACTTTCTCATTGCATTGAGTCTACACTTGATAGAGGAAAGGCATTGGATATTGTATACTTGCTGCAGAATTCATTGCATCTGTATGTTGATGATTTAGGAGCTAGAAACTAACAGGGAAAAATTATATAAGTTTATATTCCTGAAAAATTACTAAAACTTCCCTTCTTTTCCAGAGAAAAACATGTTTTTATTTTAAGAGCTTCCAGCTTCATCTGAAATTCCTCACAAGATATGTGTATCTGCCTTTTAAAACAGTAAATGTTTTCCGGTCTATGTTACTCCAAAAATATCCAATTATTTCATTAAGATAACCCAGCCTCACAGCTTCATGGTATCTACACTATTAATTTTGTGCCAGAAATAACAGACAATCTTGATTTTAGAAATAATTCTTGAAGTATTCACAGGCCTTCATGTATTTAGTTTCTGTCTGTATTGCAGTAATTTCCATTTCTGTGCACTCATTTTCCAATCTCTTATTAAGATTAGTACAGTAAAATAATGAGTGTACCACCACCAGGAATTTCTACCAATGGATATTTAACACATTTCAAATTTGTAGCATAATTGCTAGCATTTGTCTTTAAAGATACCTAATCAAGCCCTAGAAGATGAGGATATCCAGAGGCATAAATTTCAATCAGACACCTCTCATTAACTTTCAAGTTCCTGAAAATGAGAGATATGTTCCACTGAAATGTAGAGAATGTTACAGATGCTTCACTGCTGTTATTACTAATTGCATACACATAACTAAGATCTCAATTAAAGAAAATTCTTAATCGTGTACTTAAATCCTCTCAATTTAATCATGCTCTTAATTTTAAGGAAATGCTTTGCTTTATTGATTCCTAATGACCTAATTAAAACAGTATGATTTTATCCCCATCATTAAAGGCTACATTTTGTTTATAAAATTAAATTCCTCTTGATTTTCTGCATGGGACATAACAGCATTTATAGAATGATAATGTTTTTCCTCTTGCTAGGTAGCACAAAGTGAGAATGTTCTTGGATATTTTGTTAATGTGGAAAGAATACCCAACAGTTGCAACCACCCACCAAATCACATCTCTCTCAAAGACAGAAAAATTCTTGTTAATCTCTCCATGGCTTACTATAGACTTAATATTTCTGCCTATAATGAAGCAGGAGAATCTCCACGAGCTATCTACATTGTCCCAGAATCCTCTGTAAAAGGTATTTATCTTATCACTTATTCACCATTATGGTGGGGAAGTTTTATGACCAATCTCTAAGGTTACTTTTTAACGGACTTTGGGATAGGTGAAAGCATTCTCTTGAATATATATTAAGCTAATATTTTTACATACTAGGAGTCAGAATTGTTTCTTAAGAAGATACTTCAGTAGAAGTTAACAGACTAGCAATTTAATATTCATTTTAGCACTTCCTTCTTTGTCAAGCTAGAGAAAGTACCTTGTGTTGGACCTACTTAGGAAAAAAGTGGATTTTACTTAGGAAAATGGTTTATGGACTGTCCTCAATATCAAGTAGGTACCACTGGTTTAAAAAAGTTCACAGAACTATGTGAAGTCTAAGTTCTTGAGCTAAATAACTATTAGGAGACCTGCTACTGTCCTTTATTTCAGTATTACCCTAACTGGCACATATGAAAAGGAATAGATAGGATGTACATGCCACATTAGGATGTACACGTCACATTCTAATGAAGATGTAAGCTCTTCTGAGGCCCAAGTAGATAGTTTTTTCATTTAAAGAATAAAACTTATTGTATAATGTCTTTGTTATAATATAAATTAGTTTCATGTGTTACAGTCTTGAGGTGTATTTATTTCAATATATGAAGAAGTTCCCTTACAAAGATTTTTAAAATTCAACTATAGCATTCACAATAAAGAAGTGTGCAAGTACCCTTGTTGATCTTCTGATAGCTGCAAATGATTGCTTATCCAGAATTTTCTAACACTCTCCTCATGCTGTTCTCCTATTCCTTGCAAAGAGGTAACCATTTGATTTTGCTCTTAGATTTCAGTCCCTTAGCTCTCTTCTGATAAAATATATCCTACCAGTTCAAGCCACATTTTGACTGAAAATTAGTAGTCTACTGAACCTCTGAGCCTGTATTTCATGGCTCTCTCGAGATGCCTGTTTCTGTTTGATTGTACTTTAGTGCAGCTTCTCTGTATCTATCATTAATTACTGAGAGGATACTTGCATTAAGTGCATTAAGATAAATTCCTTCTCAGCATACACAGCTGAGCTAGTCAGCTAGTACAGTAATTTTCTTTACAGAATGACAGAACCAACTATTTTGGAAAAGACCTCTGAAATCATTGAGTCAAATTTATGGCCTAACATTAACCTGTCAACGAGACTATGGCAATAAAGTGACACATCATCCACTCTTTCCTTAAACATTTCCAGGGACAGTGACTCTACCACCACCCTGCACAGCCCATTCCAATGCCCAAACTCTCTTTCTGTGAAGAAGTTTCTTCTGATGCTGAGCCTAAACCTCCCCTGTCTCAGCTTAAGACTATGTCTCTTGTCCTATGGCTCGTTGCTTTGGAGAAGAGACTGACCCCCACCTGCTAGATCCTCCTTTCAGGCAGTTGTAGAGAGTCATAAGGTCTCCTCTGAGCCTCCTTTTCTCCAGGATAAACAATCCCAGCCATCTCAGACAGCCCCAGCTCCCTCAGACAACCACAGCTCCCTCACAATTATTTTGCCTTTCTTATATTTGTTTCCAGACAGGAGATAAAATGGAGAATGTTTATGTCTCTCGCAAGGTTCACTTCTTACCTCAAAATGGCAGGTTGCCCTTTTCCCTCCTTAGTGTCAGACCGAAGGTCTTTCCTAGTTTCATAGCCTGTCTTTTAAAATGTCAAAATCTTCAAGATCCTTTCAGAAAATTCAAAATATATGCATATGAAATCATCTAGCTATGATATATTCTCCTCCATCCCTGCTCAGGCAAGCACTCTCTCAGAGTCACTCCATGTCTAGCAGCTGCTAGAGGCTCACAGGAGGTTATTCAGCGTCACCTGACTTCTTTCTCCTGAGGCTTGGAACAGCCACTTAATTTCAAACAATCAGAAATCAGGAAAAGTCTTGTACAACAATCCACACTGTAATTCCCAGACACCACTGCAAAGTAGTAAATGCTAAGTTTCTTCTATTGAAATACTACTGTAAACCTTACTATGATAAGTAAGTCATGTGCAATGTTGCTATATTTGTTTAATGAATAATCTTTAAAAAACAGAACAAAAGGGAGAAAGAGAAAAAGAAAGAAAGAAAGAAAGAAAGAAAGAGAGAAAGAAAGAAAAAGAAAGAAAGAAAGAGAAAGAAAGAGCAATAGGGGAGAAAACTGCTTTCCTGTTTATTTACCTTTAATTGTGTATTTGTTCACAGACTTGCCTGGTCAAATCCATGTCAAAAGCCAGGGAACAAATGCAGTTGTCACATGGACTCCAGAATACAATCCAAAATGTTTTGTGGTTGACTGGGGCACTAGTAAAGAGAATATGCACATGAAAATAGTATCTACGGCTACCAGAAATTTCACATTAGGTAACAGCAACCACCACACCTCCTATGGAAGCACCCTTTCATTTTTTGGTTATTTTTGGTCGGGCAGAGTAGGGGTTTTGTTCTGTTTTTAATGGCAAACTGAAGATCCATCCAGGTAAGCACAGCTCTTAAGATTTGTCCAGTACTGAATCATCAGTTAATGCTTAGCAACATTAAGGCAGATAAAAAGAAGAGTTTTCATTAGGGTTGTTCTGGATACGGTTGGGCAAGAAATGCAGCTACGCTACTGGTACAGTGTCTCTCCTTGCCCACATTCCAGGCAGACCTATATATTACTGGCTTTAAAAAAAAACCTTTCATCTTGTACATAGGTAAGCCTATCTTTCAATATAAACTGCTCTGTTACAGACTCCCTAAGATTGATTTTTATTTTTATACTTGTGTCTATACTTTTCAAAGCATAAGTTCTCAACTCCAGTATTCTGCTTACCATGCTAAACATGATGTGCTTCAGTCAGGGATTTCTATATGGAACAGACACTGAAAATTTTGATTAAAATCATGTAGTTAACTCTTGCAAAGGCCATTCAGCACTGGTTTTTTATGTACAATAGAGAATATTTAGCTTCAGGGTTCTACAAAGTCTTCTAGAGAGTGCACTGTTTAACTTCATCCTTCTGCAATATCTGTAGTGCCACATTACATCTAGGTTTTTTGCTTGGGCTTATATTTTCTAGCTGAGTGGGAAATACCTATCCCTGAAATAAGATAACTACAGTCATTTTAGTTCCTAATTTCTCCTTCAGCAGCTAAAGCCTCCCATGGGGAGACTATAAACCCACCTGTCATCTTCCAAATGAAAACCCATGTTTTGTCCCGTTCTGGTTTTGAAATAGTTTACATAAAGCATCTAGAAACACTGAAGAAGGATGTACATATTTTGTACTCAATGGAAAGCACTATACACTTATGCTGTGCTATGAGTCTCAGAAAGCAAGGACAATGCAGAAAAATCTATGAAGCTGTTGTCTTTCTTCTTCTTCTATGTAATTTATAACTTTTCAGTAGGCCTTGATATATCTTTATTTGTTTTCCAGACAATTTTCAGCCATATAAGTTGTACAAAATAATGGTACATGCATCTGATGTGTGTCAGTGTGAAAGTTTCATAAGACATGAAGAGACTTTTGGAGTGACCCACTTTTACTTCGTTGAAGGAGGTATTCTTCCTCTTCCCCACCCTCTATATTTCTTCTTGTTTCCTGTTTGTAGCAGTAAAAGGAAGACTACACAAAATTTCTTTTCCAGGTGACTGAACAGCTTTCTCCAGTTAGCATTGCCTTTATTCTTAGCAGTTATGTCCTGGCAGTGAACGACCTGAATGCTGCTCTTTACTGACACGTCCACAGAAATATTTTTATTATGTGTGACATTACCAAAAATAACAGAAAGATGGTTCCCAGACCCATGTGGCTCAAATCCAAATTAAATCAGATTTTCCAATCCCAATTTCATAATCCCTTGTATTGCAAGTTGAAATTAGTACTGTTGCTATTGGAGTAAAATATTCATAATGAGACAGTCACAATTTCTACCTATTTCGGTATTGTTTAAGGTGACAAGTTTTTACTCTGTGGGACTTTGCCTTTCTCTTGCACCCTTTACATTGCATCTATAGCATCTAGAGTTTGACAAGAACTCTCTTGGAAACAGCTAGTTTTCAGTCTTGTATGTCCATTGCACAGGTATTGATGCAGAACTAAATTATCTGGTTTTTAAAAGTTCCTAGGACCGGTCCCACTAATGTGACAGTTCTGAATATCACAAAGCATTCTGCACTTGTGAAGTGGACTGAAATAGCTGCAGAAGACTGTTTGGGCTTTCTCCAGGGATACAGGATCAGTTACACAGATTCATCAAGGAAAAAGTCTCCAGGTAAGTCACCGCTGCCAGAACACAGCAGCAGCTCAGGGTCATGAAAGAAAAGCTTCATTCAGACCATTAAGTCTACTGAGTTATTTATGATTTCTGAGCAAATTGAGTCCTCTGCTCTCAAAGGTCAGCTCCTGGTTAGACTTTTAATGCTCTAGTTACTCCCATGAACACTTAAAATTTTCTAGTTTTTATCTCAAATTAAATATTGCTATTTCCTTAAAAAATTACATTTCTAAGAATACAGCAGAATTCTCTAGGAACACTTAAAGAAAGACATACATTTTCCCTATTACGATTTCAGTTACAAGATTTCTATGTTTCATTGCACCTCATCCAAGCTTGAGTCTGAGCATTTCTATAAGATGTAAGACATTCTATATGTCGTATTTCAATTCAATTAGCAGTTTGTATTTTTTACCTGTTTCCAAATACACCATTATACATTTAATTTTGGAAACATTTTATTAAATTGTTAGTTTTTATGTCTAAGTTTGGACAACCTTAAAGGTCTTTTCCAACCTTAATAAACTACAAATGATGAAACTTCTATGCATAGAAAAAAATGAATAGCTGTGAATTCAAACCACTTGAGTTTTCAGTTTAAAAAAGCCCCATATTCTTTTGATAAACATTTTCTTTCTGGTCTAGAGTGGAAAGTCTCTTTGCTGTAAGTAATAATATATTAACTTTGTATGTACTGGCCTTCAAATAAAATTGAAGACATGCTAGGGAAGATAAATATCAAGTAAGAGCTGACAAAGGGAGATAGTAAGAGTTCTATAATACATGTTGACCTATGCCTTTAGAGAATCATAAAAGTCTTCTGGAGATTCTATTCCACTTAAATACCTACAAGAAGAGGCAGAATGGGAACATCCAGGGCTGAACTTAATTTATTTTTTTTTCCTCTACCTTAACCAGTCAATACAGCAGTAACATGGCACCCAACTGCCATTTTACCAGGCAGGAAGTATAATTTTAATGGAGAATTTGGGGGAAGCAGGTCCATAGGCTACAGCATCACATCCTCTTCTGTGAAGATCTTAAATCCACAATGGCAAACTTGAGGAGTAATTTCTGCCCCAAAGGCATCCTTACAGCATGACAGTTTGTACATTATTCTGGCCAAGGGAAAAGTCACTGCACCATCAGAAAAGACAGGCTGAGCTGAAAGCCCCACAAAGCAGGTAAAGCAGAAAGCACAGCCCTGTTTCTATACTGAATGATGAGTAATAGCACTGGCATAAATCAAGCTAAAAAACTACTGACTACTGGAGTGAGAGTAAAGTGTATGACAAGGGCTAGTCCTAATGTTAACTCTTACTGTCAACATAGGAACAACTGTTCAGCATGTTAGGCATATTTTCCTCTCATAAAGTATAAGCAGCCTTCTGTATTCATCACTTGTGATGGTTTGACCCTAGCTGGATATCAGTCACTGGATGCCAGAGCTGCTCTATCCCCTCTGCAAGTGAACAGGGGAGAGAAAATGTAACAAAACATTCACGGGTTGAGATAAGTATTAGGAGATATCACACATTACCACATGAGCAAAACAGACTTGACTTGGGGAAATTAATGGAATTTATTGCTGATGAAATTCAGAGTAGGATAACGATAAGTAAAACAAACCTTTAAAACACCATAAAATAAAACACCTTTCTCCACCACTTCCTCCTTCCAGGCTCTAGCTCTTCCCCACCAGCAGCACAGGCAGACACAGATGGAGTTACAGTCAGTTCATCACAGATTGTTTCTGCCACTGCTCAGGGAGGAGAGTCCTTCTGCTCTGGCATGGGTTGCCTCCCATGGGAGTCACTTCTCCCATCAACTTCTCCAGCATGAGTCCATCCCATGGGCTACAGTTCTTCACTAACTCCTCCAGTATCCAGTGTTTACTTCCTACAGGGTGAAATCCTTCAGGCACAGCCTACTCCAGCACAGATCTCCCACAGGGTCACAAGTCCTACCAGGAAATCTGCTCCACTGTGGGCTCCTCTCTCCATGGGTCTGGAGGTCCCTGTCAGGACCCTGCTCCAGCCCAGCCTTCCCATGGGTTCACAGCCTTGTCTCAGGCATCCACCTGCTCTGGCCTGGGTCTCTTCCAGGAGCTGCAGTTGGATATCTGCATTCCCTGGGACCTCCATGGGCTGCAGGGCCACAGCTGCCTCACCATGGTCTCACCACAGGCTGCAGGGGAACCTCAGCTCTGGTGCCTGGAGCACCTCCTGTCCCTCCTTCATCAGCCTGGGTGTCAGCAGGGCTGCTCCTCTCACATATTGTCACTCTGCTCTTCCCTGGCTGCAATTACATTTGCAGAGTAACTTTTTTCCTTCTTAAATCTGTTATCACAGAGCCATTTCTAATTGGCTCAGCCTTGGCCAGCACCACATCCATCCTGGGGCCAGCTGTTTCCATGTCTGTTGGACATGGAAAGCTTCTGGCAGCTTCTCACAAAAGCCACACATGCAGCACCCCTGCTACCAAAACTTGGCCATACAAACCCAATACAGTCTTGGTGTGTTAGAAGCTCATGCTTTTAACCTCTGGATTTAAAATGTACATAAATATTTTGGAGAAATCTTGTACCCATCCAAAGAACATCTGCACAGTCTGGTTTCCTTCAGATGAGGATCAGGGCACTGCAATTTTGCCGCTTGCCCAGTCATCTGCACTGACACATGCTCAGCCATAAGAGTTCATCTAATCATCTCCAAAAACCTCTTGTGTTTCAGCTGTTACTCTCAACGCTTCTATCACAAGTTACCATCTTACCGGACTGAAAGAAAAGACCACCTATCGTGTGCAGATTTCAGGATTCACTAATGCTGGGGAGGGACCTCTGACTGTTTCACAACCTTTCAGCACTCCAAAATATGGTACTGTGGAACCCTATGCATCTGCATTACCCAGCATGAATCTTTTCCTTATGTTCTCTCAGTGTTCACCTACAAGATTTATTAGCCAATCCTCAGTTACTGAGAGCAAACACAAAAAATTTTTCCTCTGCAAGATGTAAACTTTGTGTCACAGAACAAAGTATTTCATTACCTGTATATTACTTATATTTCACTACCTAGTATACAGGGAACTTGGCTAGGGTTCTTCATCTCTGAAACCTTTTCTGACCTTTTTGTGCTACCTATGTGCACATATCTTTATTTATTGACAATTACTGTCTAGATTTCAGCAGATGAAATTTCTGCCTGTGACTAATAACGTTTCAATCATCTGCTTTTGGCAAAATCCTGAGCAGTCATGTAAAGTTGGCTTCCTGAGCCATTAATTGCAAAAATAAAGGATTAAGTACCTTTCAATTGCTCCTAGTGTGGGTGAACAGCAACCAAAGTATCTTTTGCTTTCTGATAATTTAAGTACATTCTAAGTAACAGGTTCTTTAGGTCATTGGCAAAAGTTTGCTTTTCTAAGAACTGCTTGGATGGCTAAGACCAATACAGTTACATTTAAAAAGTCTAAAAAACTTAAAATCATATGAAGTTGGCTAAACTTAGTCTTTCAAATATTTTTAACACCTCATCAGTTAAACCAAAACTAACGCTGCAACAGACTTTTTTGTTTGACCACAGCTTCCCTTAATGAAGACTTCTAAACAGAAAAATAAAAGAACATGCTAAGATGGTATCAGGAACCTGTGATATTCAGAAACAGAAGTATGCAAATGGTTTCTCCCCACAGCAGCTTTTTTGTATTAAGTGAAGGAGGTATAAAACCATACAACTGAATAGTTAAAAATGTAAAGCAGAGATTAAAAAAAAGAAATTTAAAATCTTCCTTGAAATCAACAGGATTTGTACCCCTCCTCCCGCCACTGAAAACTTTCTCCTGTCAACACAAGATATTAAAGTCTCTCCCTGGAGTTTTTCTTCAGGACTCTTATTTCACTCATCCTACCAAGTATATATTTGGAAAGTATTCAATTTTTCAGTAAAGTAACAAAAATGCACAGTGGAATTAACACAACATTTTAAAAAATCAAGTAATTATGTTGAATTTAAATATTACATGTACTATTTTAGCTCTTCCCAAACATTTCACAGGTTATTTAATCCATTAGAAGTATCTCAGATTTCTTTGCTATAAAAAAAAAAATTCAGCAACAAAACAATTTGCAGCTTTCCAAACTGGTTTTGAACTTTAGGTAGCAGTTTGGTTAAAAAAAAAAAAAAAAAAAAAAAAAAAAAAAAAAAAAAAAAAAAAAAAAACACCCACAAACTATTGTTGGGTGCTGGGTAGGAAAAGAACAAGCAAGTGGCTTTTTTTTGCAAATATGGTTTGTCAATATCAGTAACACAATCATGAACTGACCACACTCTACAGGCACTATTTTTAAACTGTTGATGTCTCCTGTAATGAAGGAGACATCAAAAATCTATAACAGAGACCTCTACACTGACTCACTCTTAACATCATAGCCAGTTTTGGTTCCTATGTTAGCCTGAGCATTTTAACCACCTTCGTTAACCTCTCAAACACTTTCTCCTTTTTAGGTAGGTGGGATCTTGGTAGAAAATGTCTCAAACAAGTATTAAGAGGCAATAAGAGACATAGGCTTGCTTCAAGGTTTGACAAATGACTGATTACAGATAAAGTGATCTTAATGATCTTAAAAGTTAAAGCATGGACGCCATCTAAAAACACAAACTGCGTTATTGCTATCAGGACCAGGCATGACCTCTCAAAACAACCTAAAACAAAATAAAACCCAACCAAATAAAAAGCCCACAAACAAACAAACAAACAAAACCCCCAGAAAACAAAAACCAAAACCAACCAACCAAAAAAAACCCTCAAACACAACTAGTAAATCCTGACATTGATAAAAAGACACTTTCACTCAAATAGTTTCTTATTAAGTCAGATGTGCATGAGGGTCCTGACTTGTTAAACAAGCTAGAGCTCATATAACAGCATGAGGAAGAAAAAAACACTTACAGGTTGGAGAAATGGACCAAGAACCATCTGAAATTCATCAAGGGCAATTGCAGTGTCCTGCACCTGGGGAGGAACAACCCCAGGCACCATCCCAGCCTGGGGTTGACCTGCTGGGGAGCAGCTCTGTGGAGAAGGACCAGGGGGTCCTGGTGGACAACAAGCTGTCCATGAGCCAGCAGTGTGTGCTGGTGGCCAAGAATGCCAGTGGCATCCTGGGGGCATTGGGAAGAGCACTGCCAGGAGGTGGAGGGAGGTGATCCTGCCCCTCTACTCAGCCCTGGTGAGGCCTCACCTGGAGTGCTGTGTGCAGTTCTGGGCTCCTCAGGACAACACAGACATGGAGCTGCTGGGGTGGGTCCAGTGGAGGGTTGCAAGGGTGTTTAGGAAAATGGAATACCTTACTAGTGAGGAAAGGCTGAGAAAGCTGGGGCTTTTTATCATGGAGAGGAGGCAACAGAGAGGAGACCTTATCAATGTATACAAACACCCTAGGGGCAAGTGTCAGGAAAATGGGGCCAGACTCTTTTCTGTGGTGCCCAATGACACAACAAGAGGCAATGAGCATAAACTGAAACATGGGAATTTCCACCTGAACATGATGAAGAACTTCTTTACTGTTAGGGTGATAAAGTACGGGAAGAGGTTGCCCAGAGAGGCTGGGGAGTCTTCTTCCCTAGAGATACTCAAAACCTGCCTGGATGCAATCCTGTTTCACCCGCTTTAGGTGAACCTGCTCTAGCAGGGAATTAGAATAAATGATCTTCAGAGATCCCTTCCAATCCCAGCCATTCCGTGATTCTGTGATACCTAGATATCTTAAAAATACAAGCCTGAAAAGCTCACGGTCCCCTGAGAATACCAGCTTTAGTTTTAACTAGATTTTACTTAAATTCCAGAACATGTGTAAAGTTGGCTTTGACTTCTGTTTGAAATATTTCTCTCATGAAGTTAATAAGGTCTTTCTGTACTTAACACCATAAATCTAATTCAAGCTTTCTGTTTCCCATCAGATAAAGGAGAACTTGAAGGTTTTGTGATTGGTCTTTGTTTCAGCATGATACTCATTCTGGTTTTTGCACCTCTCACTTGTTCTCTGGCGATTAAAAGGTAAGAATAGAATATTGGCTGGAGTTGTTAGCAGCACTCTTGTTTTGCTTAGCTCTGAGTTTCATAACACTGAGTCTTTTTTGTCATTAAAGGCAACACAGCTCAAAAAACACACAACACAAAAGCCACCACAGTAATCTCACAGTGAGAGCAATTAGAAGCCATTATAAGCTGATTAGAATGGTAAAACAAGTTTGTAAAAAATCTGTACTCTTTAGCTTTTGACTACCTCCTGTCACAAATACTCTTAGACAGAGCCAGGACCATTTCTCACATTGGGACATATGCTATATATGCTGTAGATAAAGCATGCATTTGATATTTTTTATCTAAGATTTTTTTGCACATATTTGGATATTAAATTTATAAAGTATGCATACAAGCACATAATGACAAGGAGCAATATATGAATGAGTAGGAACAAGAGAGAATAACAAGGGTGACTATGAGGTCTGGCAGTGATCCTCTTATTTTATGAAAAATTGTTTTCTGCAATAATAATTTATTCACCCCCACATAATAATCTGAAGTACAATATCAGAAGCATACACTATGACTAAAAGGTTTGCATAGCAATGGATTCTTGTCATGGATTGACTCTGGCACAGTGCCAGTGCCCCCATGAAAGGTGTATTTCCCAAAATGGTTACTGTGAGATGTGACCCGGGAACAGAACAAAGCAGGCTCTAACTTGGGAATGGAGGAAAAAAACAACACTTTATTAATCTACATAGACACAAAATGAAGGGGAAAAACCCACACACACAACAATCCACAATAGAACACTTTCAAAACACTCCTCCTCCCCCCAGTCCTCTAACATTCAAATCCCCTCTAACACATCAATTCTCACTCCAATACCCTCCTTTCACACAAGCACCCCCAGTCCACCAGGAGAGAGGAGCCTCCCTCTGGCATCATGGGCCACTCCAGGAAACACAGTAAAACTTCCGTGCTTCCATGTCACACACGGCAGCTGCTCGCTAATAATAATTTTCTGACAAACCTAATTGCATACAACCACTTGTTACTATTGCTGTCCTAGAACACTACCTTCCCTTTTTCTCCTCTTCACAAAGCACCAGCCTCAGAAGCTGAAAGCACAACTGCTAAAGGACAGATGGCACAACTTGTGGCTTGAGAGCCACATGGCATGACATAGCCTGCTTTAGCTTTAAACTCTTGTCCTTGCCACTGGGAAACAGACTTTGCACTTTCAGACTGTATTTTAAGTTGCATGGTGTCTGATACAAGAGTTTTGACAGGAGCTTCTGAGACCTATCTAGTTTTGACCTAGAGCAAACTTCATTGTGATCAACATAAGACAACACTCATTGTCTGGGCCCAATAGGAAAGAGGAAAGGGGAAAAAAACAACAAAACACAAAACAACCTGCAGCACCCAGCAGCCCAGCATAGTGCTACAAAATAGTGCTTAAATTTGTACATTTGTAGTAATATTGAGCACTTTGAACTGAGATAAAAGGTCCCAGTGATGCCCTCATTTCAATTGCCTTCTTGATTTGTAAGAGAGGAGTCACCAGCCAGCCAAACACCCATCTTCACAGGATCAGCAGGAGATTCAGTAACTTCACACAGTTTTCACCTCCAACCCAGCCTAAGCAGAGGCAAAGTACCCTAAAGCTAATGAAGTCTAGCTTTAATTTCAAAACTGAACAACTCTGAAGCCAGCACTAAGGCAGAGTGATGGACTACTTAAAGTCTCAGCCTCTCTTGCAGCTTTGCTGAGGCTTTTTTTATGGAGGTGAGATGAAATTTGGCTCCCAGAATGAGCCAAACTCAAAACAATCAGGAAAGAGCAGGAGTTGTGTTGTCTCCTTAGAGCTTCTTCCAGACTATCAATGCCATTGCACAGGGGCTGAATACAACAGTATCTTGCTCCTTGTTTTCAGGGGAAAGGAAACTTCTAAATCAAAGCTCAGGAGCAAACACTTACTAAAACAAGCTTTGTCCTGTAGCCCTCAAGGAAGATGGAGGATTTGTGGAAACGATAACAAATCAGATGTATAGAAATATTAGATGTATGGATTAAAAGTACAGAAAGAGACAACATTGCCAGTACTTTTACAGCTCCTTTGTCATTAAACAAGGATGCTAATCATCATTAACGCAGTATTTCAGTGTAGACTACCAAGTTTGGTCTTTAGCTTTTAATTAGCATTATGTTAAATGTCTCTGTAGAACACCTTTTTTTAATGGTTACAAAAATGTTAATATGTTATGTATGAACAGTAATTAATTTAAATGCATAGGAAATGTCAGTCATATAACCTGATGTTTAATGTAAAATACTTCTTTACAGGCTGAAAATATTGTATTGGCACAGTGTACCCACCCCCAGAAACAGCACTGCACTCCAAGATATGGTAAGTACTCTTTTGACAGCATGAAAAAATACACAGAGGAGATCTTTGATTAATCTATAGAGCTAGTTATCTGTCCTTTCACACTTTACTCAAGAAAATGTCTAGTAGCAACTGCTTAGAAGACAGAGTAATATTCAAAATATAGGATGTGGGATAGTTTCTGTTTAGGAATAGACTGTATACACTTAAATATAATAAAGGTCTCAGACTTTTTTTACATTTACATTTAATTTTTTCACATTTACATTTACATTTAGTACACTGTAAAGCATTTTTAAAGGCATGATCCTTAAAAGAACAAATCAAAGTTGAATGGAGGTAGGTGGAGTCCAAAGAGAGAAAATCAGGGTTTTTTTGGCCATCTGGACCTGAACTCATGGGACAACCCAATTAAACATGAAGCATCTTCATTATTTTCCTTACCATAAAATTAATTTCGATCAAGTCTAACCATTAACCAGTCAGTTTTCACCAATTCAAACTGATTATTAAGTACAAGTTATTCAAAATACAAAGTAGTGAATTGTGGCCTAATTCCAGAGAAGTATTATGACAGAGGCCATGTAACATGGTGTTCTCTGAAGTCTGCTCCTCAGCTTGCCTCCAAAGCAATCCAGGGGCTCTGACAGGCAGCTGGTAGCTGTCTGAGGAGCACCTACCAGTCCACAGGCACCAAGGTTCAGCAGCACACTAACATCTTACCCACAGCTTTCTCATGTATTTTGGCAAGTATACCTGACTTTCAGCACTAAATAAGCAGGAAAACCAGCAATTAGGAAAAAATACATCTATTAGAATCAGCTGCTGGAGACCACATTATCCACTTTTGCCTATTAGTAGACTTACCTTCGCCTTCTTTCCTCCCCACTTTTAACAAGATTTATGCTACAGTTTTGGTGACATCTGATACTGAAAGTCCTCCTTTTATAACACCTAAGTTTATCTCTTAAGTCTCGGACCACCTATGATTGTGGTTTTGTAGCAGGAATTAGTACTGCTTTCCTTTATAAATCTCTTTTTCTGGAAGACTTGAATTTAATTTGGCTCTTGACAATCTAGTAGCTCCTCTCACGAGCTTTAACAAGCAGCCGTCTACCTCATAAAATTTTGGGCATTGGCTAGGTAGGTATCTGCTGTCCAGAACTGGGATACAGAGTGAACTAATTAGAAACAGTATTTCAGATAGTCTGCTGATAATCAGAATTTTTGCTGAACATCAGCATTGCTTCCTGCAACAGAGCAAGTATGGATTTTCATATTTCAGATCAGGACTTCTTCATTCTTCCTTTCTTCCACCTAAATGCAGATAAAGAAGTGAGAGTTCAGAGCTAGTCATCAGGTAGCCATTTTGCAATGAAGGATTGCAAGTGAAATATGCTGAGACTGCACGCTACAGAAAGGACAAGTAGGTTTTATGAACCACAGTGCCATTTTGACATAAAATGCGTAGAAGCAAAATATATTAATTTAAAATTCCTTTAACTTTTCCTGCAGAGGCAAAGCAACTGTCAAAGCAAATGAAGTCTGTATTAACCATGCCTGGTACAGAATATTGTAATGTTGATAACATGTCAGACACAGAAATACCAGATACCAGATAATGGTTTGGGAGAAAGCCGGAAAAGCACTGTCAGGAGACAGTACAATAACCAGTTTGTCAGATATATTGTCTAGAAGTAATTGGCATTCTGAACATTACTTGAGTTTTAGTTGTTCCAAGACTGAACCACATCAGTTTAGTTAATCAACTTAGCAACTCCTGACAGAAACACAAAAATAATCCAAAAAAAGACAGCAAGACGACTTGTTGTCCGGTAATCCAGGGGATTACTTAACAGAATATAAATCAATCATACAGAGCTCATGGTACAGAGCAGCAGGAGGAACTGAAGACACTCTCATTACAGAGACCAGGAAAATGAACTATGGGGAACTAAAATGTCAGACAGTCATCCAAACCAGTGTCCTGTTTTTCATATATAGCCAAGATTCTTCGAAGATGCTTCTTCTTCTTCACATATTGCTTCTTTCAGACAGAATCCTAGCATTGCTATGTTGTTTAGAAAAGACCTCTGTGATCATCAAGGCTAAGCATTAACCAGCACCATTGTGTTCACCACTGATCCGTGTCTCCAGGTGACACATGTAGATTTTTTCCAAAAACTTTCAGGGATGGTGAATCCACCACATCCCTGGACAGCCTGATCACCCTTTTAGAGAAGAAATTCTTTCTAATATCTAATCAAAACCTTTCCTGGTGCAGCTTGAGGCCATTTCCTCTCATCCTGTCACTTGTTACCTAGGCAAAGAGACCAAGTCCCACCTGGCTGCAGCCTCCTTTCAGGCAGTTGTAGGGAGTGATAATGTCCCCCTGAGCCTCCTTTGCTCCAGGGTAAACAATCTCAGCTCCCTCAGCTGCTCCCCATTGGACTTGTGCTCCAGACGCTTCCACAGCTCTGTTTCCTTTCTCTGGACTCACTCCAGCACCACAAAGTCCTTCCTAAACTGAGAGCCCAGAACAGAACACAGGATTTGAGGTGTGCGAGCCTGGAGTTTTTTATCCAAGCCAGGAGCAGCCCGTTTATCCAGGAGAATTTTGTGGGAAATGATATCACACACTTTGCTAAAGTCCAGGTAGACATAATACCTATTTCAGATTTGGTAGCTTTGGAATTTGGGCTGCTCTTCATAAAATAATATGACAATGAATGTACATATCATACAGATCTTTATTCAAAACAAGGCAGAAGTTAACCATGCAGTGATGCCTACTTATCCCATTAAAAGAGAAAAAGAGAGATATTTTATTTGGTACTCCTGTGACCGCAAAGAACAACATTCTCATTTCTCAGTCAGATCACAACTTGTAAGAAAAAAGAAAATAAAAACCAATGCACACTTACTTATCTCTTGCAAAAAAGCTCAGTGTAAACAAGTTTAGAGCAAGTGTGGGCAGGGAGGCAGAGGGAGAAGGAAAGAAAAAAGTCTAATAGCTATACCAGCCTGCCCATAATTTAAAAAACATTATGGCAAACACAGAACGAACTAGAAGGAAAATAAGGAAGCTTGGTGTTACCAACTGTTCTCCATTTAACCATCTAGAACTTGCAAAAAACTTGTTAACCCAGGTATACTCAGATCACAACATGGTGTGAAGTTTAATAACAAATTGTTCATAGCAGCTGACAGCTTAATTTTGTCTAGCTGCTGTTCAAGTTGCTGCCTTTTTATAGTAATATATTTGCTAAATTTTTTGAAAGCAGAACAGCATATCATGAGGCTTACACTTTATCATCACTACTTTTGGTCCCAAGTAAACATAAAGGCAAGAAAAATTAATTAAATACTATGGGACCAGGGAAGATGGTCCTTTAAATTAGGTATTTTCAGTCACATTTCTAAAACCAAATATGAGCTAAAATGGATTAATTAGCATATTGTTCTTCTTTCTTGCTTTCTCTCACAGGCTGATTGGAAACCTCTTTCAAGGTCACTGCTTCAGGCCCTGTCAGACAATGATACCACCAGCCTTTTTGTCATAGAGCATGAATCAAAGGTTCCTCTGACGCTAGACCTCTCCACAGATGGTGGAGAAGACAACAAGCATGACACCTGCCAGTCAGAAAAACCTATCAATAACACAGACATGAGCCCGAGGCATGAAGAAATCCCTGCAGAAGCAGTTACAAGTGAAGAAGACATCATTTCCACAGAAGTACCACTCTTGAGTGATTATGCCAGCATGGAGTTTAGTCAGAAAGCCCTGATGAGTCTGGCAGTGAGCACGCCTGAAAGAACTGCTCATCCTCGTCTGAAAATGGAAGTAAGCAGTAAGCCAGCACAAACTGTGCAGAAGGCTTTGTTTGCTTCCCAGGACTACCTCAAACAAAGCCAGGTGGTACTTCTGCCATCTGGACCAAATTTCACGGGATAAGCCAATTAAACCTGAAGCATCTTCATTATTTTCCTTACCATAAAATGAAGTTCCAAATCTTGTACTTCAGTGGAGCCACTAGGACCATATGGGACAGTGAGCTTGTGACAATAGTTATCCCCACTATAGTGTTTGCTTGGTGAAATAGATTGACTGCATTATTAGATTAGCTATTTCACCACAGTCATCCAGTGGAGAGTCCCACCAACTTCACACAGGAAAACTTCTAGGGATTTACATGAAAAATCTTTCAGCAAAGTACCTCTTGCTTGGTATTTTGTTCCAGGGTATTCAGGGGCCATTCAACACTTCCACTTAAGCACAATGTCATTGTAGATATCAGAAAAATTCTCTATTCACTATGACCAGCTTCAGATCTGATTTTCAGATCCAGTAAGTTCTTCACCAAAAAAAATTCCAGCAAAAGTATCTACCACTTCAAAGAAGATCTCCAGTTGGTCAAAGCTGGTCACAGAAATTAATGCAAATCTTTCAAATTAGGAATCAAAAGTTTGTTTATTGATCTTTGTAAAACACCATTAGTGCTTTACATTCCAGAACTTTACAACTTTAGTCATTGTAGATAAATAGTGCTGTGTAAGTGAAGATGATAATAAGTTTCATTAACAGTACAAGCTGTTACTTGTATTAAATTAAGGCTATTTCCTCCTACAATTACCCACACATTCAGAAAAACACATCCATAATTTGTGATGAGGTGTAGCTGCAGATATGTTTTCACACTGCAATGACAACAACTGTTAAACAGACTTCAGGAGCTGAACAGATATTTCAAGTACCCATACCTCCAAAGATTGCATGGAAGAGGAGCCATTGGAATACAAGGGATAAAAGGGTCTTATTCAATATGCTTTCTATGCAACTCTGTGATGGATTTCCACAATGCAAGGAGTCTGAACCATTTTCAGGCTTACAAGAGTTTCTCAGTCATGAACTCCCCAAGCATTAATGGTCTGCACTTATTGTGGAAGATCCAGTTTATTGCTGTTGTCTCAAGTTTAAGGAGCATTTTATTAAAATTGCTTTGTGGAGAAAGAAATTGATCGGATGTATCATAAGCACCAGAGAATCCATAGATGGACATTTTTAAAAATTTCCTCATTAAAAGTGAAGGATGATTGTCATTCACACAAATATTTCCACTCATACTAGGCAGTATGAATTATAGAATAGCTGTGCTTGCAAAAACTCAGAGAAATTCCATATCCCCACTTCACTGATTCAGTGAGAATCCATAACAAAACCTAGTTTATTAATTTTCCTTATTTAAACTCACTCCCTCTTTAACTGTATCTCTCTATATCTTTAAGACTGCCAGGAACAAACCTGTATTTCACTGTGGGTTATGCACTGTATTTTTCCTTAGCACTTAAAATTCATTGTTCTCCCACAAAGCAGTGTGCACTCATAGCTGTTAAATCTTGCAGTCGAAACAAGGGGTAAGAGAAGCACTCCCTTGAGATTGCACAACTTTGGACAGTTTTTAAATATCTTTCTTCTTTTTCTGAACTTTAATCTGGTGACTTTGCCTTATTTGAATTTAAGAGAATGCAAATGATCCTGCTATTAGATGAGCTATTTTCATTTGTAATATCAAGCAGTGGTATTGAAATGCTCTTACAGACAATGAAGTCCTGATATATAATCTTTATCAAGTAGTCATAATTTGTCCCTTTCCAGAATATAAGAATTATCCATGCTCATTACTTACTGTATTTCTTTCATTTCTTTTATTTTCCTGGTGCATAGCTTTCCTCATCCCTGTAAACACCAAATTCTTCTTTTTTTACTCTGCACCTAACAAACCAATACATATTATTCTGTTATGGATAAAATATCTATTAAGTAAGTAAGTAGAACCAAACCAAAGGCTTGCAAGCAATTTCAGTATATGAAACAGTCTTGATACATGAAACTCAACAGACAGCTTGGGCTTTTAACCTAGTGATTATCAACTCCACTCTACTAGCCATTGTCTGTCATCTTGCTACAGAAAATTCATATAGCAGAACAGGAGAATTGTACTAGAACCACCCATGGATATTAAACAGAAGGTATAGATGTATTCTACTTTCAGTTATCTAGTTCACAATATATGTAATTCTTAATTGATCTCATTAGAGCAATATTTGCACAATGGCCGTAAACAGTACATTTGGGAGAATAAGAGATACATGAAAAATCCTGGTGTAGAGATTAGAAATAAATTCAAAACTTATCACATCATGATGTATACTTTGAGAGAAAAGAAAGAACCTTTTATGTAGACAGAAATAGAAAAGCACATTTGCTAAATAGTTTCATGCAGCCAAAAAGGAGGTTTAGTTGGAATAATGTACTTACTCTATGACACAGGATTAGGAGACATACCAGGCTCAGGTCTTCAGGTTAAGGAAAAATAGATGTCTGGGGTATGTGTTTTTGGTTGGCTCTCCTGTGGAGATTTTTAGTTCAGTTAGAAGAGTCCTACAACAATCATCTAGTTGTACTCCCTGATCTCTTCTGGCATTTTAAAAAATAGTGACTGTAGAAGCCTTCTTACACAAATAAACATGTAAGATAGTTTATTCCATGTGTTATAGTACTGTTCAAGTGGTTAGTGTAGTGTTCTTAACATCAATATTCTTAGCTTCAATATATGTTATGTTGAGTGAAATTGCAGATATGAAGGCTCAGGATCACAAAAGACAAGGTATTTTATAATTAAATTTTTGCTGTTTTTCACTGTCAGCATAGCTCTGGATAATCACTGTCAGCATTAGTGAGAATTTAGACATGGTGAAAGCTTAGACAACTGTAGACCTGGAAGCACATCGTCATCATGACTTATAGCATGGAATATTCTACTGCAAGGTTACAGTACTTTAGCATTCTGTATTTACAGAGAAAGGAAAGTAATACCCAGTCTCTAATACAGCACAAAGCTAGGTTAGTACACTTGTATTTTTCTGGTATCCAGAGCAGATGTTTTTTCTTGCATGGACATGAGGATTTTTTATTATTTTTAATTTTTTTTTTGTATTTTTTATTTAATGCTTAAAGTCAGATTACAGTGCAGCAGTAACTCTGAAAATTAACACTGTATCAGCAACAAAACAAAAAAGGACTCACCCTGGAACAGGAGATTGCAGCAACCATAATACTGTAGAGGTTTATTCTGCATTAGTTAACAAGTCTACCAAATGTCTACAAATTCCCCCAGAATCTAAGCCTTTAAGCTTAGAGCTTTAACCCTTACAGCCACTTTTATGGCACAACAGTATCTGCATTCAAGCAGAGCTGTCTGGAAAGCAGAGAACACAGGGGCATCCTGTCAACTCAAGTAATTATTGAGTCACAGTTATTGCTACAAAAATTGTCAAATAATGAAGAACTTCAGAATAGATCTCTGATTACAGAAGATACTCTTGGCTCGGTGTCACCGACTCTTGGCTTGCTTGTTTCCCTTACTCAATGGCATTGTGTGTCTGCTGCTTGAATGAGGTTAAATGTGTTCTAGTACAACGTTGATGGAATTGTATGACCTGGGTAATAAAATCTGTGACAGCTTACACCACTCACTTCTGAGCCCGATTTGTAGAAGACTGCTAAGACAAATCACTCCATGCCAGTGGTGTTGGGATGGGAATAGTCTTATCCTCATACCTATTTCAATTCTACAGCAGAAGCACCAGCTTGGTAGTAAAACTGAAAACAGCCTGCTGTGCCAGAAATGGTCATTCCCATCACCCATCCTCAGACACCCCTCCACTGCTTCACAGAATCATGGGATCACTGAGGTTGGAAAAGACATTTAGGATTGAGTCCAACTGCAAACCTAATTCTGCCAAGCCCATCACTAAACCACGTCCTTAAGTGCCTCCTGGGATGGTGACTTAACCAGTTCCCTGGGTAGTGTGTTCCAAGGCTTGACAACTCTTTCTGTGAAGAAATTTTTCCAGATATTCAATCTAAACCTCCCCTGGTGCAACTTGGGGCCATATCCTCTCATGCTGTCACTTGTTACCTGTGAGAATATACTGACCCTCATCTCACTGCAACATCCTCTCAGGCAGTGGTAGAGAGGGATAATATACCTTCCCTGAGCCTCCTTCTCTCCAGGCTAAACATCCCCAGCTCCCCCAGCCACCTCTTGTAAGACCTATGCTCTAACTTCCTTCCACAAAATTTTCCCCAAGCAAACAACTTGGGCTTGTGACTTTACCAGAATGAACCCACAAAGGAAGTAGTCTGGATTTGTTGAAGTGGCAAACACAGGAAGCCCTGAAGAATGACGGGCAAAGCTACAGCCAGCACTGTCAGGAAAACAGATTAAATGGGTTCAGGTCCTTACTGGAGACACTGGAGCCTAGGTAAGCTGGAGAGTAGTAAACATGCTATTTTACCTGAAAATTTACAGGCTGCAGTCAATTTTTCACAGATTCATAGTTTTTCATAGATTGCTAGCACAGAAGTGGGTAACAGAACGATATGTATCCTCTGGCCTTTCCCAAACAGTAATTTGGGGATGGGCCCAGAGAGTGGTGGTGAATGGTGCTGCATCCAGCTGGGGATCAAGAGGATGTTGAAACACTCAAACATGTCCAGAGAAGGGCAACAGAGCTGTGGAAGGGTGGAAGGGAGCACAAGTCCTGTGAGGAGCAGCTGAGGGAGCTGGGATTGTTTATCCTGGAAAAAAAGGAGGCTCAGGGGAGACCTCAGTGCTCCCAATAACTGCCTGAAATGGGGGTGCAGTCAGGTGGGGGTCTCTTTTCCCAGACAACCACTAACAGGACACAGCCTCAAGCTGTTTAGGCTAGGCACTAGAAAATATTTCTTCACAGAGTGATTGGGCCATGGAATATGCTGCCGAGGGAGGTGGTGGAGTCATCGGCCCTCAAGGTGTTTAAAAAAAGGCTGGATATGGCACACAGTGCCATGGTTTATTTCACAAGGTGGTTTTAGGTTATAGGTTGGAGTTGATCTCCAAGGTCTGCTTTAACCTTCTGGATTCTGTGATCCTGTAACTGCTACCATTAAACTTTGCTGGTAGTGGTTCAAGCCAAGGTACTCAGCAATCAGCAACCATTGGCTTTCTTCTGAGCTCTAATTAAATAACCATTCTGGCATTTGTTTCACTCGTGTGGCTACTGGGTACCATCAGACTTAGGATCCATAGGATGCAATAATGCCCTTTTGGCATTACAGCTGTGGTTGCATGCTTAGTATCTGGTGGTTTAGTGGGTTACACAGTCTTCTGCGTCCTGAAGCCACTGTGACTTCTGTATATTATTTTCAAGTGCTACCTACTCACTTTTGTAAAGGAAGCTACATGTGTTTCTGCAACTTTTAATTGTCACAGCTGTGTCAAAGAAGCCGTAATTGCCAATGCCCATACAACGTACTAGGCAAAGACTGCATTGTAGCTTTTCAACACAACAAGAGTGAGAACCTCATTGTTTAAAAAGAAACAGCATTTAGTCACAATGAAGTTCGAACTAGCTGTGCTGGGTCATATGAATATTCTTCCAGTGCATCAAAGCATTTATTAAAAAGTTAAGATAAAACTTACATTGAATGCACTGGCTCAATGAAAACTAACATTACTATTAAGGATCCCACTATGAAAAATAATATAAATATTTCCACTAACAAATAAGAGATTTTGTGAATGTTGTGAAAATCTCTAACTCCAAAACCAGTTAAAATAATCCAGTAGCATGTGATTCTATTCTCTTTGTTTCAATGTTCATTCAACCTTCATCAGAAGACCCTCTGGATTTCACAAAAATAAGTAAGTAAAGCAAAGTTGTGGTAGTACACTTGAATTCACCATATATAGGTTGCATCTCCATTGGAATGCTTGAGGAGTGTGCAGTTCCAAAAAGGGTTGTGTGTGTACTCATAAATCCATTATACAATTGCTTTGAAGCAATTTTCTCTAAGAATGTTTCTTACTCTAACATTTTTTAAGCATCAGGGTTTCTCCTCTCTGTTTCCATATTTGTCTATTTGCAGCTGCAGGGTTGCAGTGAACTTTTTAAAAGTCCTCAATCCACCAAATATTTTACTGACAAATAGTCAATCTGTTTTGTTTGTAATATTGTATGTGACTAATTTTCTGCTCCCAGACCTGATGAAAAGTTATGCTGATCCTAGGACACAGAGAAATAACACTGGAGACTCAGTCACAAGCATAAAATAATATATTTTTTCGACTTCTAAGGACAGTTATGTTTTGGATTTGTTTGTTGTTTGGTTGTTTGAGTGGGTTGTTTCATTTGCTTTTTTTAAAATAATATTGGTTGGTTATTTGAAAGCTTCAAGGAGCAAAAAGCATGGATGCAGAGAAAAAGTGATGAAAGACACACTGGTTATATTTCTCCTTACACCCCTCCACTTGCATTGTCTGTTCTTCCAGAAGCCCAATATGTCTTGGAAAGGCAACCAGCTGCCCAGGTGACCCACTTTTGCACCCTGGCATCATGGTACTCTGCCTAATGTCGTGTTACAGAATCCAGCCTTACAGTTCCCATTCCTTTTCTTCGCTGGCAAAACTCTCATTGCAGTCATAAACTGCACTGCAGCAAGGACTACAGAGTTCTGATTTACTTCATTTTCTCCTTAGATTAAATTAATGCACCTTCCTGCTGTCAGGAATTTTAATTTGCTTTCCCACCTCCAAAAGAAATAGTTCAAACAATACATTTCATCAATTAAGTGTTAAAGGCAAACCTCCAACATGCATCAGCCTTAGTCCTCGAGTGTTGGTCCAAGGCACCAGGTAATGAACTGGGCATAAAATCAAAGTCAAAACAAACCTTTTTCAGACAGGACTAAAGGCCCAGCCACCTGTACATGGAGTATCTCCTATTAATGTGTAAGTAGGTACATCACTTTCCAGTGCATTTTGGCAGATTACTACTGCATTAGAGTACAAAGTTAGCAATGGTAGAATACTAAAAGTAGTACTAAAAATAGTAGGCTTGCTGTAACAAAGCCTGTAGCACACTCAGTGTCTAAATATGCAGTATTTCAAACACTACCTGAAATCTTACTGTGATAGCTCAGGAGAGGGTGCTCCAGCACTGAGTTTTACACTGGAGTCCAGCATAGCCTAACTTCCAGAAGATGCTCTTCCTACATCAGCTGTCATACTTGTACTTTCCGAAATTCCAGGACCGATTCTGGCTTAAATATTTTTGTTTCTACCCTGTAATCCCCTCAACAATCCTTCAGGGGCTTCAAGCTTTTTTGGAGGTTTCTCTCTTGGGTGACACAACTAGCCTGTGTTCTCAGCAATAAAGAGAACTCTTTCAAAATAATGTATTGCTACAGCTAACCCAAGACTGTGATCTGGCAATTTTTGGTAAATGATACACATATCCATGTTTAAAAAGGAGGATTTTTGGCTTGATTCAAAGTATTGTGCTGGAAAGGGTGTCTTTTTAAGAGCAGTACAGTGATCCAAAGGCAAGAACACCATGAGCTTTCTGAAAAGCTTGTGTTAAAGATTATAAATTCTGCATAGTAAAACTAAGTTTCTGTACAAGCACTAAAGCAGAATCCTGCCCAAGCACCCATCCAACAGCAGGGCCTCATTGCAAATTACATTCATTCCTCTAACACTGCAACCACTACAGTCATTAATTCTTCATTATTTACTTATCTGGTCTTCCAATCTGTCTCTATGATACTTCACTTCATAGTTCATGGTATACAAGTTCACACCTTCATAACACAAAAGGAAATGTAGAGACTGAACTCTAAAGAGTACTCACCCTGTCCCCAAACCCAAAACTCCTCCTCCACCCAAACACTGTCACAGCTTCCAAGCAGCTAAGCACCAAGCTGCAGCAAGTTTACATGGTATAAATAATCATCATATCCAGAGATGTTTGATCACTAATGTCAGGCATTTTATATCTCAAAGGTCTGCCTACAAGTCAGAAGATGAACCAACAGTGGTACCAGCAGGCTTGGACAGTTACTCCTCACCTCTTTGTAATAGAAGACAGATCAGGAATGACGCTTGACTGCTTTTATGTAGCACTATGATCTGGAAGGCTGACACAGCTTCTAAAATAATAATTCTTACCTTTATGGTCTTCATAGATCTCTAGTTGTCTCTTTTGATTACTCTCTCCATTTGCAGTTATATGCTGCTGTTGGAATAGTTGCAGATCTGACAGAAGTTATTTTAAAAAGTAATAGGATTTATATATTTTATTATCACCTACTGAATTACAACAGTTCTTACAACTATAAATAATTTCCCAAGGTAAAAATGATCAAAAGGAATTTGATTTACTAGAATGAATTAACTTACCCAAGACTTGGCTACCATTTTTCATCTAGCCATAAAAGCACCACAAACGCCCATTTCTAATGCATTCAGTGCAATGCAATGACCCAGGTCTAACACTTTCTTCATCAAAAGATTCTGAAGTACACTTCCAGTTAATTAATTCAGTATTGACACACTTTGAACAGAGTACTCCAAGTTCTGATATAAAATTAGTAGAGTGAAGAACAGAGAAGAAGAACAGAGTATTACAGTGACTTACTGTGTGTCCCACACTATCTGAAAAATGGTCCTATAAAGCGGCCTCCAGCTCCCCCTGTCTCAAACTGTAATACATAGCTGTCATCTATCCATCCTCTTTGGAATGAAACATAACAAATGTATCACAATTTTGAAGATCTCAGTGAATTAAATGATCTCCTCACTGATACAAATTGATTATGAAATGAAATTTGTAATCAATTGAAACATTTGCATTTACAATTACCATGCGTCACTGTCACAATCTCATGTAGAGGCTAGCCCTGCTTCTCTGTAATGTACAATTTTGAACCATTGCAAAGTTATCGCAGTATGTTTCTCAGATCTGTTTCTCTCTGCTTTCACAGGGAGGAAGAGCATGGTGAAATGCACTTCTCAAGACCACAGACATGGTCACTACATCACCTGTGGTGACTAAATCAGAGGGAGCTAAGCCAGCCATGAGTCTCAGACATGCCTGACCTCAAAAATCACAAGATCACTAGTGGGCAAGTTAGTCTGAGGAACAGTACATCTCAAACTTTTTTGTCCTAATCATTGCTATTTAGACTCTTACAAAATATACAAAGCAATTGAGAAGCTTAGGCATTGAGAAGTAAATTTTAGTAGCAAATCTTCTATGGCAATAAATTGATAGGTACTTAGTGTCAGAAGCTCTTCTTGCACTACTGATTCCTACTTTGACATAGTCTTCTATACAGTCACATTTACTAACTTACTGTTTGCAAGTGAGACACCCTTTCTGGTGAAACTTTAGTATCTTGTTCAAAGAAAATCCCCTCCTCAGAGACGGGATTCAGAAGTCTCTTCTGTAACTAAACAGTGATGATACATTCAGTTACTTAATCCCTTATCACCTTTCCTGTAACACTCTTGTCAGTATCCGTACAAAAGACAGCTTCAAAGCACTTAACTCTGGAGCAGATAAAGCCTATTAAAGAAAAAAAAAAGAGAAAAATTGTATAGTCATGTGTTGTATCTCATCTAAATTTAGTGGAAGTGAGTTTATGACACCATTAGAACTTTGGGACACGGTTCATTTATGAAAAGAACAACAATGTACTTGCATTTCATATTTCTTTACATGTACCATTTTCATAGTTGCTTCATTAATGCAAAAATAAACTCTACCAACATAGGACAAGTTTGGTTACCTGTTAATTAAACTTAGAATACCTACATTATTAACAAAAATCTCAAACTTGGAGAAGGAAAATAGTACTTTTTGCTACATTTTGCTACTTTTGGTTCTTCGGTTCCTCAGGTATACCTGAATCCAGACTGTGATGGGTGTGATATCTGTGTAACAAATTAGACACAGCTCCCATATCAGTCGGGAAAATAACAGAAAGGACCCACAGATAGGCTACATAAACTGTGAATGTTAAATTCCTCTCTTGATCTTTCTGGGCTAAATCAGTCATTCGTTTGATTGTTATGTAAATGACAGTTTTTCAAAGTAGCAGTTTCTAAACGGCCCATGATTTACTCATCAGTGCAGCAGCAGCAGCAGCTCTAAATCTTTGCACTAAGGAAAGAACATAGCAACGATTTCTAAGAAAGCCAGTTAACTGGCAGCCTCATTAAGGCTATCAAGAACTGCATGAAAGGCAGATTAAATTATTATTTTACCATTGCTGACAAACTTTTCAGGCCAAAAGAGACACAGCCTTTTCAATGCAAAATAATGTTAGCAACTACTATAGAATACACTTCATACACCAAAAATTTCTGATCTCACATCAAATTTGGCACTAGATGAACATAAAAAAAAAAAGTAACAAATTAAAAAAAAAGGTGTAAGCTAAAACTTTCCAGAATAGTACAAACAGCTAAAATCTAATTTTTGCTGTCCATGCTCTCCTGTATTAAGCTTGACAATCTTAAAGCTGACTTGTCATGACAAAAAATATTGCCCTCTTGGATAGTAAGAGTTCACATGTTCAGATAACAAGCTTAAGTTGGTAGATAGCTTCCCAACTGTAGTATTTACTTAAATAATACAGAACTGAAGTGTTAACAGCCGCATCTCCTCAAACTAGAGGGAAAGTATCTGCCTCCACATATTGAGCAGTTTATTAAGCTGTATTACATTGAAGACAATACAAAAGAAAACCTTGTGCTAATGTGCTCATATCTTGCAATAAGACTTACCTACAAACAAGGCAGTCTTGAATTAAAAAGTGTGGTTCTCTTACATTAAAAAAATCCTTTTGTACAGTGCTTTTATTTTTCAATATACTTTTAATTACACGTTTCAACATATAAAAATAAAGCTAAACTACAAGCTAAAAACTTATGTATTAGCAAACAAAACTGCATTTCAGATTCTCTTTAGGCTCTAGCACTTAATGATATCTACATATAATCAATTCTCCACACTCTAGTCTCTGGTGAGAAAACTACATCTCTCTGAACTGTCTACTGATTGACATGATTTTAGCCATTTACAGATTTCAGCATTTATGCCACTAAGTCAAATTTTCACTTTCAAAATTATGGTAACATCAAAGGTGATATTTGATTGCTATAAAATGGAAAGCAGCATATGTCCCAGATAATGATTCCAAATTCACATCTTTAGGATTGTTTTACCACTACAATGCTATTATCACATTAACATCTACAAAATTCAAGATTATTTTGTATTTCTTTTTCCTCTAACAATACATGAGCTCTGATCTGCTTTCACTACAAAAGTGATGCGGAGATGCTTCAGACCTAACATACCATTATAGCATTACTGTTTGCAAGGGTCCTACTCATCAATGAAAAATAACTAAATAAGGACTGGCAATACACATTCAATAATTTATAACGTACATAGCAGGATTTACTTATTATCTCTTCCTTAAAACAACCAAAAAAAAAAAAAAATCACTTCCCTAAACTAGTAACTATTACAAGATAGCAGTACAAGCTAAGGGCAAAAGAGAGAAGCTACTATGTAACAGATGTGAAGAGTTTCAACATAATTTCAGGTTATTGTCTAAACGTAACTGGGCCAGTGAACATAGCATGCAATGCAAAGCATGCGACACAGACTGAATGAATTTAACTTCATTCTAGCAGCATAAATGGCACTGAAGTGTCCACAGCTCATTTCAGAATCCAAGCTACGCATAGGCTGCTGCCAGCCCACTAACATAAGGCTAGTTCAGATGTATCTGTTTGAAACTGCCATAAAAAAAATTAGCAGGTGATCACCTAATAGCGAAAACCCACATCTCACCCATTTCCCAAGCATTCTTCAGATATTTCTAGTTTCTAACCAAGTAATTTTATAATCCCTAATCCCCAGTTTCAACATATGGAAACTAAGAATTCTTTACATACCATACTACTATTGGAATTTGCAAACAAAATTCTGTGCCTCACACCTGTGTAAATCCACTGACTTTGATGAAATCATCTAAGCCCCAGCCACCCCTATTTTGAGCTTGACATCCTGTTTGATCCACCAAATTCTCTTCTGCTACCTTCTTTTTTCAGAATGCAATTCAGAACCCTCTTGGGAATTAGCTACAGGCACTAAATGGATACTTATGTGCTTTATGTGATCTTAGCAAAAACGGCAACATATAATTGCTCTTCTGAGCAATTTACATTTTCAAGTAAGTGCTAATTCAGATGAAACTACATGTAAAACAACACAGCTACCATTAACCACACTTCTCGAAACCTCTACCCACGTTAATCCCATTTACAAAGTGCAAGACCAGATGATCTGACACAGCAGCTCAGCACATAAGCTTGTTAATGATGAAGGCAATGGACTTCCCATGGAAGATGGACACTTTCAGTGGATGATGCACTCAGTCCTGCAGGAGCAGGCTGGAACTTCATTACTGTGCTATGTTACCAGTTGGGAAGTGAGCTATCCTCTGCAGAGATAAGCATTTCATAGACTAACAGTTCTCCAGGGGTGCCTTTTTAGGAACACCTGGTAAAATGGACAGATCGTAGCTACCTCACAGATCTGCACAGTATTTACAAAACAAAACCAGAAAATAAAAAGTATCTTGCAAAGTACTTGCAAGAAAATATGACTTGAGGAGAGGAAGAAATGTGTGTTTGGTGGCTGGTTGCTTTGGTTGCTTTTTTTCCTTAACAAAAAAACAACCAACAAAACCAACTGAACAAAGACCCTAAAATCCCCAAGACACTTTTTGTAAGGGAACCATAATTAACAGACAATATAACAATGTGCTGCATATAGCCTCACACAGGTGATAACCTACTTAGTAAGTTAATGCTGCCATCCATAACTATTAACTTCCAAAGGCATATTTCTCAGCTAAGCATACACAATCCTTTACATATTTTATACGTGATACATCATAAAACTATGCTATTTCAGGATAACAAAACTCAAGAAACCAAACTAACACCAGCTAAAACATGACACACTGAACGAATTCTAGTTCTTCCCAACAGAGAAATTTAGCTTTTCATAGAAAACATAAGTAATACATATGTTTTCACTAATATCCACATTTAAAATGAAAGAAGCTCTATGAGTAAATCCAGATGGTCTAAAAATATTCCTTTAATAAGTATGTACCAGCAGAAACATCCCTCTAAAATACTTACTTTATTAGTGAAATGGTACCAAAGATAACAAGTATACAAACAATCTCTTTGCTCTATGCTACTTACACATCATAAATAAGACAGCTGTTGTTGCAAGACACAATCTTTCACAGTCTTCCTGTAAGCATACAATTTTTTATTCTTTTATCAGAATTAGCTGTTTACCAGCCAACAGCATGTGGCTTAAACATCACAAAAATGGCTGTTCTATACTTTACATGGTAAAGCATTTTCTGTTGTCTGAAATGTACACAGTGGCAAGAACATTAAATCTTCTAGAAAATGAGGAGTGATTAAGCAGCTTCACAATCAAATTGGATTTCACTACCTTAGGAGCTGGGCAAAGTTTTCATTCCCTGTAATATGCTTCCCTTCCACTGAAAAAACTAACTATGCGGAGGAAAAGTAAAACAAGTAGAAAGCAAATAGCCAATACACTTAGTTTTTTATTTTAACTGAAAGAAATGACACTTCCCATGAGGTAAGGCAATTAATAATTTGATTGCATTAAGTTGTAGTAAAAATAATCTATGTGATTTTAGCTATAATTATGTCTTAAAAGCATAACTTATCAGAAGTCTCATATAACCGATTAAATTACTTCAAAGAACAAAAGCTATGTTTGCCAAGACAAAGCCACTTGTTTTGTGATTCTCTTCTTGCATGCTTTCTCCACAAAAAATTATAGAAGAATCTCTACTAAGTAAGCCCTGCGAAAATTAGAACTTTCTTCCTCAAATTATTTATCCCCCATTTCTTTGCACGCCATTCCTTTTATATTGCCCAACAGGTATCAGAGAAAATAACAGAGAGGTAACAATTAAGGCCATCCAAATGTATAGTATATGTCTTAAGAGCTTTCTTTGATGCAGGTGATCAGAGCACACTTTGTATTCAGCTACTACTTTTGTACAGTGGTGGTCCCCAAATTACATCTCTTATTTATAAATCTCTTCTAAGAATAAAAAATAAAAGTAAAATGGAGCTTCACTATTTTAACAAGTGAATCAAACAACCATTCTGGCAAGTCACTTGCATTTTTGTCTACAGTATGGTGGTGGCAAAGTAGCAAGAGAGATCATATAAGATTTAGCTAAAAATGTGTAACAGCACATATACATTTCTAGAAAATACCACATTTTAAGAAGGCACTAAAGCTTCTGCTTGTGCTCCCATATTTTTTTAACAAAAATGAAAAATTTATTTTCTTAATGGCACCTGTACTATTTTCAGCTGAACAGACACACTGCAGTACATTGCAAAACAAAGCTGTAAGTTCTGGTATCATCATATAGATGTGCTCACTTCTCTACGGACAAAGAAAACAACAAAACAAAACAACCCCAAAATAACCCTGTAAGCTAACCTAGTATCTATAACACGGCAATGTTCCTTCTAGGAACAGAAAAAGCGCATGCATTGTTCAAATACTTTAAAAGAAATATTAATTTCAGAGATATTAGTAAGAAATTATTTTAAATAATAAACCCTAAGAATCTCGAGCAGTGAGCAAATGAAAAACATACTAATCTGTGAGTATTTAACATAAGAACAGTAAAACCATGTTTATGCTTAAACCCCCTTTCCCTACAGTTGTCATTTACAAGGAAAGGAAGTGTATATATTTATGCACCATTTTCAAGCACATCAAACAGCACACATTAAAGTTTTTGTGGATTTTTTTAACCTACAGGGCAAAACAATACAAAAGTCATCAACAAGCAGTATTTCAAACAACCTTCAATGCATATCTTCAGCTTTTTTTGGGAAGTACAGGTTTACATCTTTCAGTTTCTAGTTATTTGTAACAGCTTATAGCAAAACTTAACATAAATCATTTTACAAGTACAGCCATCATGGAAATGCATGGATTTTCAGAGATGAATAGTTCTGATGGCATCTGCCTTTTCATGGTATTAACTACAGGTCTGTGCTCTTGCTTTACAGCAAGAAGACAACAAAGCTATCACATGAACTGGAGGAGCTACTAGTACTATCAACACGTTCAGGTTGATTGCTTTGACATTTTCTTCCTCATTCTGGGAAATAAAATGCTTTGGATTTCATTCCTTAGTTGAATAAGAAGTCCATTCTTTAAACCTCTTCCATTTTAACTGAGAGATTTTCCTCATTTGGTTGACAATTCCCGTTCTGTTGTAGCTTGACTTCATCTGTCCTTTGTGTATCTCTATTGTCTACTTCCTTGTCAGTTTCTGAATTCTGATCTTCTTTATTGTTATCTTTGTCCTACCAAAGATAAAATTATTTGACAACAAAATAATATTCTTAGCATTATAGACTATGACTTCCAACCAACTCTCAGTAATTTTATTGTTTGAATTTCTACATGTGTATCTTGTGTCTGCAAATTTTAAAATAGAGGTGTGACCTTCTTTGCCCCCCCATCTTTTTTTTAAAATACTTTTTTTTTTCAGATGGCTGAAGTTTGGCACTTTTAACAACCCATCACCCAAGAAATTATGCCATAGAATGATCTGTCTTTATTAACTAAAATAAACTCATGTATAAAGTTATAGAACAAGTAGCACCATGGACTGTATGAGAAGCAGCTCCAGCAATTAAGATCACTAACATTTTTGAAATAGAAAAGGAGTAAATTTTTTCTTTCTCATTTTTTTTGTCAGGTATCTGATACATTTTTAGAGTTCTTTTAAGATACTTCCTCAAGCATTTGAACAGTCACCTAAACCAGCTGTTTTGTAACAGCTGAGTAATTCTGAGCACAACTACTCTTTGCTGCTATTCAAATTGTAAGAGTAAACAATTTGAAGATATTTCTTTTCCTAATTGCAGTACTTTCTATTTCATAGGGGAAAATCCTATACCACTCTTTCACAACTCTTCAACTTTACTCCTATAGAATCCAATGTACAGACCAGGACCAATTCAATGAGAGTTTGAACTGTATAGTCAGAGTTTATGTTAAAAGTAATCTTTTCAGTTTCACAGTCAAGCCACCCCTAAATACTGCTTGTTAGCCAATAGCCTGCCTGGTCCTAAAAGTAGGAAGCAAGGCACGTGCTAACACAGGGCACACAACAAAAAGGAGAAAAAAGGTGTTTCCGTAACCTAAGCAGACAAACTCCTACAGGTCAACTGAAGATCATATATGTAGAATTAAACTGGCCTACTAACCCCAACTAGCAAATACTGAACTCAAGCGACACTAATTTGGTAAGGAACAGAAGAAATAGAAGAGAGGAAACAAAGAAAAAGTAGAGAGAGAATTTCAGTAATGGCTTCACTACCACTTCATGCTGCTGATCACTTGGTCACACAAACTTACCTTCAAAGTAGTGGTGCTTTTGTCAGATTTCTCCTTTCCCTCTTTTTCTTTACTACTTTTTTTCTTGGAAGTGGAGCGTTCTCTTTCTCTCCTTTCATTATTTGTATCTCTTTCTCTTTTTTTTTCTTTCTTGTTTCTGTTCCAGAAATTTTTTATTCAAATTAGGATTTGATCAAACTACAATGAACTTCAAACCATTTGACTGCAAACTAAACACCCAGCACAGACTTTCAAAGAATCTCCCCAAATTTAACCAAAAATCCCGTTGCAAAGACAATGACACTTTTTTTGGCTGAAGAGAGCTGAACAGTTCATATGACCACCACACACTGTATTTGCCAAGAAAAAAGCAATTTAGTCTGTATCAAATTAAGGCATTTCATTTATTTGAAGCAATTTGCAATGCTAATTGATTTGAAATTATGTCACTGAAAGAACACCAGAGCTCAAACTGGTTAAAGTTTTGAGTTAGTTTTAAATTAAAACTGAATCATACTGACCAAATGAAATAATCTGAAATCATTAACGCAAAGGCAGTAAAACAGTGAAATTACTACAAATTCTTACTTCTTTACTGATCGTTAATTTCTGTGTTTACATCAAACTGACCTTCTTGGAGAAGGAGTTCGTGAAGACTTTCTTTTTGCTGTTTTTGATGTTTTAGGAGATTTGGAAGGACTTCTGCTCTTCCTTTTACGCCTTTCTCTATGGGACCAAGAAATTCAGTATCATCAAAACCCAAAAATAATAAACTCAAAGGAGATAAAAAGAGAAAGCTCTTACAATGATCGAAATATGTCCACTGAATCTGACATTCTATATCCCTAACAAAATATGAACTGTGTAAACTAAAAAAAAATTTTGCATGCTTCGGTTTAGTGGTAAAGGCAAGGCAAGGAAAAAAAGAGATGTGCCCTTTCAAAAAATTTTTTTTTAATCCTTATATATCTGACAACAATGAAAGCACACTGACGTCAGTAATACTGTATCAGTTAAAAGCTTCTTCAGTCAGGAAAATAATTGAATGAAGAGTCATATTAAGATAAAAGGTATAATTTGAGCAATATGAATTTCAAAATGTAACATTACAACCTGAAGATCACTGCAACTTCAGTTTAACCTGATTAAAATTTAATTCCTAAATGTATGAGCTAGAATTAGATGATTTAGAAAAAAACAGCGCAAAATGAAGCCCAAACTGTTGTCAAAGTCAGGATAAATAAAATCTATTGTTTCTCTAGTGGTCCTTGCTTAGCAAACAGAATGTCATCATTCTGTAACACATGGAAGAGCTTGAAGTGTTTTACAAAGCAACTGTTATACATAGCTAAATGGAGTTTCTGAAGTTGCCATTATGGAGTCTGATCTTGAATACAACAAAACGTGAAATAACTGGTACTTTATACTGAGGGACATGTTAAATTAAAGCAAAAACGGAGTCAGTACAATTACATTTAACATAAATGCAGAAGCCATCTGTCAAAGCAAGATTACTTTTTTCCCGTCAACTCTTTGTAAAACAGGAAAAGCAGACTGGAAGAACAACTGAAGAGGGAAATTTAAAACTTCTAGATACAACACAAAAGCCACATTTATTTTTATTCAAAACAACTTTTGCAGTTTGTGAATTTTTAAATCTTCAATATTTAGAAAAGCAAAGAAATCAACATTTATTAGATAAGTGACAAAAAGACACTTAAATTAATCAGTATTACTATATGGATTGATACTCTGACCTATCAGAGTACCGATCCATAGAATGATACTCCATATACCATCTATGTGACTGTCCTGATTTCAGTCAGGACAATTTTCATTCTAGTAACTGGAACAGTGCTGTGTTTTAGATTCAGTATGAAAATGATGTTGATAATACATGGTTGTTTTAGTTGTTACTTATCCTAAAATGAAGGACATGCGTTTCCCATGCTCTGCCAGCAAGCAGGTACACAAGACACTGCAAGGGAGCATGGCCAGGAGAGTTGACCCAACTGGTCAAAAGTCAGTGAGGGGTGAGTGATTGTGTAGTGCATCACCTGCTTCCCTTGGGTTTTATCTGTCTCTGTCCCTTCCATTACAATTATTACTGTTACTATAATTATTTTGTTTCAATTACTAATGTGTTCTTTCCTCAACTCTCAAAACAGAGCCTGTAGAGCACGACAAGGCTGAACAAGAGAGGGACTGGTGAGGAAACAAAAGAAGTCAAAAAAGAACTGTCATGGTTGAACCCCAGATGACAGCTAAATCCTGAGTGGCATTTGCTCATTCCCTGCCTTCTTTTGCCCATCAACCTCCATAGCCCCACCCCACCAGGGGAGGAGAGCAAGCAGGAAAAAAAGGAAAACTCCAGCACTGTACCAGATGCTAGTAAGAAATTTAACTCTCTTTCAATCAAAACCAATACAGTGACCTGAAGCTGCACAGGACAAGATTTCTAAAGTACTTAGTTCAGCAAACTTTTGATTTATCTTTCATAAACTAAAAATAAAAAAATAGGCTCAGAATCATGTAGTAAATACCAGTCACTAATCAGCTATTCACTAGTTAACATGCATTTTGAACATCTCCACACTGATCATCACCTTTATTTAAGGATACTGGAAATTGATTATTCTCTCTCAGTGCTGTCACTTCAGCTACACTGAACACAGTCTCACTTAATTTTGCTTTCCAGCATGTGTACCTGCAAACCAAGTGCTTCAGCAATTGTGTTAAAACTAGAAACTGCTTATTCATTGAATTTTATTTTCAGTTTCTGCTTTTCTTATTTGAAGTTGAAAAATTATAACTGTGTCTCACTGCATCTGTTCCCATCTCTATTAAATTTCTACATAAAAGATTTTTGTGCATCCATTTCATTATATGTCTTACACAATACTAACTGCAAAATTTAAGAAGAAACAAGTTCCGAATACTTTGATAGTAATCCTGTGTCTCTTAATTATACATGGAAATAACATTCTGCATGTCATCTGGTGCTACTGGCTCTGCTAGCCTGTAAGATAGCTCCTTTTCCGACTGATTTCACTTCCCCTAGTCTGTTTCTTTTTTCAGCCAGGAGTCACAAATAACTATCTTACTTCCAGTACCAACGAGCAAAGCAAGTCAGAAAAGCAAGGTCAGCTGCCATCTAGTTGTTAAAAGGTCCTGTATGTCCTATTCCACATCCTCCTCTTTTCCAAAAAGATGACTATTCGCCAAATATTTTACATTTACTCTTCTATTTCACATTTTACATGATCAGCAGTCATCTGCTGTACTGAAATTCATGCAACTGAAATACCTATCTGTTGAACGATCTTCACTGGAAAGGTCTGCAACCATTTCAACTATGCAACGTCCATCACCAAAGAAAGACCCCTAACGTAACCCAACCTACTCAGAATTAATTTTCAAGGAGCACTGACATTACTGACTTTGGAAGAACCCTCTGAAGATCACTTAGTCCAACCTATCCCTTTCCCACCTTACAAGAGGCTCAATCAGAGTACGTTATTCAGGGCCATAACCAGTCAGATCTTTGGTTGGAAGAGACAATCCCTTGAGGTAACTGGTTCCAATCTGCCAAGCAAAACCACAATTTCAACACTAGGAAAAATAACCCCTTTATTTCCCATAGCTCAATATGTGCCTGTCACCTCTTAATTGTCACAGGCCTCCGCTGGCTCTGTCTTCTTCATGCTCTTATCAGATATTCATACATATTGGTAAGATGCTCCTTAGCCTTCTCTTTTCCAGGCTAAACAATCCCAGATTCCTCAGTACTCCCTGAAGGAAGCTCCAAGTCCTTTATCAGCTTCATGGCCCTTCACTGGACTCACTCCAGTACATCTGCATGTCTCTTGTAATGGGAAGCCCAGAACAGAATTCTACATGTGTCCTTACCAGAAGAGGGAAAGAATTATCGCTCTTGACCTACTCACAACATTGCTGGCTTCCCTGCCTGCAAGGACCTGACAGCCAGCAAGTTCCCATGCTATACTGGTGCAATGGCACTATTTATTGCTGCCCGGGTGTAGGACTTGTCCTTTCTCTTTGTTCAAGTCCATGAGAGGACTATTAGTCCATTTCTCCCATCTGCTAAGTTTCTCTAATGGCAGATCAGCCTCTCCCCACAGCTGGTTCTCTGTTGTTTGCAAAGCTACAGAGGATGCACTCTCTCCCACTGTCTAAGTCCCTGATAATAACATTCACCAGTATTGGCCTCTGCATTGGTGCTCTAAGGATAGTTATATCTGAAAAAAAATTGTAAATCTATAATAAAAAGTGTCCAGCTTCCAAAGAACACTACCCTTGTTTAACAACATCTGTATTATATCAAAGTACAGCTTTGTACTTTGACTGCACTAGAAGAAACGCACTGATTTTCACAAGAATTCCTTGCTCAAGTACATGACATTGGAGCCTTCCCATAGCACTTTCTTAACTAGTAAGATTCCTAAGGGGGAGCAAAATTATTGCAAACTAGAGTATGAGCTTTTGGTAACACCCACCTAACTACACTTGTTATTTGGCACAAGGAGCCTGGTTTTCCACCAAGGCTCCTATATAAGATACACATTGTGAAACCCTTACATATTTTTATGCACTTATCCAATTCAAATCTCTGAGGCTTATGGCCTGAAGAAAATGGTTTCAAAGCTGACAAAAGTACCTCTATGTGGGTCTTCCACTCATTTAAATAGGAAGCTGCATATGCTTATTGAAGAAACAATATTTTGCCCATAAACCTCATAACACAAACAAACTGTTCAGAAACCATTACACCCTTTTTTTGCCTTCTATGAACCCTGAACTGATGAATTTTGAGGACTAGAGGAGCTCAGCTTTTGTCTAGTCATACTATTACAATAGGTAGAACTTGTCCAATTCGTTCAGCATTTCTTTATCTTGAGGTTACAGATATAATTTGGTGTTTAAACCTGATATGATACTACTGGACTCCTAATTCCGGATGTAACAGTAAGGACCTTATCCACCAATACTTCTAAACTTAACTTAGCTGCAATGCTTTTAGAATATGCCTGAGCTTGCTTACAGAGATTGTTTATAATCTCACAACCTCTTTCTGCTATAACAAATTTATCCAGACTTCCTGCTAGTTAAGCTCCCCTCAGAGCCAAAACCAACAGCCACACTAACTTTGTTTTCCTGCTTACTGTCAGCAGTGTCAAGGAATGTCACTTTTAAATTACTGGTGGCTATCAGATAAACAATGTATCTGTGTCTTCCAATTGAGATACATTCACCTCTTGAAAGGCTAGCCAGCCAACCTACACGCTTGCTTCCTGCAGTTCAGCCATCCAGCCAAAGAGAGGCAAGTATTAGAAAACAACTGTTAGCAAGATCTACAGACCAAAATGCTGCAGTATGTAAGTAATCAAAGAATTATGTAACAGTGACTCAAACTTTCATCAGGGCAAAGATAATGTGTGTGATGTTGGTCAGAACTTTTGGCTGTCTGTAACATACAGAACTGGCACAAGAATCATCTCAGTACTGTCCTCAAGGTTTATACAATATAGCTATATGAAAGTCAAGCACCAGCAGCCCAACAAGAAACTCTGTTATATCAGGCATCATATAGAGCTTTTTATAACAGATGTTACTTTAAAGGAAAATCTACAAAACAGAAATAATACAAATTTATTTGGTAAGAGATATGGTGACATCAATACATAAAAATTAGGATGATGCCTCGCTGATGTGTAAAAAAAAAAAAAAAAAGAAGCATGAAAAATTCTAAACAAACCTGCTGGAGCTACGAGATCTTCTTGAAGAGCTATAGCTTCTTGGGGGAGTTCTGGATCTCTTATCTTTCTTCTTTTTATCATCTCTCTCTTTTTCTCGCTCCTTCTCCTTATCCCCATCTTTTTCCTTTTCTTTGTCTCTGTCCTTTTCTTTGTCCCCTCCTTTATCCTTATCTCCCTCCTTGTCCTTAATCTTCTCTCTGTCCTTCTCTCCTTCTTTCTCAGTATCTTCTTTTTCTTTGTTATGATCTACCTCTTCCTTGTCTTTTTCCTTATCTTTATCTTTTTCCTTTTCCTTGTCCCTATCTTTATCCTTGTCCCTGTCTTTGTCTCGCGCTCTCTCTCTATCTTTGCTTCGCTCTTTATCTCTCTCCTTGTCCTTCTCTCTATTTCTCTCTTTATCTCGCTCTCTTTCCCTGTCTTTATCTCGATCCCTATCCTTCTCCTTGTCTCGGTCTCTGTCTTTCTCTTTTTCTTTGGCCTTTTCTTTTTCTTTGATCTTTTCTTTGTCTCTTTTCTTGTCCCTGTGAAAAGCCAAACACAAACCCATTAATTAATCTTTGAACTTTCCAATTAAAATTACAACTAACTTTTCAACATACATCAAGATAAAGTGAGCATCTCTGTTGAAAAACAGTACTGCTTCAATATTTTAATTTTTCACCCCTGTTTACAATAAGGGAAAGCTTATATAGCTAGAAAATAAACAACTATATACAGCTAGGAAGAATTTGGAAACCAGCTGGAGGAGAGGAAGCCAAACCCAAATCAAAGCACTATCTTCCAAGTGATGCTACTATGTTTGGAGAGAATGTGTCTTTTCACCTCACAGTTATATAATTATACATACATAAATCTTCTATATTTTGTCAGGAGTGAGACAAACTCTACAAATCTGTAAATCCACTCTTTACTAAAACTGTATCCACATAAAATGGCCTTCAGATTAATCACTGCCAAATGAATAATGACAGCTGACTGACAGAAGTCTTCGTATTCCAGTTTTCTCTCACACACATATCTTAACTGCTTGGCAGTCCAACACCACTTAATACATAGAAATAAAAAGAAAACATGGACAAAATGTCACCGGATTTCTTTACAAAGCAAATATAAGATCAAAACTTAATGAAGACAATTCAGCCATCTGTAATGTCACTAGGAATTTGAGAATTACCAAAAAATGCTAATACAGTAAAAAGAGAAGAAAGGAAAATAGCTCTTTGGGACAGGAAGTATGATACATGTTCACAAAGAGAACAGTGAGGAAAACTCCATCTGATGTTCAAGTTATCAAGTCAAACAAAAAGTAATTATCTAACAACTTTGGTTGGAAAATTACATTTTAGTATAAATGCAATTGATACTATAATTTTTGAAAATACAAGACTCCCTCTTTTCCCTCTAGTACAGAGACATATAATGAAAGAACAATTGTTCAGAGAGAGAAACAGGAGAAAGAGATAGAGAAAAAATTGTTTAGCAGTGTCTTATTGTGCCAAAAAGAACCAGACTGACACAAGCTACCTGGTATTGGTATCTATTCTAGATTTTTACAGATTCTAAAAGAGTCCTTCACACATCTGGTCCTAAGCATTCAAACTTTCCCCAAACTGAGGAAGTGTTTGGCTGTATCTCCTTCTCAACTGCAAATAAACAGCATGCATCTGTTGCATGCTTTACAGACTGACAACTGTGATTCCCATCAGGTTCTGTCAAGTACTTCATCAGGAGTCTCAGAGATGGAATGTAACATCACAAAGATTAAACAGCGCGCAGTCCCCACACCACCAGCCTTACAGCCTCCCAAGAAATGTCTTCTAGTTAATTTATCAGAGATTTCACTGGACTTTCCCATTCCAGTGAGCAGATGCCTCAAGAAGCTCCAGAAAACAGAAACAGAGAATCAAAAGGATCCACCAATAAAACCCAGCCAGCTACACAGCCTAGTTCTGTTTCCACATAGGGCCACAGATCTGCAGCTCTCTTTCCCACAAAACTTACCTCATAGAACAAGATGCAGCTGCACAAACTAAGTACAAATCTCCCTTTTAATAAATCAGGGGTATTACAGAAAGTAAACCAAGAACATACCAAGACTTCTACTCCTGAAGCTATTTTCACAGGCACTTTTGGTTTGAGCTTATTCACTACTTCATCCCTAAAAAATTATTCTATGATCTTGTTAAAATGTCACAGTATAGTAATTAGATGATCAGACATAAAAACTAATAAACTAGATAAAATACACATGTACTACATCCTGAAACACATATATGCCGTACAACCGGCACATGCATTTGTTCCTGCTGTTTGACATAGGAGAAAAGTCAAAGCTGAAAACAAAAAAGTTGATGCACAAGAACTCTATACACGTTCTTACAATACAGGATCAAGGTCAGTCTGAATTCAGATACACATCAAACAAGCACTATCCATTTTTTAGTGTGTTCACAAGCTACGCAGGATATTCCTTAACTATGGGTTGTAGTCTGACAAAATTACTCTTATCAGTAGGCTTCAATGTTAGTTCAAATGCAGATAAGACTATCAAAGTTCAGGTGCCTCAGCATGATCATTTAATAACTGGAGGCACCCTACAAGCTACAAGAAAGATAGTTAACTATCCTAGCCAATACCATTGTACTCAGTATTAAAATTTACTGTATTAAAATTTACTTTCTGTCCCACAGATGAGATTCCACCCTTTATGGTAACCTAAAAGGTTTGTTAATTTTTTTTTCAAAAACTGTATTCTGAGCTAACAGTACCATGTTGTGGAACAGAACTCACCGAGAACGAGAGCGACTTCTTGATTTCCGTCTTTCTGTAGATCTAGACCGTTTTTTCAGAGGACTTCGGGATCTGCGTCTGTCCTTGTGTCTTGAGAGAGATCTGTTGCCAGATCTACTTCTAAATGAAGAAGGCCAGAAGAAAAATATTTCAATATGGAAACTTCACACAAATGAAGTCAACCAACAAAAAAATGGCGATGTGTCACCACAAAGTATTATCTGACACCTTAATAACATACTGTCTGCAAATGTTTTCGCAAACATGGATACTTTATGCTTCACCATATGTAACATGCTCGACTTAGAAACCATTTAAGTTATACCAGTGTTTCATAATAATCTCCATTAATCTGAAAAACAGAAATTACCAAAATTTACAACAGTTGTCCTTACAAAATGACACTGCATAAAATCTGATTGGCAATTTCTAGCAGATTGTAAAAAGAGTAAGTTACATTTTATTTACTTTCCAGGCCCAGGCTCTTATTGAAGTTTTAGTCATCAAAGAAAGAGGACTTTGGCTCCAACAATCTCTTTTTGCTCTGTTCTCCATCCTCATAATTTAAATCCATAAAACCAAGTTACCTTTCCAGATAAAAGGATCTGTTAGAATGGATTTCAGTTGTAATTGAAGTCTAGATACTCTGATTTAAAAAAAAAAAAAAAAAGTCTCATGCAGATTTGATGAACAGCACTTTATATTTTTTTTTTCCAAAATACTCCCTTATTTCTGGGAGACCCTTTTCCCTAGGAAAACAAAAATAAAAAGCTGAATTTGCACATTAAGTTTCAAAAAACCACATCACTGGATACTTTGCTTCACAAGGCACCATGAAGTTTAACTTGCCATAGACAGAAAGATCACATACATTACTGAATAAAACCTAAAGAACTGCGAGGTACAAAAAGTAACAACTGCACCTACCTTCCACAGCTCAAACCACACAGTTGAATGATGCCTCAGCATTTTAGTTGTTAAATTTTTCATACATTTGTAATCCTACAATTCTTTAGTGTATAACTCCATACAGAGTGTTGGCTACCGTTCTCCCATTTTGATCAGACAAAACAATTCCTCTCCAGGCCTGGGAATCAAGGACACCTTACTTTCTCAGGCCACGAGAAATGTAAACAAAAGTGAGTTAGGGGGAGAGCAAACTTGGGGTAAATGACTTCATTACTTGAAGCTGTAATTGAAAGATTAACCCCCAATATGCAAATTAACCAAAAGGTTTTCACACTTTTTTCTAAAAGTGTGAAAACCCATGACCTGCTGTCCACTTTGGGCGTAGCCCCTGGCGGGGTGGGGGGGGCGCTCTGTCTGCCCTACATGTATGTGGAGGCCCTTCACTAAATATAACTGCTTTTTATTCCCTTAAGTTTGTCTAGCCTCTGTTTTTAGGTAGTTCCAAATAGCATCAGTAAAATATACCAAGAAGAGGGGAAGCCATTTTTTAGCTACAGCTTTGTTCTCCTTATCAGCAGAGAAATACAAATCAACTGCAAGTGCAATTTATTGCAACTGAATCAAAGCACAACCTTCAATAAATTTTATGCCACAGAGATGAAAAAGTTGTTATATAAAACAGTAAAAGGGAGAAGCAGTAAGCATAGATTATTTTTATGGATGAAGCTGCCTCAACAGGTCAGACTGGCTTTTTTTCAGCATGTTCTCATAACTGGCAGTAGCAATATTAAACAATTTAACAAAATGTAGTAAAATATAATAATTTACATTTGTTTAAGGAACAGGTTTTCCACATTAAAAGAAAGAAAAGCTTATCTTCTAAAATTCCACTTGGTTTGTGCCAATACAAGATAATACTGAAATTACTGGACTGTTGAACAAAAACCAGTGTTTTTCAGTTACGCCTTGAGTTAAGGACATAGCAGAGAAGCAAGCAATAAGGAAGTGACCAAAGGGTCCTTCTTGCATTAAAAGGGTATCTAACATTTTGAAGTCACTAGAAAACACATGCTGTGGTTCCCTGCTGTTGCAAAATTGAAGCCTGCATTTGTATCACATTTATTTGATAGTATAATTGATGTTAACTCCCCCTCACCAGATTTTCTGTATTTAAAAGTATCCTAGTAGCCTTGTTTGAAGACATGAATGAAAGGATGCCTCAGAGCTGTTGCTGCAATAGGGACAGCACCTACCTTTTAAAAGTGTAAGCAATCAAATAACATTACAAGTTTTGGGTTTTTTTTTTATCCCCGACATAGCCAAGTACCTTTAGATTGATTTACCTAGGTTCTCAGAATATACTCCTGAGACAGAAAGAATCTGGATCATTTTGGGAAGCCTTTACAATTCTCACAGAACAAGCCTGTTCCATTCACAGAAAGAAATCTTAATCTTCAAGAACGATCTAATAATTTTCTGTTTCAGAACTGAATAAATTTAGCAAAGCAAACAAAACCTGAAAAATGAGAAACTGTCCCAGAAGCCTTTTCTGTATGCGTTTTAAAAACATTTACAGGACAAAAATAACTCAGTGCTTGGAAGTTGAGGAAAATACCAATAACCAGCCAAAAAAACAGCCAACCCATTACCAGTAAATTATATGCTTCATCCACAAAATGCAGGTTTCTCTTTAAAATACAGGTCACAAAATGTTATTTGATTACATAGCCTAATGTACAAAAACATAAAATGTACGAAAACCCACAGAACTTATTATTTTACATGACACAGGAAGTGCCCTGTAGATTGCTTAAACTGAAAGTAATCCTATAAACATTCAGGGTTTAGAGGGAAAGAGTTCAAAGACAAAGTTTCTGGTTTGCTGATCTTCTGGGTGCAAGTTAGTAATCTCTACAGCAATACTTGTCTATTACTAAAAAATAACAGTAACCAGCACCTTGCAAAAAATCCCAATATGATCTTGAAACAAAAGGCATACCTACCTGTGTTTTGAGTGTGATCTTTTCCTTCTAGAGCGGGATTTTGAGCTAGACCTGGATTCTGAACGAGAATGGGAACGAGATCGACCGCCTTTTCTTTCACTGCTCTTTCCAGACTCTGAGAGGAAAAAACCACTTTGCAGTGTAAGCTCAGAACATTTAAAGATCCCAGTTAACAATCTGGCACAAGTGGAATGTACCACATATATTGCAAGGGGCCTACTCTCTGCACATCTTCCTTCTTTGCAAATATCCTTCAGAAACATCCAAGAAAGTCATTGCATATACTCGTTGAGTGCAGCCATCCTGCAGCAGTACACATAAACCAGATAATTATAAACAGCTAGCTCTACTATGAACGGGATTTATGTTGCTGCCACAATGCACAAGATCATAACACGTCCTTTTGCTCTATTTATTTAATATTATTTCCTTATTTTTTTAATAACTTGAGAAGAATAAATTTAGAGGGCATAATTCTGAAAACAAGCATAAAATGTAAGTATTACTGTCTGTATTTTTAGATATTTCAAACACTGTACAAATACTGAAGTTTTATTCCTCGCTGTTTCACAGGAGGAAAGGAAGAACAGAACAGGATGAAAAGTCTGACCGAAAGCCAGAAAGTCAATAGAAACCTAAACAGTGAGCTCACCAGTTCAGAGTCTAACTATTATTTTGTTGCTTAACAGTGATAAAGCGCTAGAGTTATTTTACTTTCAAACAAAAAACACAACAGAAAATAACTGCCCCCAAAAAACCATCAAGACTCCACACCATCTAACCAACACAAGACAGTATCTGGGTTTAACGAGAATGGGAACGAGATCGACCGCCTTTTCTTTCACTGCTCTTTCCAGACTCTGAGAGGAAAAAACCACTTTGCAGTGTAAGCTCAGAACATTTAAAGATCCCAGTTAACAATCTGGCACAAGTGGAATGTACCACATATATTGCAAGGGGCCTACTCTCTGCACATCTTCCTTCTTTGCAAATATCCTTCAGAAACATCCAAGAAAGTCATTGCATATACTCGTTGAGTGCAGCCATCCTGCAGCAGTACACATAAACCAGATAATTATAAACAGCTAGCTCTACTATGAACGGGATTTATGTTGCTGCCACAATGCACAAGATCATAACACGTCCTTTTGCTCTATTTATTTAATATTATTTCCTTATTTTTTTAATAACTTGAGAAGAATAAATTTAGAGGGCATAATTCTGAAAACAAGCATAAAATGTAAGTATTACTGTCTGTATTTTTAGATATTTCAAACACTGTACAAATACTGAAGTTTTATTCCTCGCTGTTTCACAGGAGGAAAGGAAGAACAGAACAGGATGAAAAGTCTGACCGAAAGCCAGAAAGTCAATAGAAACCTAAACAGTGAGCTCACCAGTTCAGAGTCTAACTATTATTTTGTTGCTTAACAGTGATAAAGCGCTAGAGTTATTTTACTTTCAAACAAAAAACACAACAGAAAATAACTGCCCCCAAAAAACCATCAAGACTCCACACCATCTAACCAACACAAGACAGTATCTGGGTTTGTTAATAAGCAGATTGGCAAAAAGTTGCTGACAAAAAAAAGCAGGAAATTTACGAAGTTGAATTTTTTTTTTATGCTGTTTTGCAATCAGTTTAAGCCAGCATAAATCACCACTGGAATGTCTGTCTAACCACTCAACACAACACCACCATCCTCCTTGAGTTGGCATCTCAGTGTTAACAGGGAACAGGGAAACAAACTGGATGAAAAGAAGTCCTTTACAATATGTTAATACTTATCCCAGATTCATTCCCTGATCCCCTTTGCTTTGAGGATGCATACAGCCTTTAGGCACCATGAAAAAGAACCAAATTAACTTGCTGCTTATAGATTAGGAAAGCATAATATTATTGCTTTTACAACCATGCTTTTAGAACTACGCTTATCACAAAACTATGTCATTAATGGGTGCTAAAGGGCAACAAAAAATAGAAAGCATTTTCTTTTAAATGTCTTCAAGTGCTCTTAATGATGTCACTTTTTAAGTTAAGTATGGATTTAGTATTATATTTACATGTTTGAAAACATTCAGTGAACATATATCTGAAAACAAGAGATGATGAAATAATAAGCTTCATTCCACTGCTTAGATGCATGAACAGAATTTTGATTATTTTGGTTTTTTTCCCCCAACATGTACTGAATGTCTCTGGATACCCTTCTCTTGTGTCTGAAAATGTTCTTAGAAATGTGTACCAAGGTAAACACAGAATGTGCCTGTTTGGTAATTATTAATTAACATAATATACCTACCTGGCTCAATAGCAGCAGATATAAAAGACTGGGCTTCTCTTACTCTCTTCATCACTTCTTCTAGCTCCTTGGCAGCAGCTTGTGGCGTCATTTCAGGAGGCTTCACTATTGCATTATTGGAGTGATTTATCCTAAATTAAAGAAAAATAAAAACCTTTCATTCTTAAATATTTTAACAGGGCAAATGGGAAACAACTAAGGAAAACATCTGAACTTTGTACAAAATTAAAAACTTAAAAGTTTAGCAAAACACCCACCTGTTCCAAGTATCCAAACTATCTTTTATTACTTTGAAGTCTTACCACTTTTAAAGAAAGGCAGCACAGTATTCTTATGTTACAATATTTTTAGAAGTCCAGGATGTTACTTCTCTATTTCAGATCAAATCTTCACATTAACACCTACTAACTACATACACATCACACTGAAAACTTAATTAGTACTATGGACTTCAAAGATTTTTTCACTGTTATATCTTACACTACCTCAAGATTAATATAATTGTATTTTACTCAATGCCATACATATTCTACTGAGAGAAATTTATGCCAAACTGTGAAACTGGAGTTGATAAAAATGTTTTGATTTGTTAACAACAGGTCCACATACTGAAAAAATATTAGTCGCAGCATTTTGCTACACATAAGTCATAAATGTGCGTATAATGATACAAAGAAATCTCTCATTCAACAGTAATACAGATAATTAATTTCTTACTTCAGTGGCCGGTCTCCAAACATAACTCCATTAAAGGCAAGAGCTCGAGGTACAGAATTTTGGTCTGCAAATTCCACAAAAGCAAATCGTGTTGGTTGTGTCTCATCACCTGCCATTCGCACAAATTTGACTTCTCCAACTTGCTTAAAGAATTCAAGCAGCTGATCTGCTGTTGTAGTCTAGAAAGAGTTGAAGAGCTCAGCTGAAGTAAACCACACAGTGAAAACCACTAGCTAATATATTGAGTAGTCTAAGAGCTGCACATTCTTGGACTGATATCTCAGCATTATTACAAAGGTGACATGAATTTGGGAATGTTACATTTTAAGACTTAAAGATGTGTATATTTTCTTCCATTAACCTAAAGAATATTCTACAATTTTAAGTAGTAGAGCCACAAGCCCTTAGTCCTTCACCTAGGTAAAAAAAAAAAGAAAATAAATTTACATGGGATTTTGCACTTTTTAGGCAACTAATCTGAAGTAACTGGTAAGAAATTTCCTTATACCTGTTTCCAAGCTACTAATTGTGACTTTTGATCAACTAAAGCAAAAAAATCCAAACAATATTAAAGGACTTAAGATTTATGTAGCTTTCTTCTAGCTTCCAGTTTGTTTTATTTTATCACAATCAATAGTACTTTTTCACTCAGTAGCTGTTCCAGAAGTCAAAAAACCCAAGATGTAATACTTACATTGCTATCAGTCAAAAGCAAATGTTTTTCAATTAATCTGATCACCTCTCAAAAAACCAAGCTGCTGATTTAAAGATATTTATGCTAATTTTGCAACTTCCAGTAGGACACATGATTCCATCTTACTGCACCTAAGCAACTACACTGTGCTGTGGGGGACAGCTACCATGATCTCATGACTTCTGAGGACTGCTCAACTAACACAAGCAAACTGTACATTTAATCAACACACAAAATTAGAAGTAGGTTTCTTTAATTGATCTCTGGAGAATACCAGTGGATTCTCTGGTATTCTGACAAAACCTGGTCTAATCTGACTGGCATGCAAACGTTCAAAATTTGAAACATCATGAATAAAAAAATTTAGGGGGTTTTGTTTAAATTCATATTGTAATTAACTAATGGAAACTCTCATAACATGTAAGATTAGAATTCATAGATAACATTTTCACACCTTCTGTTAGTATTTACACAACACAGGAACAAAAAAAAAAAAACTACCTGGGAATTCAAGTTTCCAACATAGACTGTTCTCCTGATTTCATCAATTTTGGATGGATCCACATTTCCCATAATTGGTGGTTGTGGTATTTCTCCCAGTGCTGTAATGTTAGGATCCAGTGCTGCTGCTGGTATAGCCCCTAAAGTACCAAGTGAAACACCAAGCTGGAAAATACAAGAACAGAATACACTTTGCAGCCAAGCACTGGTGAATGGTATTTCACTTCTTAATACTTGTTTGCCTGGATGCATTTCTGCAAAAACAGATCTAATGAATACAAGCAATACTTTAAAGGCCACAGCGCAGCAGGCTTTTTTAAAGAAAAATCTACCCGGAAATAAGCTTCCATAGTTAAGATACTCTGTGGATTATCAGTTAACATCTTATGAAAGAGATCTGGACAGGTATATATATTAATCACAAAACATACAAGCTCTAATGCTTAGAGCCAAATAAACTGAGTAAGACTCTTTCAGACACTGCTGGTATTCTTATTTTTTTTGAAACAAGTATTTGGACAGGAGGAGGAATAGCTGAGATCTTGCTCAGGAAGGAAAGAAAGGAACTTCCAGTGGTCAGGATCAAAGGGTCACGTAAGCGTCTTCTGGACAAATGAATTACCCCAGACAAAATTAATTACAGTTGAAATGCAAAGAATATTCTAAGTTCTTCCATTCATACGTAGAGAATGAGAAAAGTATACAGCTCTCATGCTTGGAACTGGAAACAGAAAACTCTCCTGCGAAATGTTATAAAAAGTCACTTAAAAATCACTACAAAATTGGTCCATTGAGTACCTGGCTTGAATTTTCTCTAACCAAAAAGCAACTGCCTTTTCAAGAAATTAATTTTCTAAGAAGCGTGGGGAATTCTTAACAAGCCATAAGTACCTTTTTTATGTAACAAAGGAAAATACTACTGTATTTTAACCTTAAGTTTTCCTTCAATAAACCACAGCAACTCGCTGATGTAAAGAAAAGCTTACAGAGGTAAAAGGGAATGGAGGAAAAATAGCATAACCAAGCTCCAACCTACTTTTCCTAGTGAAAACATTGTTAGACAGTCTAACAGTCAAAAATCTTGCAATAGAGATATCAAGGAGAAGTCTCTACTGCAACTTTTAATATTCTGAAGAACTGGTGTCAATGTAACTTAGGTTTTAATACATTCTTTGTCAGTGGTAACTATCACTGGACCAAATTAATGACCCTACAAGGTACGATCGAATTAAAAAAGAATTAAAACCAAAACCAGTATTTACCCACTATTTTGGAAATTAGTAATCTGAAAGAAAAACCCTGGGAAGGTAGCACATTAGTATCTTCTGATCAGTCCTCAGGAGAGTCACCACAGCTAAATCCTTGTGGATATTCTCAGTTCAGTTGAAGAAAGAACAGACAATTTCTCCCAGGCTGAACCTGGGAATCCTAGACAAAAGAATCCCAACAATTATTATCTCTCTTTCTGTAACCATTGTTTATAGTTATGGTTCTTTACAGCGTGCTATTCATAGCCACCAATAATGTAAGATGTTTTCTACTTTGAGACCAATCCAGTCCCACTTAGGGAGTGAGACTATAAAACTCACTGTTTCTTACTAATAAAGATTCTTCTTGAGCCTTCTGATCCACCTGAAGACTGGAGTCTTTCTTTCCGTCCCTGACTCAACAGCATTTAAACCCTCACTGCAACGTCCGTTGACCAGATACTCCTCATTCCCTGTCCACAGAAAAGGCTACAGAGAACAGAGGAAACTGGAATTACATAGACACTGAACTTCACTTACTGTAGTCAAGGGAGTTGGCGTAGGTATAGGAAGCAACCCTGCACCAGGCATCAGACTTGTCATAGTAGGAGCAGGCGCCAATAGAGACAGGGCTTTGGCTTCATCTGGAATTTTACCTGAAGAAGCAAATAACAGCATTACACAGAGCTGGAACACTAGCCAGATGTTACTCTATGATTTTACAATTACCCTTGCATTTAAAAATGTAATAAGTAACAATGAATCTATCTACCAGATCCTTACAAAGAAACAAAGAACTTAAGTTTTTCCTTTTACCCTGCTCTATTAGGAAAAACAAAAGTGAGCAAAACTTCAAAGACTAGCAATCTCATTAATGGATTATTACTTTAAAAACTGAATAATGTATATAATTATTTAACACTTTGAGCTATGGGTCACCTGTACTGGAAACTTAATGTTCATGAACCAAACGATATCAAGCATGGATGCTTTCCCAGGGCGGTGTTTTCACGGTGATCGAAAGCTGTTTTACACATGACAACCGTTCGTGTTGGCTGCATCACTAATAGCACACAGAACATCAGATACAGAAAAGAAGAACATTTTTTAAAGTTTAATCCCCAGAAATGGCAAATAACCAAATCAGTAAAAGAAAGAAAACCCAAAAAAAAGGAAAAAAAAAAAAAAAGAAAAAAAAAGAAAAAGAAAAAGAAAAAAGAAAAACCAAAGTATGTGCTGACTGAAATTTGTGCTTTTCTTTATTCCTCTGGTGCTACCTATTTAGAATGTAAAAAATAAACAAAACATAAAATAATAAACTACTGAACTACTGTGACTGCACACAATACATACTACAAGTGAAGTTGAAGGTGGAGGAAGGAAGAGCAGAAAAAACTTAGATTTGTACTCATATTATAGTCACCTCAGTTTATCTGAAATTGGTAAATTAAGTCTAAATTTACTGAGATTGAAGAAAATTATAACTGATCAGGCTAAGCTAGCTCTATTTTCCCAACAGAAGTACTTCTTACTATTTTATCCTGATTATAGTCCTCCTGTAATGCCAAAAGTAATAACTAATCTGAATTAAAAGTTGGTTTAATTGAATATTAGCCATGATTAGACTACTAAATTAACCCCCAAAGTATCTCCAAAACCAAGAAGATTAAATGTTAAACAATTATGATTACCATTAAATGTACATTTTAAATTTGAAACGCAAAGAGATTAAAACTGGCACAAACATTAAACACCAAACTAAAAAACTTGTGAAGGAAGTTCTAACTACACTAGGCATCTATGATCTGTTCAAAATTACTGGCACAACCATATATATGCTAACCAACTGAGTCCTTTGGTATTACCCATGGATCTTAATAAAGTAAATGCTCTTATTTCAACATTGTTTTAATAGTCAAGTAATATATAAAAAGTGTGCCAGTGGTTTCCTGCCTTGATTAAAACTGCAGGTTTTAACTACAAAACATCTAAATCCAAAATCTGATTAATACTCTTACTGTAAAGGAAAATTTGAGGTAGGTTTCAAAACACCATGGAGGTTTAGCAACGAGTTCCAACTGACACCATAGAAAACATACTAATTTAGAAAACAAAAAGAAACAAGTGCTGCAAACCTGCTCTACAGATCTGAGGGAAAGTCTGGGTTACAGCTCAATATGACTGAATGGCAAAACAAATCTAAAGGAAACTTAATTTATATGTAGAATGGGTGGAACAGAACAGATAAAATAACAGTACCCATTTTTTTCCATGCTTCCTATTTACATTTATTTTATTTATGTTAAATTTTGAGACACCTTGCAACTTAACATGTAAGAAACCACTCGAACTTGCTAACTAAGAGAGAAAAATAGGAAAAATTTAGCGCTTAGGAGTTAACTGAGCAATAATGACTTCCAAAACTTTTTTGAAAACATGCACAAATCTAAGCCACTATCACAATGTTCGGCACTCTTTAATAGATCTCATTTTGAAGTCGGGCATGCAATGAGGTGTACCTGATTTGCCTGACTGCTCAAAAGTATCAGGTACATTGTGTACCCTGCCTAATATGTAGGCCTACTAACAGGCTTTTAAATATACAGTTCCAGCAGATGTGCATGCAAATTAGGCACAGAATTATGCACCAGTGCTTCTGAAAATCAAAGTATTAAGTTTTTTCAAATGAGTAATGAACCAAAACTTATCCTGAACAGTCGGCATCTTGCAATTAAACAGCTACTCATGCAGGTTTTGATGGATCAAGAGACATGGCACAATTAAATCCAACGGTAGAAATAGCTCTGATAGTGGTGTGCCTGCATGCTAACTGAGATCCTTGGTCAGTACTGTACATAAGTATATGCCTAATTTAAGTATGCACTTACATACAGCCAATTCAATACACACATAAACAGGTAAACTTATAAAATGCTTAGGCATTTAGCCCTTTTAAATGGGAGCTCAGTTAGGCACATATAACTAAGACAGACAATGACTCAAGTTCACAAAGTGACTTCAGTAGAAGCCTAAACTTTAAGTATATGGCTTATGGCACTGAAATAACTGAAATAATTAACTTGCTGAAACATTGTTTCATTATTCAAGAAATCCACTGAACATTTCATGTAAGTTCACCACTACAGCAGCTCACAGAATGAACAGCATGCATATGTAAATTGTAAAGTTTGCAGCATTATTTCCAGAATACGTTGGTCTTTCAACAATGTAAAGTTCTATTTTAAATACAAAAATCAAGTTGGTCAGTCCCACACCACAAAGAAAGATTCATTTATTTTGTTTTCAAGAATGAGAAAGGGTCTATTTCTACAGACAGAACCCTGAAAATTTGCCTGTATATTCAATGACACTGTCTCTTCAGAGTAACTTTTCCAGTTTTTAAGTCCAAGTCAAGTTTTAAAATAATTCTACCGATCACTGTTGTGGAAAAACAAAAATAAATCTTCAGTATCTTGATTATCTACCTTCATAATCTTTAAATAGTTTTGAAAAACAAATTAACATGTGAGTCCAAATAACTTCATGAGTTAAAAGCTTTAAATTTTGCAGCTTTACTTCTGTGATTGTATATGTAAAGGAAATAAAAGCCCACTGAATACATCAAAATATGCAGGTTATGACACAACAGTTTAGGACAATTTAGTTCAAAAAGAATACTTTCATTTTTAGAACACAGTATTTAAAATCTGAATAAGAATGAGGTAATGATATTTATTTTCTAATGCGGGAGCAGTCAAAATAATTATGCCATATCTATACCACATCCTTAGACAGATTTCTTAGAAGCTCTTCTGCTTAGTAAACTAAGGTTGTATGATCATTTATTGATTGTCCCCTTTGCAAAAGAATCTGGAAGCAAATGTCCATTGTCCCAGCACTGCTTAAAGGCACGGTTGTGACTGCTACTTTTTTGTACCATTAGTCTAAAGAGCCCTAGACAACCTAACCCACACTAGAACCCTTTGCTGAAGACTAAACAGAATCATCTGCATCAAACAAGTACTAATGACAGTATTTTTATTCCTCAAGTGCTCAAAAGAATTTCCAACTCTTCATAGTGAACCTGCAGAGTTAACACTCACATCCAAAAGTGCTCCTGGCAACAAGTTTGCTTGTTTTAAAAACAGTGAAGAGTTCACAGTCTACTTGAAACATTGAAAAAAGTAATAATTTTCCTGCTATTTTACATCAATGGAACACGTATGATTACAAATAAAATAATTTCTATTAGACCAACTCATGAATCTTAGTGGATTTAGCAATAAAGAGATTGCATCTACTGGCAATTAAAACTGTAACAGCCAAATCCAACAAAGATCACAAATCACAGCTCTTCCCAGCTGCAGTGCAGAGTCTGGTGAAAGGAGTGAAACCAAGAGATCCCAGTGCAGCTAGCTGGGAAGAGCAGTCAGTACTTGAGGACTAGACACACCACTTTGTCCACCACTTCTGTTTCAGAAGAATATCCTTTAGGGATCAATCACTCCAGCATGAACTGCCAGGGCTTCTGAGACTCTGGGATGACTGGAAAACACCTTTTTTTTCTGACTTTAGTGTTTTTTTTTAAAACATCTTCCTGAAATAATCACCACTAGAGCATGTCAAAGTGCAATACACACACGCACACACACACAGAAAGAGAACTGATTCAATCTTCTCACAAGTAACAGTGTTAAAAGACAAGTTGTCTCACATAACACACTCCAACCGAAACTTCAGGCTGCATTTGTACTTATGAGTGGTAAATAGTTTTTTCTGAAAGTTCATTTTAAAAAAAAAGATGAAATCTTACTACCACTGACCTCACTGGAGCAAGGTTTCATCAGAAGTAAGAGAATATTTTATGACATTCAATATTCATAAAAGTTCAATTTCAGAAATAATTCTTTTAAACTCATGATGTTAGACATAAATAGTAAGCCTTCTTTTAAATAGCTGGTGCAACATAAAATAGAACACTCTGCTGATGGAAAGTAGCAGAGAAATATTATGACTTTACTTTCTAAAGTTGCTTTCTCCAAAAGTAAGAGTTTTAACTGTCCTTTTCCAAGATAAACTCATAAAGCACAACATATGGAAAAATGTATCTTGAAACACTATTCCTGTCTTCTGATACAATGTACTCATCTGCTGAATTTAGATACTTAAACAAATTGCAAATCAAATTTATCCTTAATTCAAAGCACTAAAAACAAATCACATTCTAAATTCTCCATATACCATCCACCATTCATAAGCAGCTTCAGGTCAACTTCAAAATCAAACACTGTGAACCCTTTACAAACATCATTTTACAGAACTGAAGTACCAGTTCACAAGTACAAGGGAAAGAGATTTAACAGAACAAAACAAAAAAGGGACAAAATAAAAATAAAAATAAAAGAAACAAAGGAAAGAAAGCAAAATAAAATAAAAACAGAGACAGGGCGTCCATCTTCAGCAGGTCAGACTTCGATCTCATTTCCCCCATGAAGGTTTCACTTGGCGGCAGGTTTAGTGGCATGGCAAACAATGCCTAACTCAGGCAAGTGTAACAGGTCTGCCTTGGCCAGTCTAGTCATCTAATAATGCACAAATATCACACAGAGAAAACATACAAAACCAAATTAATAGTCAAAATCCATCTACCAGATAATGTGGACATAAAATTTAGAAAGATTAGGGTGGTATCTTTGTTTAGCTTTCAACCTTTGCATTTTCAAAGCATATTTAAGGAAAAACCTACCAATACACACACACAAAAAGTCCTATTTTCACAGCTTAATAGTCTTACTTCATTTACAGTAACATTTTTGTTAAATTGTTCATCAATTGTCACATACTTTACATTGATTTCATTCTGTAATGATTTCTTCCTTGATTTACCACTCTTTAAATACACTCCAAATTTCAGATTTTTGTATATTTTTTTGAACCAGGTTTTTAGATTTCCATTTTAACTCCCCTCAATGTTTAACTTCACACATTAAATGTTTTATTACTGGCAATGCTGGTCAATGGTATAATTTCACCTCCTGGTAGGATAAAAAGCCATCACTATTTTTAAAACCCATTATCCAGTTCACTGACTCCATTAACAGTGCACCATATGATACGTAGTGAAAAAAACCCTTATGCCATGGTCTCCAAAGCCATACTTATTCCACACAATAAATTCTTCAGAAAGTTAAATTTGTATAAATTCACATCTTTTTATAAATGAGTGATTCTGATACAAAGTTACAGAGAACAGCATTCTGACATCAAAAAAGCAACCTCAAAACCCAATCACTTGTTCACCTAATTATGCATACGTTTTTGTGGAGTCCAGAATGATTCTGAACAGTGATCATGTTTTCTCAGAAATGCCTGATCAGCCAGTTATGAATAGAGGTGGAACAAGATTTGTCAGAATTTTGACTTATTCTCCTTTCACTCACTGTCTACCACAAAAGACACAGGAAAATGTAGCTTTACCTGCCTGTTGCCATATCATGTCAGACAGTGATCTCATCACAAGAAAAACACCAGGAAGTGTTGTTCCCTCATTAGGCAGCCATGTTCCCTCTCTGGCAATACTGAACCTGTGTTAAGATCTTACTGATGAAATATAAAACTAAGATTCTGAATAATCTTTAGTCTATTTATTTAGGGGCAATTCTTCAATTGGAGACTCTGGTGCCCTTAGCCTCTACATAGTTTCCAGTGCACACAGCAATATTCTCTTTGTGCTTTAAGAACAAGTTAAAAATATGAAGAGAGAGTCCTCAAAACAAGACACAAAAGGAACTGAAAACCTAGGCTTCACAAAGATAAATGCATATCCTGTATGACCTGCCTAAGAAAACTATAAGAACAGGCAGCACACTGTAGGTCAATATGGCCTTTAGTGAAAGTACTTTTATAGTTTGTGAAATTTTTGAGACTTCTCAGTTTGTTAAGAATGTCCCAGACGAGTATTATAGCAGCAGTCATCTCACACGATCTAGATCATGATGCAGCAAACATGCCAGAACATGTTACTCTGGGACCATTGTTAACAAACTGCAAGAAGTCAACTGTATTTTTTTGAAACAAAACCCGACTCTTGCACTTAGAGATGTTAATAAGAGGTATTACTTGATCTGTTGCAGTTTACAGTTCAATCACTCTACATATTGTTGTTCATGGCAAAACAGCAACCAAGTTGGAAGTTAAGTCAGGTTCACTCCATCAGCTGGAACGATTCCATTCCAAAGTGGCAAAAAGGTCCAGCACCAGTCAGAGGCTAAATTCCACAGTGATCCCAATGAAGTCAATGGGGCTCTGCCTACATCCATTGATATGACTGCTACAGGACCCTGCTTCATGTAATTGTATTCAAATCTAAGGTGCTTCTACTAACAACACAAATTGTCTTATACTCAACACATCTGTAAAAGCATGGCCTCAGAGCTAGGGGAAGGAACATCTGTCAGTGTAGTGTTCATCAAGTATTTTATCTCATGAAGACTTTTAATGCAATGTAATTACATTAGTTATATTTTTAAGAACATTTAATGCAATTACATTACATTAGTAATGTTTTTAAGAACATTTTATTATGGGAGCATTCTGGACAGATCACTGCATATTTAAACACATACCCAAAACGAAAAAGGAGTACCAGTATAAATAAGGATTTTTTTTATGGCACATGAAGTAACATTTTCAACAGTAACAAGAAGGAAAAATGTTTGTTCAAAAATTAAACTAGCAGATAAATATTTATATTCAATAAGTATTTTCAATGCTAAGTATCTTGGATTAGATGACTCTAAAATGGCCAAATGAGTATATCACATCTATAAGACAAAACTGGGATTCTCTCTAAAATTGCAGAAATAATCAGTGTCTTTAAAAAAGTACAAATCAGCAAAAATATCTCTACAGAAAAGGTTATACATTAAGATTCAAACTGCAATGTTAAGTGTCAGGAAACTGCCTGATCTTTTCAGAGCTCCATTGACTTCAGTGAGAACTCTGTGTGCGGATACACCTGCCTACACAAACCAAACCAAAGTGAAAGGAATTATTTTCCTTTCTTTACCTTCAGAATACATAACTAGGGAAACCTGAGTTATCATAACTTAAGCCAACAATCTTTTTGCTAATGCTGAATTTCAATTAAACATGTATAACTGGGGTTATTTTCAATCAATTTTCAATTTTGTTTCAAGGTCTTTTTTTCCCAAAAAGCAATAAAATAAAATAAAATAACAACAGAGCATCACCTTACATAGAAAGCTTAAAACAATTAACAAACACAACAAAGACCAACATTACACAAGAATGTCTAAAATACCAACCTTCTGCACAGGGCACAACTATCAAAGCTCTGTCAATAAAAACCGTGTTAGTTAGATGCTGGGCCACACCAACACTCGATGCTTCACGAAACTTAATATAACATACTTTGGAGGAAAAAGCAAGTGGTGCATTGCTGCAAGATAAAAGGAAAAAATAACAATTACTCATAATTGCATGCATGTATTTTTAACTATTACTTCTTAGGGAAAAAAAGAGGATTTTTTCCTAGAAAAGGCAGCCTAAAGTATAGAAATCTACTAACTTGCCACTTGCTGTATCAGTGAAAAAAGATGGAGCACCTTTTAAATGAAAACTGACATAAGCCAAAATCACTAATTAACATGACTAATTTTCTTCTATTATCTGGCTACATAATGCTGAATAGCACATTTTCAAATTACTATTTTAAGGAGCATATTTACTTGACAACTACAATTGCCAAGTAAATATTTTATAGTTTATCTTTTTTCTTTTTTTTTCTGAAAATAATCTTTTTATAGGAAAGACAAACAACAAACCCTGCCATTTTTTGGTGGGTCCTTCAGATATTAGCCTGTAATAATCAATATTCTCTCTGGCTTTCACAAAAGTAGTTTTATTAATTCTTACAAAGATAAAACCAGTTCTAGAGATGGCTTTCAAATACTGGGTCTTAGCTGACTAATGTAATGACTAATGTAACAAAAACCATTGCCTTAGTTTGGCACAAGATGGAGTAACATCGGAGGAATAGGAGCAACTCACCATTTGGCTACAAAAGGGAAGAAAATTTGTAATTCACTTTTCCATTACACTGTACGCCAAGAGAGAACATGTAAACATTGCAATCTTGATCAAAACTACTCAAGTTTGCAGTAGAAATGGATTCCCTAATCAAGGTTTGTAACCTTTATATTAGAAGCTTACTTCTTCACATGAAGGAAGTACAGGTAAATATTCAAAGAGAGAATACAGTATTGCTGGAATATCAGCAATTTTCATTTGAAATCATGGAAAAAATGTTGCACAGACTGTTTTACTCTGGTCCTGTCTCAACCAAAATGGAAACACTTGTCAAATTTCTGGAAGCACAAGCAGCAGTTCAAGTTTAACACAACCCATCTTGGAGTCCCCTCGAATTCCAAGGATGTGTGTCCCCAGTTATTCTATTAGATTTCAAGATTTAAATATCAATTAAAAGTTTTAGACACATGATCTCATCATATTAATATAAAAATAAACCAAAAATGTATGCCTGAGGCAGGGAGACTAGTATGTTTCTGGCTACCAGGACAGTAGCACAAATGTGTATCTAGAGATGGCCAAATCCAGAATGGTATTTAAAAACATCTATGATGGAAAATTCTTTAAGAACAGACAACACTGGGGAGGAAAAACTAAACCGGTAGTGGGAGACACATAAACATGAAAGTCAATCTCACAGAATTTAGAGAAACATTACAAGACGACTACATTTCTTCTGCCCACTTTTATTTATTTGTGGTGGGAAATGCTTTTACCATTTCAAGTTTCCACATTCAGGAAGGAAATAACTGTACAGACCAGATTCTGAGTGAGCTGTAAGATACCTGTCTGCCTGGGCTGGTTGATGGTGTCAGGGAGCAGAATGGTCCCCCCATTATCCAAGAGGAGACAGTCAAAGAACTATTGAAATGCTTGGATGTTCATAAATCCATGGGACCTGACAGGATCCACCCCAGGGTAATGAGGGAGCTGGCAGATGAGCTTGCAAAGCCACTCTCCATCATTTACCAACAGTCCTGTCTCACTGGTGAGGTTCCGGATGACTGGAAGCTGGCCAACGTGACACCCATTCACAAAAAGGGTGCAAAGGAAGATCCTGGTAATTATAGACCAGTCAACCTGACCTCAGTACCTGGCAAGATAATGGAACAGTTTATATTAAGTGCCATCATGCAGAATTTACAGGATGGCCAGGGTATCAGATCCAGTCAACACGGGTTTAGGAGGGGTAGGTCATGTTTAACCAACCTGATGATCTTAAAGGTCCCTTCCAACCTAGAAATTCTGTGATGATCTCAGTTGAGACCAGTTTCCAACATCAGAGGTGATAGCCAGCTATGACTTTTTTAGTACTCTAGAGATACTTCATTCACCACAAAGACTTCCATGGCCATGAGCAGTTTATTTGCTTTGATTTGGTGGGGGAGAGGACGCCAAGGGGAGGGAGGAGCTTGGGTCTTGGAATTTCTTGTCACCACTGTATGGTGTTTGCTTGTTTCTTTTTAAATACATCCCTCACTGTTTATAACCCAAACAGCTGAAGTCACCACTGAAGGTTCTATGGTCCACACTGCTGAAGACTTCTAAATCTCCCGATTTTTTTTTTTTTTTGCCTCTTTTGATTTCATTGCCAACTCAAAAATATAATTCTGCTCTACATAGTTTCAGGGCCCCCCAATAATCCTTATAAACTTTAACATCTGCAGAGCCTGTACTATCAAGTGTGTTTTTGTAAGATTTACTCTTCCCTATTCCCTGATTTAGAACACAAAAGTTATATGGACAGAATGTTGAAAAATATCAGATGTCTGAACACTGGTGCAAATGAGGCCCTACAAAGACATCTTGATACTAAGTGCCTTCCAGAGGTTAGAAAGGATAAATTCTCTACAAGGTGACGCTCGCTACTAAAAACACATCAAAATTGCCTCAAGATCTAAGAGATCTAAAACTTCAGAAGGTTTAACAGTGATCCAGTCCTCTCCTTTTCTGAAGGGGGTCTCCAAAGTCTTCCCATCAGCCTTTTTAAGAAGACTTTTTTCTAAAACAGTTAAGTCCTATTCTAATTCCTTTTGTTGCTTTTTTTTGCTAGCCTTTACTGAGGCTGAATTGACTCATGATCTTTTTTCTAGGTTACACAGCCTTGATATCAAAAAACAACACATATATCTGATTCAAAGTTACTACAATTCAGTTAGTCTCTTTAGAAAAAAAATTAAGAGGAAATAAATATCTAAATAGTATTTGGACATTTCTAACATTTCTCTTTCACTTTGTAGGAAGACAGCAACATTCATCTCCTAACAGAATGAAAATCAACCAAAGTATTTCCTAAGAAGGAATTCAGAAATCTATGATAATAAAAAAAAAGAAAAGGCTATGAAACATTTCTCTAACTGTCCAAATTTTCTCAAGTGGGGCAGGGAGGTGGGGTGTGTGAGGTGTGGAGGACATGACAGAAATTAATAACTTACTAAAATAGAATATTATGGAATAATTGTGCAGATAAGTTTAAATAAGGCTCTGTGTGTTCTGAAGCCTCACCTACATTGCTGTCACTGCAGGATATAACAATTCTATTTATTATTATTATACAGATGACAATCCCTTTTCTCAGATGAAACGTCCCTTAAGGGAAGGTGGCCCATCTGCCTGTGTCAGAATGGATAAGGTATACAAGTGAGAGTGACTTGGGTGGCACCCCTCAATGTTAAACGAGGCTTTGCCCAAATACTCTGGTTCATGAACAGAACACTTTTAGGCTCCAAACCGGAGGAGGCCCCAGACCCCATTGCCAAGCTTTGGTATGAAGGTGTCTCCACCTCTCAACACCTGCTGGCTGCAACCAGAGCAGGACTTCCTGGCGGCAGAACAGAGGCCAATCCAGTCTTGCCCTTGACTACAGAAGGGTTATGACAAACCAGCCCATCATCGAACTTTTTGTTAAACCAGAAGTTTATTCTCCAACAGAGTTCTCACTTCCAAGACCACTCCAGACTATTCAGTAGCAAGCAGTATTACACAGTAGGTCTTTCCACACCTAATAGAGACAGCTTGCAACTCCCTGCTTTCAAACAACTCATTTTGCCAAAACCCAATTGTTGCTCAGGAAGTTTTTCAACATTTAACTGTTCAAAAATCCTCTTAAGGCCACATTTGAAGGCTCATTGCTACACATGTAATTTTGAAGCCTACTCTGAAAAGCAGACTTCAACTGGGTTACAAGTGTATGGGACTGTCTGTGCATGTCTGGGACTAAGAATCCAATTACAGGTGTCACTGATCTCCTGCTAACATGAAAACACCACTAGGCTGTGGCAGTGGCTAGCATTCTGGAGTACAAACCCAAGGCAAAAGACCAGTCACATCCTGCAAACCAGCTTCAGTTCTTAACTGTACTGCAAACTGATAGTGATCTATGTTTTGTTTGGGACACCTTTGCTTCCCATCCACTTGTCAATGAAATACTATTTTACAAATTTACCATACATTTTCAGAAAGCAAACAGGAGGCAATTTTTTTTTTTTTCCTCCTAAGGAAAGACATTAGAGCTTCTCAGGCATACCTAGTTTTCTCCCAAGGTAGCAATTTGGAAGTCAGTTCAAATGTCCATAAATATGAGGCAAGGAAAACCATACCTCTAACACATATGCATAAATAACAGTAAATAAAACCAAAAGTAAAGCAGGTAAACAGAATCCTGCATCCTATCTCTGAAAACTTAATTAACCAGCATTACAAGTTATTCCCTACTCTGATACTGGATTTTAGTATTTTTTGTGCATATACACCCTGACAAAATTGTACACATTGGCACAGACATTATTTATGTATGAATGTCAAGAAAGTCCCCATTTCCCTCAAAACCTGTTATATAACCTAGTGAAAGACAAGAACAACAGCTGTAACAAAAAACCAGATTCAGTCACGAGAAAACCCAAAATATAAAGAAGCAAGTATGGAACAAGTCCAGGACAAAGCCCTAGAAAATTGTATAAAAATCCACCATATAGCTGTCAGTAAGGCATATCTTATTTTAAGCATATCTTTACATATTAAGTATTTATTTTTTTCTGAATGGTTGATATTCAAATACAGTCAGACGTTATGTAGCTACATTAAAAGTGATAAACACCAACTTTTTTGACTGTTCTCTTTTGCAAATCGAAGTTTTGTTAGCCTGAGCATTTTTGTACCAAAGCTTATGTACTGGGATGCTAATAATGCCCTCTGGTTTCCACTATTCCGATTTACTTTTTCTAAGAAAATACAAGGCTTGATAAGGCACATTTATTATTCGCTTCCCAGTAAAACTGCTGCCTTGAGAGAAAAAAATTCCTCCCCTTTACTGCTGATCATCGCCTTCTCCGGAGAGGAAACACTGATACTTTGCAAGCCCCTACATCTCCCACCTGAGCGCACCCCTCGGACTCCGCTGACACCACGCGAACCGCTATAAGTTAGGGAGAGATGTGACGCCTGGGATTAATTTACTGCACAAGCCTTCTGGGGGCAACTCCGAGGCAGGGCAGGTTCCCTCCTCTGCCCTCTGCAAAACCTCAGCTACTCTGGCATCTGTTCGAACGGCCCCTTCTCGGAGCACAGCGCCCTTCCAAGAGAAGGGAAAAATATAAAAAGAATAATGGCAATCGGGCGAGGGCGGCCCTGGAACTCCAGGTCTAGCTCGCCTGCACCCAGCGTGGGCGAGGAGACAAGCCACAGAAAGCGGTTTTTTAGGAAAGGGGGAAAACGGCCGGCGCCGCCATCTTAAGTGCGGGCGCAGCTCCTTCTCCGCAGCTCCGGCCATACAAAGGGGAGGGACCACGTGACACCTCCCTGGTGCCCGCACTCAAAATGGCGCCCCTGGCCTCCTGCCCCTGCCCTTCCCACCACCCCCGGCCCCTCCGCGCCTCTCCCTCATCCCTAGGCTCCGTTGCTCCGGAGGGCGGCACGGGCCCCACTTACTCCGGGGGATAGAGACGGAGTTCCTCGATATCTCCCAGGAAGCCGAAGAGCGTCCGCATCTGCTCGCTGGTCACGGCCGAGGAGAGGTTGGTGACCTGGATGACGGACGTGGGGCCCAGGGGGAAGCCCAACGGGACCCCGATACCGCCGCTGTTCATCATGGCGGCGCCTGCCCAGCCTTACCGCGCGCACCCGGGGGCGCGGGCCCGCCCACCGAGAGGGGCGCGCGCCTCCGGCCGGAGCGGCCCCGCGGGCGGGCGTCCTAGCGGTACACTCGATTGCTTCCAGAAGAGCTCTAGGAGGGACGGGCGGCCCCTGCCGGCGAGGCTTCCGGCCCGCCCGCGGCGTGGAGATCGCTCGCTTCCCCAGGAGCCGCTTCCCCAGTAGCCACCTCATATGGCAGGCTGGGCCGCCGTGCGTTGGGCGGGGCCGGCGCGGGGTCCGGGGCCCGGGCCCCGCCCAGGAAGAGGCGCGGCCCGTGAGGGGCCGCCGCTGCCGCGCGCTTTTGCGCGTGCACGGCTGCCGCTGCTGGCGCGCGCCGGGCCAGGGGCTGCCCTGGCGACCCCGTGGGCGGCTTGGGCCCTTCAGGCGCCAGGCCCCGCCGAAAAATGAGATTTTCCTTTAATTGCGCGTTTGGGGGCCACGTTTAGTAAGAGACAGTTAAGTCACCCTCGGGAATAAACCTCTGAACACGCTCTCTGTCTAAACAGGAAGGGCTTGTAACAGAACGGGTTGTAAATTGTATTGTTTTAAATTGACTGTGATGCTATCCCAATGAAATTTATCTTGTTTCCAGTTGTAATTCAAGTTCTTAAAAACTACATTGGCCGGAGAAAATTAGGCTAAGCACTTCATGTGTGGGCTATCACTATTAAGGATCAAACTGCACCATTTCCTAGAGGTATGGAGCTGTACGTCTTGGCACTGAAAGGTTTAAGGTTTCTGGCAGTTTCTAAGACTTTGCCCTACTGAGAAGAGATTTTTTGAAGCTATCTGAATTGAAAAATACTGCAAATTTGTGACAGTTCCCTGAGCAAGTGGGTCGGCTGTTACAGAATCTCCATAGATAAGTCTGGGTAATGCTTCCTTTATTGATGCTCAATACATTACAGAAATGTAATTCCAAGCAATTGTCAGAGATGCATTTTATATAAATACATTTATGCATATGTTTCAGATAGGGCTTATTTCAAAATCATTAGCAGTGCACTCATATTCTCTTTCTGAATGAAATTCGTATTCCAAAAGTACAAAAATCCTTTTAAAATTCCCCTTTTCAGCCATTCTGGTAGCTTCTGGTTAGCTTAAGTCGAGAGAAGTTTAACTGGAGCTTCCAGATATTTTGTTATATATTGTGGAAAATGAAACGGATACTATTATTCTATAGGAACCTTACATAAAGTTTTGTTATGCTTTCACTAGTACATTTTATCCAAAGATGGTTAGCAGAGATGTAGAAGCTATTTCTGCTATGAATATTCTTATCCTTTCTCCTTGCATCTCTCAGTGGAGGGTCCAAAATAGAAATGAACTCTAAAATTCACAAAGGAGAGCCTTGTGATGTCAGAACTGACTGGGATACCCTCCTTCAGATAAAGCCTGTAGCAGTACATACAAAATTCTGAGTTACTGGTCTGCTCTCTGAAAACAAAAGCAAGTAAAACAGTGTTTAAATTTTGTCTATTTACTGTCTAAACTATCAGTCCCTGCCACAGTACAAAATTAGCTTGGAAAATAAATGAAATTGTATTTCAATAAGACTAGGCAAAAAAATCACACCAATCCCAGACCCCTGAAAATCTAATGCTGAAAGCTTTGGGTCTCACATGCTGCCACTAAACGGCTGGAAGCAATAATGACTACTTTAGTCAAACCATTCAAAATTTAAAAGTGTTAAGGAGCCATTCCCTCTCTATAATAAAAACTCTCCGAGCTATTGAGAAAGAACAAGTTAAATAAAAAGAGTAGACCTGCAGAAGGAATTGTTGTACAAGCAGTGCCCAAACATTATCTCTCTAATGTGACTAGCAGACCTGCATCTTACAAATTGCTGTAGGCCTAGAGAAAATTATAGCTGTAATCAAAGTGAACTAATAAGTGTTCAAGTTACTTTTCAGTTTTGCTCAGCTGTTTTTACTTGTTATTAACTGTATTTGTGCATGTAAATAAAGCTTCGGTAAATAAAGTCTTTCACTTCCACCTTGATTGTCAGGTTAACTACAAAACACAAGGCATTATGCAGGCTCTTTGGAGGTAAAATTAAATTCCAGGTTACCTAAATGAAAAATGGTGAAGCTGTTAAATAAGAGTGATTATTAACCTTTTGTCTAAGACTGTATTTTGTGATCTTCCCATGAGGATTAAAAAGCATTTACTGGGTAATGTTGATTGCAAGTACCAGTAGAAAAATACTGGCAATTCAGAAGTTACAGTAAAAGCTGTTTTAGGAGATCAGGAGAAAAGTCTTTTCATTACAAGAAATCACCTTTCAAGCAGACAGTATGTGGTCTGATAGAGCTGGACATCTTTGGTATTTGCTGAGCTTGCAGGGGGAGAGAATTGAAATCACTTGAGGTAAAAGAAAGAAGCATTAGAAGAGTTTCATCAGCTTTCCTTAAATGGAACCTTAACGACTTCAAAAATAATGTTAGCCACAGAGCTAACAATTATTTGATAAAAATAAAATAGTTTAAGCAATTTATTAGTAGTGAAATTTAACTTCAGGATTCAACAACTCCTGTGACACCAGTAAAACTTGCCTCTGGAAATCTAAACCCTGGAGACTAATGAGAAAGCTTGAGCAAAGAAGATGAACCCATGGCTGAAGAGAACCAGGTTAAAGGTATCAAAGTCATAGTGTTTGGTGAGGGGGATGTCACCCCTAGATTCCAGATGGGCAGGAAAGGGGCACTGGTAAAATTAGAGGGAAATCAGTCCCACCTCAGTCCCTGGGAAAGTGATGGAGCAAATTCCCCTGACAGCCATTTTAAAACATGCTGACAACAAGAAGACTGGGAGTTGTGAGCATGGATTTAAAAAGAGAAAACTGTGCCTGACCACCTGGTAGCCTTCTGCTGCTGTGAAATGACTGGCTTATGAATGTGGGGAGAGCCTTGACTTTATCAAGGTTTTTGTAACTTTGGCCCATAATATCCCTTATTTTTCTTTGACTGCTCTTTTGAAAGCGGTACTAGAATGCCATTAAAAGCCAATATATTTGTATAGCCTGTGCTACCTAAGTTTGCTTTCATACACAGTAACTTTACACCACTTTCCTTATTGTATAACCAAGATGCCAGTGTTTTGTGTAGATTAGTGATGCAGAACACAGGAAACTAACTTCCCTTCTACAACATGAATGTTCCTTCTCTTGTGAATTAATCAAGAGGCATAATCTTCAAATGCCAATCTCCTACTACTCACAGTAGACTGTGGGAACAAATTACTTCTGATAATACTCCTGTATCATATTTGCACCTCAGATTAAGTTGAACTAACTTTCAAATACACACAAATCAGAAAATGTTAACTTCAGAACATTTCAAAGACAACAGACTATTTTCTAAACTCAGCAGATCCACAGTGCTTGCCAAGTACAAGAAACGGCTTTCATCCCCTTTCCACTGCTGTATGTTTAAGGTTTATCAGCTAACTGCTCTCATTTTTATGTATGTCTTAGTACAATTTATGGAGGTTTTTTAAGAAGAGTCATGTAGAACAGAAAAACATGATCTGTTTTACAGATCTCTTAGTTCTGTGTAGTAATCTCCAATCCATCACATCTGTAATCTCAAAAATTCTATAAAATCATTTAAAAAGAAAGTGTAAGATCAATTTATATACCTACCCAGAAAAATTATGGAAATATTTTTCCCCAATAAAATTTCTAGTGTAGTAATTGTTTTCTCCAGATTCAAGTTTATACATCTAGAAATCTTAAAATCCTGCCTATGATGAGATTAACAGATGAATGCTACATGGTCAGTGTAAGCAGCTGAAACCAGTTTAAACTTGCTGCCTCTGGATGGCAGTCAGCTGTACAAGTTAGCACTGGTAAACTGAAACAGCTGCAAGATTTCTGCATCTGCTTTTTATCTGTTTTACAGCAAGCACATGAAAAAATTTAGGATTGCTGTATTGAGCATAGCCGTTTCAATTAGAAGAGTCACGTTAGCGGCTCTGGGGTGTGTTTTACAATGACATTCTTCTCCCCATAAAATTGCTTGTATCAAAGATGGAGTAGCTCTTCTTGACTTACAATTATTTTTAAACTTCAGAATAAGAAGATGAGGGGGTTAGCTGACAACCTGAGATAGTGTTGCTAACTCTGAATCTCCAAGCACATATTAACAGAGGAGGAGTGTCTCCACCACTGAGAGACTGAGAAAATGCACAAAAGCAGTTAAGATCTGAGAATCTTAATCTGAAAACAGATTCTCCATCTAGTTACCTTTCAGGGCAGCATTTCTACTTATGAAATTTAGTATCTTTTCTACAGAGAGCACTTCTTAGATTACAGAAGCATTTTTTCTTCAAAGGGGGATTTTAGGAAATCCTTTTTAAAAGCTATGTAAAAGTCTACATGTCAATAGACAAACTAATAGTTTTATGATATACTTTTAATACCCATATATCTGACTATGTATGTGTAGGGAAATGAAAGGGAAATGTAAAAACTCAGCTTTTTTCTTTTCTTCTTTTTTTTTTTTTTAATTAAACTGGGTGTCTGCTAGGAGATCTGCTAGTTGCTGTTTTACTGGCAAGACATAAAATTGGAACTGTTTGGGTAGGTGCCCACTGAAGCAAAAAAACTTTCTTCTTTGCTGTGAAGTTATCCTGCTGGGAATCACAGTATGTAATTCTGCATAAGGGGATAATGTTTTTAAACCTCAAAAGACCCTGTCTGAACAAGGTAATTCAAAGGTATTGGATAGAAAATTCTGGATTCACTTGTATGAACTTCTTCTCCTTTCCAGTCACATTTTGTAGAAGCAGGGCAAGTTTTCTTCGTGGCATAAGAATACGATAGAATCTTTATAATTGTGAAGTTTGAAAACTGGAGTAAAACTTGGTGCAGATAAACATTAATGTTTTACTTCCAGCTTTTTTTTGAAAGTGGCATAAAATAGGCATTATTACAAAACAGAGTTTGGTAATTAGTAACTCTGAAAAAAATTATTGGTGTCTTCAAATGTCTTAAAATATAAGCACATAATGATTCAATCTATAATAGATTTGCAAACTACATTTGCAATTAAATAACACCACACATTGTTTACTGCAGGGTCAGGAGGTCACCCAGCATCTTTTCATAAAATTAAAATGCAGCAGAAAAAAAACCTGTTTAATGTTTTATCTATTTGGAGGTTTTCAGCATGGTTTCTAACCCTTGCATGCATCAACTCCCACCTCATCATTCATTGCTCATGCCAGATAGCAAATGAGACCATTTTACATGATTTTTTCATTTTTCCAGGACTCAGTATTATGTCAGCTAACCAGCTGTTACCATCTATTTCAATATTTATTAGCAAACCTCAGTTTCTCTGTAGTGAAGCCATAGCTTTCAGCTGAAATGGTTTTTGGCGGAAACATTCTCAGCAAAAAATACATTCTCCATATTCAAAACCAGTTGTTGATTATTCTGTAGTAAGTGGAAGTTCTTGCAAATGAAAATAAATCAAATATGCTAAAACACTGATGTTAAGAGCCATGGCACAATACTTACAAACCCTGTATTTTTCCAGTGCATACTTCTAATTCAGTCGGAAGCTTTTACCCTTTTTTTTTTGGTTGGGTTTTTTTTTTTTTTTTTTGGGTTTTTTTTGTTTGTTTTTTTTTTTTTTTTCTCCAAAGTTTCCTTCATAAATTACCAACATTAGCAGTTGAATGAGAATTTCTCTGTAGAGCATCTGGTTCATCTGCTACCCCTTTGTCAGTTAAAAGACAGTCCATGAAAGGTTTGTCCTAGTCAGTATTTCCACATCTGGCAAACAAGAGTGAATATTTTGCCACAGATTTTTTTATTACTTTGAACAATACTAAAGCATAAACATTTCAGCCATTTGCAGCATCCAGCCATGCCTCATGAAATGGATGCAGTGCAGAACCACACTCCCCCTTGTGTTACGCAGCTGCAAAAATAGATGTTGCAGACTATTGTTATAATTTAATTCCTGGTGCTCTAATGATTGGGCCATGCAGAAAACGTTGTTACTTCAGCAAAGTTACTTCAGACTTTTCATGAGGAGCTCTTCTTGGCCATCTCAGGAACCTTATCAACCTAGTCATACGTTTCCTTGCACGTTCCAAGTGCACCTCTAAAGCTTTTAATCAGGTATTGATCTAAATATGAGGGGCTGAAAGTGTCCTAACTCAAGTATTGCCAGCTATGTTAACTGAATCTTTCACAGCTCAGTAATGCTTATCCACACTTGCAAATTACTTTCCACAGGCACAACGTCCTGAGCACAGTATTTCTGATGTATTTTAAAACACTGGATTTATTGCTCATTTCATGTTTTCTCTTCCTTTAAGCCAAACAGCTGCTACTTTTTCCATACTTAATGCTTATCCCTAATACAAAGCAATAGTTCAAATAGTTCAGATTGCAGAACTGAAATAGAAGTCACATTCTCACAGACAATATTCAGGAAAAGCAAACAAAAGGGAGCAAAGAGCTGGAAATGAGGGAGTCCCACAGAGAAGAGGGTCTGAACTGCAAGAAAGTACTTGAAATGATGCTTTCAGACAGCAGTAAAAGAGACCAGATGCTCATAGGAACCCTCTGAGAAACTTGAGGGACCTGCTGCTGCCAGGTACAAGGCAAGGGGGGCACTGAGGCCTGGGGACACTGGCAGCTTGTAGCAAGTGTGGTCAGCAGCCCTTGGTGCAGCATGCCTGGAGCCTTTGTTGCAGCTGCCTTTGCTTGAGAGGATGATCCTCTCACCCTTTAGCTGGTGCTAGGAGGAGGCTTGTTGGATCAGAGGGAAAACCTAGGGCCCCCCATGACCCGTCATGCAAGACCTGTGCTGCTAAGCAGAGGAATTTTGGAATTCAGCAACCTGTGCAGCTTGGGGAGAGACAGGACCTCTTCAGACCCTACAGCTTCCAGAGCTCTGGGCCCCACAATGCAGACCTGGGCAGCCTGTCACTAGCAGAACCACAGGTGGAATACCAGTGGAAGGCAATAGCTGGAAACTGGTGGCTTCCAGCACTGCATGTAAGGCTCCTACTTGTAGTGAAGTTTTAATGGTGTAGCAGAGCTCGTTTCAAGGCAGTCTCATAAATAGTGCAATAGAATCTTCCGTACACATTCAAAATTGAATATAATCCATGGCAGCAGGGGTACCATACCAAAAAATACACTTTCTCTTTGAAAAAGTGCCTTCAGGCAGAAAACCGCAAGTTAGACCTTCTCAGATGCTTGATGAAAAAGTAAACTGTTATGAAAAAATGTCCAAATAGGGAGCAGATACAGAAAACCTAAATAACAAAGGGCCCAACACTCCAGGGTCATCAGGGCCATAACCTGTTAATAGCAAGAATCAATTTTCTGTAAGAGGAAGCCGAATATAGTGTTACTGGTATATCAGTTCCACATATACAAGGACAAAAAGATGAAACAATTTGTGTTACCACATTGTTTTATGGTTTTCAAGAAAACTGGATGTAAAGCCAAATTTAGCTTTCCTGTGAAATTCTGTGCCTACCTGTTTAATTTCTTTACCACATTACCCTTGTACACCTCTTCAGAGTGCTTTCAGCATACTCTTAATTTTAACCCTACTCACTGACCTAGGCATCTCTGCCTATCAAAACTAGTAAACTTGCATCCAAAGTTCTCTCTTTGTGAGAGAAGCCACTCACTGCACTATCTGATTTCATTGCAAGACTGGGATGCATTGGGTCCAGCTGAGATGAAGTTAATTTTCCTTACAGCAGCCCTCACAGGGCTGTGCTTTGCACTGATTGCTACAGAGGTGTTGATAACACACCAGTGTTTGGCTTCTGCTGTACAGCACTGGCACAGCACCAGCACCATCTTCCCAACATAAAAGCATTTATTTTCTCTTTGCTTGTATGTATGTACACTTTCTCTTTTGCTTTGGTAAACTGCCTTATTTAAACATGCAAGTTGTTTTCCATCTTATTTTCTCTCCTGTGCAGCAAGGGAAGGGAGAGTGATAGAGCAGTTTGGTGAGCACCTGTCATCAAGGCAAAGTTAACCCAACCACAAGGGGTTATTCACAAAAACATTTCTTTGTTGTGAAGAACCCAGTCTTGCAAGGAAATTACTTAGAACAGACCCATGGGCACTGAGATGCACAGAGGCAGGAACACAAATAAGACTTTACTAATGCATATTGATTGAGTACTGAGGTCTACAAAAATTGTAGATTAATAAATAGTGTTATGGAGAATTTCCTAAACTTAAATAAGTCAATTTCACACAGCTTTAAAGAGCATTAGTTTATTATCTATTCTCCATGTGTTACCTCAGAAACAGTCTTCTTATGTACAAAAATTTGGAATGTTGAATAAATGCTGATCAATAGAAACATTACATAGCTGTTGACAAGGGAATATTTCTAAACAAAACCAAAATAATAATGAATGTTTGATTCTGTATGTTGCTTATTGCTATGTTTGTGTTCATAGAATGCTTCCAAGTATATACACTTTTCCTTAATTCATTCAAAAAAGAAACTAAAAAAATATTTACATAATAAATACGTGGGAGACTTCATCTTTTCATTACATCAGTTGAACTGATTCTTTAATGAACTATTAAGAATAGAAAGAATTAATACAGTTTGCATCAATTCACTGCCATGCTGAGTAACTCAGGTTGCTGATGGATTTTATTCTATTTAAAATGTAGTTTACAATGCATTCAAACTGAAAAGTGCTGATATTGTCTCTCCCCCTTTTGAATCCTGGCTGGACTAGTTCAGGAGGCATCTTTCTCCCACTCCCCACAAAATCATTTAGTCTGACTTGTTTACCTTCACACACTGACATTGACAAAACAAACACATTTCAATTCACTGAAAACTCAAACATTTAGTGAGTAAAATCAGCATAATCCATGTTTTATTAGACGATTAATTTGCTAACTGACGGAAGACAAGCTTTGGCCAAGTATTTCTGCAAGAAGTACTAAACTTCTTGCTATAAATCTCTACTTATATAGTTCTACCAGCCGAACAGTTTTTGGTAGAATTTTTCTGTGATACATAAATCTGAAAATTAAGTGACACAACAACATTTAAAACTTCTGTTACCATTAAAGCAAAATACAATACAGTATAATTTCTCAGTGATATATTTAAATGTACTGCAAAATGTATACAAAGTCAGTCCAAGATCAGTAAAGAATCAGTTCTGCTTTTTGGACTTTTCCCTTCTCAAAGATACAGGTTTTATAGAAGACCAAGGTCATTTAGGACTTGTCTGTATGTATCCCCATTAAAAGGCAGTGTGTGATAAAAATAACATGATTAAAAGTAATGAACACGTGATGTGAACATTTTGCATTTTCAATAAAAAAATAGAAACTAAATAACAACTAAACACTGAAGCCTGCCATTATATAGCTATGTTTCTCATTCTTTAAGATTAACAGCACACAGAAAATACGTGAATTTTATCAAAATACAGCACATTTCTGCTAATATATCAAAAAAATCATTTTCTATGCAAATATTACTGAAAATCAACTAAAAAGAATTAAAATATACAAAGAGTTGTTAAAGGGTTTCAATTAAAATTATTAGAACTATACACAGTACAATAAGCAATAGTTAACATCTTTGAAAGAAGTGCAATAATATTGGAGTTCACTTATTAAAAAAGTACTGCCTGTTTATTACTGCTAGCTATGTAATTCCTTTCTCTTCCAGCTCATTGTTCCAAAACTAAAGGAAGCTGGTGTTTTTGCTAGCTTTGTTAAAAGCATTTAGTTTTGGGGTTGAAAAAAGCACTTATACCTGACCCAAACTACCAACTTGTACATAATTAAAAATGAACTGCAATAATTGAATATTGCTCCAATGACAGGCTAATTATTAGCCCTGATTAAAAACAGTTATCGGTCTTCTATGGCACTTTTCCCTGGTCCATAACAACCGTGTATGAATTATCACTGCAGACTATGCAGTCTCTATTCAATTACAAAGGAGAAAGATAATGTTTCTGGTAAACAAAATTAATAGAAGCATAATTGAACCTTTTATACAGTAATAAGGAACAAAGGCAGCCTGTGGTAAATCATTATTATATTAATGTAATTAGAAACCCTTTAATGACTCTGAAGTGTCTAGTTCACATTTAATGTTACCTGTAGGAACAGCCCTTTAAGAAACCTCATTACGAACCGGTGAGTTTTGAGTACACCCTCCCTTTGCTCTCCATCTCACCACAGCAATACTCCATCACTGCTCAAAGTTTCACAGACTTGCTTTGGTTACCTAGCTCCATGCGTATGGTTTCCTTTTTGATTAACAAGGCAATGCAGAGGCCAAATAAAATCGAGATGTCTTTCATAACCTTTCCTGCATCGTTTTCGTGTATTTAAATTTATATTACAGGCAACAATCTTAAAAACTGGCCATTTCAGTTTCATTTTTAAAATCTGTCAGCTTAAAATGGACACTTTTTATTATAAAGATAAAATTATCACCATTTCCACAAAATTGGGGATTTCTATAGCAGAGAAAAATCTCTGGGCACAATTCCACAGTACAGTTGAAAAAATTATGTATGCAAGAAAACAACTAAACATGAATCACATGTGGCAAATGAATATTCAATGACTACATTAAGAACAAATCCTGTATAATATCACAAATTTGTAGTTACAGTCTTCCTAAAAAAAAAACACCATAAGCTTTTATTGCATTTTCTATTGGTAGACGTACACTCCGGAACTAAACACTTTTTCTTCTCTCCTGATTCCAGATTTAGATAGCAGATAATTGTTTCATCTGACCTTTATTCTGTCCAACCAGCACCACCTTCCATCTACCCATTCATCTATACAATGTGCACATAGCAAAGCCAACACTTCATATCCCCGTTCGTATCTACAGAAGTGGTTCAGCGTAACACATTAATATCTGGTGAATAAAAATAAAGGCAATAAACAGCTACAGGACAGACAGCCCTGCCATCTGTCCATTGGCTACAACTGAGGCTTCGCAAAGCCTTGCACAAAGTTTAGTAATGTGTATGAATTATCCAAAAATAAACCTACCATCTGTACAAAAAAACAACACAGGTTTGTTCTTGGAGAAGTGATCCTTAAATTGCTATAATGCTTAAAAACAAGTTTATTCACCATACGCATTTCCAAAATTATTTCCTGTATGTTCTCCACAGTGGTTTTTCCCCCTTTAACCACAAGTTCAGTATTTCCTGTACAAATTTTGATCATAATTCTTTTTGAGTTCTTTTAATGTATAAAAATATGCAAAATATTCAGTTTCCCCATAGTCCTTCAATGAATTCTGTTGGTTTATCCCCACAATCCATGGTACTTATGAAGAAACTTCTCGCACAATGATGAGTTCCACTGCATTCTGAAAAGTCTTTAGCAATGACACTGCTTGTCCATGATCAATATTGATGAAGCTGTATCCATTAGCCTAAAAAGAAATATTTAAAATTGAAAATGACAGTCTTTTATTCCATGTTAGTAAAAGATATTTCATTATTTCATGTATATTTATTTAAGCCTTAAGGTTTCTATATGAATGCAGAGAATAAAACACCACAGATTACTTGAATTTGTACCTACATGCTCCAAAAAACTAAACTACCATATCAGCCTTGGAAGAATATTGCAAATAACCAAAAGAAAACTGAACTTTAAGCTATTAACATCAGACATCTAATTCATCAGCTGTAATACAGCCACACCAAAAAAAACCAAAATGTACTACAAATGATGCATCTTATTTTAAGTATCAGAATATTAGAAATGGCATCTGTGATAAATTACAACTATTGAGTCCTGTGACAAAAACATTAATGGCACTGGGAGCCATTTTTTTTGTGTTAGACTCTGAGATAATCCCCAACTTGTATTTGCATGTGACTCTAAGCAATATTGTTATTTTTGGACAAGTTTGTCTTGGCAAACATAGATAGGCCCAAGTGGCCTACAAAAGACAGGAAAACATGGCTATGGCTCAATTTCTCAGAGTATACCCATGTAAGATCATGCTCAACCTGGTCAGCAAAATGTTGCAAAAGGACAAATTTGTCCATGTAAAATTTACAGCTTCCAGCTGTGCATCCCATCTTTTTCCCTGAGCTGCTTATGTGGTGATATAGAACTGGATGCGTTCTCTGTGCCTTAGCAGTGGCATTTTGAAAGTTACAGTTCTTATCCCATCACTGAACACTCACTGTTATTACCAGCTGAATCCTTGGTTAGAAAACCAGGGGTTTTCAAATCTTTCTAGAGTTGCAGAGGAAGATATATGTAGACTGTTCAGAGAGCAAAAGTGGCAACAACCCTTCCAAATCATAATTTGTGTAAAATGTCCTAGCCTAGTATTAAGTCTTACTTTCAATTATCTAGTCATTAGTTATGTAGTATATTTTTATTAGAAATATGTATTAGACATGCATTGTAATATGCATCTGTATTGAATGTTTTATAGAGAACCTTGCAAAATCAAGCATAGCAAAGGCATTTTGGAAGAGATTATATTAATTTTAAAAATTCACAGAAGTCTGAGTGGCTCAAGACAGTGGGACTGTCATTACATCATCACTGGGACTATCACAGCTGAAAAGAATGTGCTGTTATATTAAAAAATACTCCTTGTTATGAGAAATAAAATGGCTTCTGGTTGTCCAAGCACGGAAATGCAACTTGTTCTTGAGCTCTTTTTGAAACTGAATTCCGTATTAAACAATAAAGTAGTGCCAACATAAAAAAAAACTTCATTAAGTAATTTGATTTGCATGGCATTTATAAAAACAGGAATAAACCACTAAAACAGAAATTACCTTTAAGGTATGTTCCACTTCACAAATTCGTAACAAATGTGCTAGCAGTTTTTTCAAAGGTTTAACATGCTTCCTGTTCCTGTATGTGTTGGTAAGCCTGGGTGTTAGGTTATCACCATCCCTGTATCAGTAAGAGAACTAGGACCTCTCTCACCCCAGTGAGGAGAGTCAAGCAGAGATCATTTATCATGCTCAAGAACAAGCCATCTTTCAGCTGGAACAACTTAGTCTCAGTTCAGTTTTCTTGTATGCCTTTTCCCTTTATCTTTCATTTGAAGAAGTAGGCTGAGTTTTCAATTTGGCTTTGTTTTAGAATACGGTTCACAGGATGTTGTGGTTTAATTGAGATACTACTGGGGGTTGGGGTGTTTGGTTTTGGGCTTTTTGTTTGTTCTGATTTTAGAAAACTGAAATGCAGCAAAGTCGACTCCATCAACATTTTCATTATATGATGAATAATTATTTTTAACAACCTCTGGAATTTAAGGGTAGCTAGAACAATGTTCAAATGTCCCACTAGCCCATTTTGGTTAAGAAAGTAAGGCACTATGAACATACTGTTCATTTCCCTGACCCCTCCCCGCATAGCTTATGAGCTCATTCATATGAGACAACTTCAAACAAATCTGATACAGAAAAGGTCTGATAGGTACAGACTTCCTAGAGAAAGGAACAGCACAGCTTGCAGTCCAGAAGCCATGGCTCCTGAAATGCCTGACTTGGCTGGCCAGCAGCAGATGGGCAGCCAGGAGGTGCATGCTGTGACCAGCCAGGCACCAGCCAGCAAAGGGACAGCTCTGGCCAGGGCTTGTGCATGTCTGGCCTGCCAGTGGGGGAGAGGCAGCAAAGGCTGGCAGGAGCTGCAGCACAGAGAGGGATGTAACAGGAGAGTCCAGCCGTGGAGAGCGGCTGTCAGGGGCAACTGCTGGTGTTCAGACAACCCATTGTTCACAACACTGCATGTGAATGACCACAAATTCAACAACTGAATGATAGCATAGCCTAATGAAATGCTCATGCTCCAACTCAAATGACATCTTTTGTCACTTTTTCTTGTCTTCAGACACGTGAAAAATGTTCAGAATTGAAAAAATGATCCACTGTGCTTTAGTCTGAGTCACTTATTGGGGTGTTAGGTGGCAGAAAATGAAAAGCATCATCCTGGAATGTATCAGGAATAGATACCGAAGAAAAAACCAGGAAAAGATAGGTAATCTATCTAAAAAGTAAACACTCTCCTCTTAGGTGCAAACCAAAACCAAACCAGTACATTACATAGGCTATTTAATTAAGTCATTACTGTAGTTAGTTACATTACCTGAATTATTTTATCCCCTGGCTGTAACAGCTTAGATGCTGGTCCATCTGGCTGCACTCTGGTTACAAATATGCCCTTGAAAAAGAGATGTGGAAATACTTTTGACAACTTATTTATGAAAAACAGGATAGCATGAAACAGATGTCATTAAAAATATTTTTTCAATTTTCCATCCTAAGTAGAAGAGAACACAATACTATTCAATAGGTCTCTGGCTTTTAAAACTGCCTCCCTTTTCTGATGTTAAAAATCCAGAATTATCTTTAAAGATAATTGTGATACACCTTTGTTTAATTTGGCAGATGTATATATCAAGATGAACGATCTACTACCAGGAATAGAGCTGGAGGCTAAATCACTGTCTCTTTTATAAGAGGATTTCTAATTATACACTCCACAATTCACTATCTCAAATCTGGTAACTGATAACTCAAACTGTTAACCACTGCAAAAACTCATCTGGAATAATAGCCTATACTGTCATTCAATTGTGACCACCTACAACCTTAATTTTCCATATAATTTTCCAATTTTCTCCCTTCCAGTCCTGGAGTGTAGTGGTTTGGGAAATATATGTACTTTCTTTTCTCCCTTTGCTGAACATGAGAAACATTATGGATCAGAAGGCTTTCAAGAAGCATTAGTATAGAATACTTACATCATCTTCTGGTCTGAATGGATTTCCTCTCCCTCCAACTCCTCCTGAGATACTAAATCCAAGTTCTGGATCCTTGTCAACTCTCACTCGAATCTAAGTAATTGCAACAAAAGTTAGATGAATTGGCTGAAAATCTATATTCAAAGCTACTTAAATGAAATTATTACTAAGGAATTCAGGTGAATAAAAGCTTTGAAGTGAAAAAAAAATTAAAAAGCAGGTCAGAGAGCATTGTATCTCATAATGCTAATGCAGAACAAGATTGCAATATAATATCGTGTATCATTGTACCTAAGTTTTACTCTAGTATCACTATTATTATAATAATAATTACATAGGCTTTAAATTCAGATATTTTGATATTCTGTAGGTTACTTTAATGCCTCCAGCAAATATACATGCTTATGTGAAAGAATCTGTTCCTCCTATTTCCTTGCTACCTCTAGGTAAGTTTTGAAAATCAAACCTCATTCCTACTTTGACTGCAAGTTGTACATAGCCAAGACTGTCCTCTTTCTCTTTCTAGAAGAGTTGAATAAAAACTTATTTTACACAAGAAATGGACATTCTCATTCTAGCACAGAATGAACATGAAGTTATCAGGACTTTCTCAAAAAACCTCAAACAATATAGTAAGAAAGCTTTTACAATGAAAGAGTCATTAAATGGTATAAGAATTTCTTATATGCACATCTATCATAAACAAAACATAATTATCAGATATGCATCAGATTGCTCCAACATTTTTATGGATTTTTGCTTATGGATACACATTTCTGCACTTGCAGGTTTAACTATTCCAGATGCAAAGTACTCTTAGGTCTATTGTGACTTTGTGTTTTCTTCAGTTACTAGCTAAAAAATGAAGTAGAGATAAATAAATTTAGTTGAGAAATTCATTTTTAGCTCAGTAAAAAGATGCAAGTTAAAGTTTCTGATGTGTTCAGTTAAAATTCTTCCAGTTTCTCTCAAAACTGGAAGGAATGTGTGATCTGAGAGGCAGAATTGCTCTGATATCTTTTGCTGGAGATAAATCCCTATATTGCTTCTGTCACCATCTACAAAGAAATGATAAATGAAAAGAATGTAACAGATGTCATATCTGTCAGATAGATTTTACTCTTACCTCTTGCTTTGCCAACTCATGGCTTTGTCTGGGAGAGCACTGGGACTGGGTATAAGGAGGTTGGTGGGCAACTTTCAACATCAGATAATCAATTAATTGCTCTCTAGATGGATGTCTTGCAACTGATGATTGAGGAGGGAGATGATGGACCTGGCTGTAGTTTGCCGGAAGCCTCTGAGGTTGGCACATTTGTCCATTTGTTAAAGGCATCTGAAAAAAAAAGAATACTCAGGGTCATACATTTTATAAGCAGCAATCCTCAATTCTTGCTTCATTAATTCAATATTTCTCATATGTGACTGCTCTTAATTTTCAGTAACATTATTAAAACTACTCTTCTGGATCATGTACAATTATATCCATTTTGTTTATAGCTATCAGCTCTGACCTACTGAACAATTTGAAAAACAAAAACTTGAGTGCTAATTTATTAGCATAAATCATATAGCTTTTGCTTTTAGAGCTTGTTTTTTCACTCAGTTTCCCCAAATATTATTTTCCAGCAGTGCAACTGATAGTACTGACACTTGATTCATGCCGTTATAGTCTGCGCTTTTCTTGCAAAAAATTCAGAGATTTTGTAACAATTTCCAAAAGACCTTAGAAAAATAAAAATTCCTGCCCCTCATGCCAGGCTAGCAGACTATATGCTCACCAAGCATATTATGGTGACCACTTCACAAGAAAATTCACTGAGCAAGTTCCCATCCAAGCTCAAGATTTTAATATCAAAATTGTAGTATTTCCAACAAAAGTTACTCTTTTCTTAATGCATATGTAATTGATTGATAGGTATAATGATGACAAGCAGCAGTGAGGTACACAACTGTCAAGACATACAGTGCATTCCAATCATATCACCAGGAATGATGCTGGAGGTGGCAGTATTTCCTCAGTGAAGCTGTGTTGAGATGCACAGCCTTTTTACTCCCTTGCCAATACATCTTATGTTCTTATCCACCTTAATTAGTCACTGACTCATCTGTATGATTCCAAAAATACTATACACTTGAGTTACAGATTGACCTGCCACCATTAGCACATTAGTTACAGGATACAAGGATATTAAAACACTCTCTCAGTATTACAAGTAACTAGTGTGCAAATTTCAATCTGCTATGTGAATAGACATATATCAGAATCTATTCTGCCGAGTTTATGTCAGACTGATTCTGAGAAACAATAATGTGTAAATATAATACATTTTCAGATTATTTACAGATCACATGTATTTAATATACACAATTTTCCATCGCCTTTTGTGAAAACTTGAAGTATAACAAGAAAACTTTTTTTGTTGCCAGAGGTAGAGTTTATGTAGGTAAAATGTATCCACAGCTGTGCAAGTTCCCAATACCCATTGTCTGTAGAAAAGCAACTGAAATTACTGAAGGTGTAAGAATAAAATCAGCTTCTGTGTCATAATAATTTACAAGAATTCATTTAGTTTCATGGTAGTAAGACCCACTTCCAGAGATGGTGCTTAGAGATGAATACAGAGTGTCTTCTACTAATTCTGGTTTATCATCACAATTTCATCACAACAGATTTCAAGTTTGTTTTTTAAAAGGTTTAATCAGCTTCATATTATTTTTCTGAAATCATCTGCCATATTCCAATTTTCACTTGCAAGTACTTCTTTGGCTGCAAATTTCTTCTTTCAAATCACCTACTGAAGGAAAATAAGAACCATCTTCCTTCATAAAGTCAACCGTTTTGTTGAGGATGTTGTTTCATTTATGCCGGTTTGGAAGCCTCTGTATTACATTTTAAAGAAGCCCTAGTTCCAACCGCTATCCCAACATAAGTTTCTACTGCTAATAAAAAATACAGACTTATGAATAAAAGCAAATAATGTCCTATCCATGTTGTCATGCAACTACCTGCACAGCTGTTTTTTTGATGCTGTCTGGAGGAACATCTTTGAGACTAAGTGTGGCAGATGAGTAATTCTGCTGTCCCGAAATGAATACTTCATCCTGGCATTGGTCTCCTGGAGCAGAAGCCTGGGGATGCTTTAAACAGAATGAAGTGGTAAAGACAAAAAGACAAATGTCTTTATAAAATTAAAACTAAAAAATTCTCAAAAGAAACTCAGGATAAAACATTTTAAGGGCTTTACCATTCTTTATCTTTTTTGATTAACTAGGACATTATTTATGCAGAAAATCTTACTAACCAAGACATACATCCATAAAATACTGATGGACATTTACAAATCTCACAACTGTAGAGGTGTCTTTTATCAGCAGTAAATTAATTAATAAATCCCAGTGACTAAGTATTCAAAGATGCAAGGGAGTGTTCTGATGACTTTATCCTACTCACTATGGATGCCTTGCACACCACTCATGTGCTTATTTAAAAGCTCATTTCCTCATATTTTCTGACTATAAATTTTCTTGAATGCCTACAGTATCTTACAGTGCAGTTTATATCATCAGAATTTCTTTTGGGGAAGGAAGAATACTAAGATTTTGTTCAAACCTTATCAGCCTATTCAGAATGGTAATCTTTTGATCACAAATGTACTATGAAACCAGACAGTTCTACACATGTTCAACCATCTACAAAGCCAGTTAGAGAACTCAACTTCATGACATTAAACTGAAAAGCCCTGCAATAAGTTTACACCATATGAAGTGAAGGCAAAATATTTAATGCCTAAAAATAATTTCAGCATATAAATTATATTCTTTTTAATAAAGCATTATGCATATGTAAAAGGATAACTGTATAAATTTAAGGACCCCCTTACAGTTTATTCTTTCCCCCTCTATATATTGCAATAGCCTCCTGTAGGTACTCACTCGAACAATGTGCACACCAGAACCTCTTCCGTCTGCAACACTCAAGGCAACACTACCCTGGCTGCCATGCAGATCCCTAGAGCTGCCATAGTGAAAGCTGCTAACTGCAGCATAATTGGAATTAAAGGACCGAGACAGCATGCTCTGAATAAAGAGGGGACAGATTTAACACAGAGATTAGTGCAGCATGCATAAACCACAAGACATGTTATACATGTAATACAAACATATTCCATTGTCATGCAAGATAAAACCATGCAAGAATAGTACCACTGTGATGTATAAACAGAACTCGGTGACCCTATTTACCTTTATTTACTGTAAATCAGCATGCAATCAGCAGTTCACATGCAGAATTACATGTAAATAAAGTAAATGAAATATTCATATGTCTTAGGTGCTTATCAAAATTTTCAGGTTTTCATTATATTTGCAACATATCTAGTATGTTATAGGAAGATAAGCTGGCAGTCAAGTAAAACACCTGTGGAAATCTATCTAATTACCCCTTACTATTTTGTCTCATTCCCCCACCCCCACTAGTAAAGTACAAATAAAAATTTACACAGAGATTTGACTGACTGAATTTTCTTGCTATAACCACACTGATAGTATCCAATGCATTCCAGTAATACTTCACTCAAGAATGTAAACAAGCCTCATTTAAAGGAAGAGGCTTGAACGAAATTGAGACTACTCCTGTGCTACTGTGAGCAATCAAAGAGGTAATGTGACCTCAAAGACACATGTGACAGTGGTTTGGGTTTGAGCTTCATTAGCTTGCAAACCTGACCCCTGCAATATTAGCAAGGATAACAAAATGAAAGCAAGGGACATTACCATCTTGCCACCATGGTCTTTTGTAGCTGTAAGAACAAAACAAAATAAAAAGACAGTGCAAAGGAAGAAACAGAAAATCTTCCATGGGCCACCTGATAAATAAAACAAAACTGTCTTGAAAATGTGACAATCCCAAGAAAAAAATACTATTGTAGGAAAAAGATACACCACAAAGCATTAAAACCCATTAAAACCCAAATTCAAAGTTGTTTTCTGTAAAGCTTTTAATTTTTCAGAGTTAAAGAAAGGAATGTTCTAAATAGGTATAATTGACTAAGATACTGTTAACAATTCTTACATGAATAAAGACATTTTGGCATTTGCCTGTTGACTATGTATACTAATATAATTCTGAAAATACTCACTAGTCCTTAGGCAAACATCTGGTCCTTCCTAGCTTCATCTTCTGAAACTAGAACTAGTTTAATAATGAAAACCATATGCCTCTGCATACTCATATTCCCCAGATGCTCTGGTAGCACAGTCATTGGAAACTCCCTTGAAAAACAGTATTTACTGACAATACTGGTTTTATCTTGGCCAAATTCTTGGATAACCTCTGTCTCAGTGACATAGTAAGCATTCTTCATGTTTCTCTTTCACACCTTCCCTGCTCTCTAGCCAATGGATTTTTCAAGCTTCCAAACAAGTCTGCAGATATTTGTTTTCCCTATCTTGGGAGAGGAAGACTGTTCTTAGCATTTAAATCTACATTCACTAAACATTCAATCTGAGTTTACTGCTCCTCTAAGTTTTAGGCTAAACACCCAGGCAAAAATGCCAAAGTCAATTTTCCTTAGCTTCTTAGTGCCTCAAGCCATCTTCTTACTACTCTTCTCATAACAGTGTCTGTAATTAACCGGGTCATCCTCTTGCCCCACCACTATAGGCAATTCCTTGAAGTGTCCTTACAGGAAGCTCTCAGAGGCTCCTGTATCTCTCCATCTTCTGTAAGTGGCAAAAAGGCTGATAAAAATAGAAGGAATGCATGGTGGGACTAAAAAGTTCTCTCTTCAAGTGTCTCTAGCAGACCATTGTACTGTAAAGACCCCTAGATCCACTGGGTTCACTCTCAGACAGAGCTACACAGATGGCCAATAAATAGCAACAATCTATGTGACAAAAGAGATAAATAATAAGGCAAATTTGGATTTAAAATATAAGATAGATCTGCGATACAGAGGGAGAACTTTCCTAAAATTTACAGAGGTATGAACTTTTACATCAGGGACTGAAATTTCAGTTGAGTTTCAAGGTGACTACATAATCTGAGAAGTATGAAATCTCAAGGGTTTATAAAATCTTCTTTCCTGGAAGAGACTTCTTCCAAAAGTACAAGAAATGATTGTGCAGTTAAGTGGGGAAGAGTTGAGAATACTGCAAACACCATTACTCTCCTTTTTAACATGAGCACAGCACCTCAACACTAAATTAGAAGAAACCCAGAAACTGTACCAACAATAAAAAATAAATACTATTTAAAATTACATGGTCATGTAAGAATGTTTTAGTTTAACACAAGAAGAGATTCCTAGGGACAAAACAAGAGTATTTGTCCTCTAGCTATTTCTAATTGGGAAGAAAGTGATGCATTTGGAGTGTGAACAGCATTCCTGTTAATTTTGGTTCTCAATATGAGAATGATGAAGATTATACATTTCCTAGAAAAATTCCTGAAGACTGCTGCACCAGAGAACACACTTTCTGAAATCTGAGTAAGCAAATGCCATTAACCACCCTGATTTTCACTCCAAATTATTAAAAATTGAATATGGAATAAACACATGATCTAAATTTCCCGTAAGTATGACTGTTAATTCAAAGTACCAGCTCCATTAGTCACCTGGTTGGCTATCATGTCTTAAGGCATAATGGCCTGGAAAATAATAATTCAAATATTTCAGGTTTGAGAAGAACTACTTCAGTTACTCTGAACTGGTACACACTAAGAAATACTCATGTCATGTTTCAGTATATTCTTATTATATATTTGATTATATATATATATATATATATATATATAATTTAATAGATTTAAATTATATTTATATTTCTAGTTAATTTAATATATTTTTACTAGAAATCAGTTACTTAGCCATCAATAGTCCATATTAGGAACTACAATAAATCAAGAAACAATGTAATAATCAGTATCTTCATCATAATAATTCAAATTTGTAGTCAAATCAGCCTCTAATGGATTCAGTTTAAATGCAGGCAGCTAGTAGCATAATTCTGGGGTTTACTTGTATTTTTTTTTAGATGATAAAAGCTGGAATGTCTTCTCTCTTTTGCAGCTTACAAAATATCATTTCAGACTCCAAAAGGGTGTGATTTGGAAATTGAAATGCCTTAATGCATTTACTTAGGTGCAAGAAAATAAGTAATGGAATTTATTTAGGAGAATTTATATGGAGTAATATTGTAATTTTAAGACTCTTTGGAGTCTGCCATGACAAGCCATGAAATTTGGGCATAGAAGAGGAACCAATAATTTCAATATCTGCAGGGAACATGACTCTACATTTTACTTATTTTGAAACAGCCTGAACTGGTAACTTAACTGCTAAGCCTAAGTATTAGCCTTTTTTATATATTGATTTATTTAACATTACTTAGAATCAACTGCAGGGTAAATGTGAACATAAGTCATCCTTCAAGACAACATTAAGTGTCTAGAAATCCCTTCAGTTTTCATTCCCACTATCCACATAACACACTATTCCTATTGAACAGTTACATATGGAAAAACTGCACATAGTTTAAATTTCACTGTCAGAAAATGTTTGCAGATTGAGAACTTTTGCTGTTTACATACCAAATGCACAAGAATTTTATTCATTTTAAAGCATGGTGGTATGACTTCTGAACTCCACAAAATATCATTATAACACATTGATGGTTCAGATGTCCATTCAAAAAGGAAAAAATAAGAAAGATAACTAAAATAAAAATGTAATCCTAACAAGTACTAAAGAGATAATATTCCTGTAATTTATCAGGATATGTAACTAGGTAAAAATATTCTTCAGGTTATGATCTTATGAACACTTAAGCATTTTATGTACAGACCCACTAAATTACTGTCCTTGACACACTAAAGCAAATTTAACTAGCGAGAAGATCTGAGAATATCAATTAAAATATTTTTGCATGTTAAGTATGTGGCATAAAAAAATGTGTTGAAGAAAAAGTTTCAAACTTTTAATTAAACTGCAATTCTCTATCAGTCCTGAAACAATTAGACATTTTTTCTTTTAATAAGGCACTCTAGACTGACAACTCTAAGAAAAAAAGTAGGCATTAAACTATGATCCCTCCTCTGAATGCATTTTAGATAATATGTAGATTAGATACATAGTAGATAAAGTAGCTAAAAACCAGAAGAATTAAGTTCAGTTGAAATTAGAATTGAAAGCAAATATACATCTAATGAACTCCCATGTGATCTGCAACAGAAAAAGGAAAATATACGTATGCAAGGGAAGGACAATCAGACTCAGTAACTAATTTTGTATGCTCAGCACGGTCATGTAATAGATATTTGCAGATAACTGTTGCAGATACTTCTTATTGCACTTTATGGATGAGAAATTCCTCTACCACAAATATGTGACACTAGTGTTTTTACACAGGTGCAATTTTAGTTTCAATTCTAAATAAAAGCCAACAGGAGTACTATAAGTGTCTATTGTAACATACTAAGTAGAAAAATGGGTATGTCACACTCAAAAAGGAAAATATGCTGAAAAATATTACTGTTTTTAAAACTCTGCACTAAATTTATGAGGTTGGGGGTGGGGCTAAATTGACTGCATGCTTTCCAACATCTTATGTATACAACCACTAGAAAGCAGTTTGACATTTAAATAAGCTCCTGTATCCCCCAATAAAATATGCTTTGCATTAGGTAAGCAAATTTTTTCTTCTAATATATGCTGAATTTCTATTTACAAATGGTATAATGAACTATTTTCACCTTCATTCACTCAGATGGATAATTTTAGTTATTCTCTACATTTCACGGAAACACACAATGTTCTGAGTCTGATCATCAAGTCCAACTCCTAAATGAACGGCCCATACCACGACCCTTACAGCTTATTAAAGGTATTACAAATGCTAACTATTTGGCTGGAACCCATTGTTAATCATTTTTGCTAGACTTAAAGCTAGTTTGTATCTTTGCTTATGCAAATTAAACTCCTAAAAGTTTTTCCTACCTATCTCAGGTAAAAGGAATAATAAATTAGGTACTAGTTACTCCAGCTTATCCAACAAGCAGACACTGTTGGACAAATTTAAGTGGGTTCACTCATCCTCTCTCTTCAGTTACTAAATGTTATAAAAACACAATGAACATGTCTTTCAGCAGCTTAGGAAAAGAAAATTAAACAACCAGACAAACCAACAACCAACAATCCCCAAAAGCCCACCACAACCTCCTTCCTAATAAGCATTTCTATCTATAAGGATACAAACTATAAACATGATTAAATTCAATAACAGTAAAGTCACAGCAAAAGTGATACTATTAATCTTTACTGGTCAAGAAAATAGGTATTAAATATTCACCACAATGCTTAATTTTGTATATGTGATTTTTTCAGTGTTGCACCTTATGTTTAAAAAAAAAGTGCCCTTTTAAATACATAAAAGCTTTGTCAAAGTAGTTTCCAATAAACGTTCCATAAACAAGCTCTATAATTGAACTTGTTCCTTAAATGAGTTCTGTTAATTACTCAATTTTTTTTTCAGATTTCAAAACATTTCAGAAATCTGCTTTATAGATAAAGCACCCTCACCACTTGGATAATTTTTAATTACAAACAAAAATACCAAAGCTGTTATTGAAAAAGAACTTAGAAATATTCAATTGAATGCTAGAATTTCCACATTATCATATCTGCCAGCTGCCATACAGGATCGTATCTACATTTTTCACAATTCAGATTTTTCTTTTTAAGTCAGTTATATCCTAAAGGATATAAAGCAGACAATTCAATATACACATTCACTTTAAACCCATAAATAAGTCTCAGATTGTTAAGGCTACTTTAAAAAACTTAAAAGCCAAAACAAAAGAAATACAACAATCAGACTTAAAAGATCTGTTAAATGCACAGCTAAAATCTCAAAAGAAGTTATTCATCAATCTAGTAGGAAAAATTAAAGTTTACATATAAAGCATAATGAAAAGTATTGTCAAATATAAAGAGAATCAAGTCAGGCACTCAATGGCATTTAAGTAAAGGTGACTATACTGCTGCAGACCCAAACAGATATTACTGCTGCATTAACCACTGTTCTTAACATGCCAATGAACAACTGCATCAGCAGGGCACTGAAGCTCTGCTTCCCTTTGTCCTCAAGGATTGCTGGTATTTTTGATTTTCTTGTCACTTCATGTAAGATTTCATACATACATCCAGGAGAATGGAAAATGAGGGAATGCACATTTTAGTGGAGTTGGAACATGGTGAGATTAGTGACCCTCTTGTGGGACAAGGGGTCCCTACATGACAGCACAGTACTACCCTAAGACATTTCCTGTTGCAGGTGACCACCTGGAAGAGTATGTACAGCTTTTGTGTAGGTGTCTATAAAAAAAATGAAGCCCATCCCCTTCTATCACCAGAATTTATGCAATTTGAAACAAAAAATCTAACAGAAAAACACCCCCCCCAAAAAAAAAAAAAAAAAAAAAAAAAAGAAAAGAAAAAAACAAAACAAAAAACAAACCCCTCCACCAAATACTGGGATTTCTGAAGAAAAATCATAGTTAAAAGTAATTTCTCCAACCATCTCCAATTAAATTTCTCTAGCCATCTCAGATATTCAAGTATTTACCATAATAATTACAAAGCAAACTATTTTCTTAGAAAAGAAACTAAAAAACAAAATCCATCTAGCTGGCATAATCAAAATGTCATTTGAATACTTAATTCTCTTCCAAAGAAACATGATCAGGCTAAATGACATTCAAGCCATTTTTAGTGATGATATTTTCAACTGGGTTAGCAGGACACAGATTACACTCTTCCAGGCTCTACTCAAATTCTTTGAAGATACATAATTGTTCAGCTCTACTTATCAGCTCAAATTCTTGATGGCATTTACAGTACATAAAGAATCCTGTTCATCATCTCTACTTATATCAAAACCTACTGTGATTTTTCTGAAATGAACAAGATTTTTAAGTGTTCTCATCTCACAGCAAGCAATAAATATTCATTCAACAATCTGTCAGATACCCAACTTCAAAAGATAACTGGCTTGGAGGCAAATACATGATAATTATGGCTTTTGAATTCCTCAGCAACTAAAGCTGCAGATCTATATTTCTAAATAGATTTTACTGATTTTCTTTTTCCTTATTCTTAAAGAGAAGAAATAGGGTGAAAAAAAGGTAGAACAGAAAGAGAAAGAAGTGTAAGGGAATATTTTAGAAAATTGTGAATGCAAAGCTACAATAAAATTTACCTTAAAAATTACTTTAAAAGAGCTGGCCTTGCAGTCCAGCAGGTCTGTATGACATTATTTAATGTATTCAAAAGTAATCTGGCTAAGCTGGCAAGTATGATGTAAAAACAACAGCACCTTTCTTTTTTCTTTGGGAGAAAAGTTCATTTAGTTCAGTCTACCATCTGAGTGTTTCTCACATATTCATCACAAACACATTTATCTTTTTTAAGCAGGATCAAAATTAGATTTTCACTAGTAATTAAAAGCTGTTTGAAACAGAGTGTTTACCTTATTCTATATCTAGGTAACAGAAAAGTAGAAAAAAAAAATCAGAATTATTGTTTTTACCTTTTCTAGCTTTTTAGCCTCAATATGTCGCAGCACCTGTTCCCTCCAGTCATGAGGGACTTTAGTTTTTCCTGCAGGGTCTAATAACGAGTGCTCGGAGTTAACCCTTGGGTTTGATCTCTTGGAGGGGCTAGTCCGCGAGTAATTGAAGTCGCTGACTGACATAGTTCTTTCTGGTATTTCGCTCACCGACGGCCGCGCGCTCTGCGGCCGGCTCACGTTGGGACCATCAATGCTGTATGTCCGGGCAGAGAGAGGCCTCTGCTGTCCCGACATTACCGCTGCAGCTCTTCCCATTGAATGCAAATCTCTGTATGTTAAGTAGTCCCCTTCAGGAACTTGGGCTCGTCTTGAAGGTCCACTATCCCCAATATTTATGGAAGCTGTAGAAGATACACTGCTCTGCCTCTGAAGCGTGTGCCTGCTTGCTCCTGGGAGCAGTCTGTCACCCGGTGGAACAGCCCACAGATCTGCGTGTCTCCCAGCCATCCGCTGGTGAGTGTTGTACACAGCGCTGGCCCGGACATTGTTATGATTGGAAAAATTCATATTGCCAGAATGCTTTACATAACTGGGAGTTTCTGTACTGTCAGACCTAAGCAGACGTGAAGGAGGTAAAGTGCCTTGTTCTACTTGGGTGTTTTGTTTCTGGGGCCACAAGGCATCTTTTGCTGCTGCACTGCTGCTGTACTGAATATTATATTGGGGAGCACAGAGCATCTGTGCACCGCCTGCCACTGATCCCCTCACTACATTAGCACCTTCAGGATTGTGATTTGAGTCAAACTTGAACACCATTTTAGTAGAAGACACTAAATCAGATGATGACGATGACCCAGGAAAAACCTGTAAAGGCTGATCATAGAGAAGAGTAGCAGATTTACTGCGGACTATGTTTTTTCCATCTGCAGTATCAGATCCTGATTTTACCACTGAGTTTGGTTGTTGAGATCCATTCTCATTTAGAGTATCATAGATTTTCAGCCCACCACTGTCCATACTTGTGATGCTGTGAGATTTCATCACAGGACCGCTTCTCTGTGGGGACAAATCTTCAGTGCTTCTAGAAACAGACAGCTCAGCAGAATCCCCATCAACTGTAGTGCTTTTTGCTACTTTTTCTTTACTGGGAGACTGTACTGTTTCCTCAGCAAGTCCGTTTACTTTATTTACACAATATTTATTTCCATTTTCCAAGTGCTCACTTTCTTCTTTTGTGTTGTTATTCAAAAAGCCCATTACGGAAACCATTTTCTGTGTTTCTAACTTTTCTACAGGAACTGGCACTGCCTCTTCACTAACAAGTTTATTGATATTCATATTTATTTGGTCTAATTTGTGAGACTCCTCCATAGGAGTACTTAGATCAACACCTTTTCCTATCAGGCCTAGTCTTTCTTCAATGCTTAATTCATATTCAGACAAATTTGTAACCTTCTCTTGCACATTTAGTTTTTCTTCTACTGTAATACTCAATTCTCCTCCATTTTGCAAGAGATTATTCAAATTATCATCTTCTCGCCTGGAAGAAAAAAAAAATGGCTCTTAAATAAATTTTCCTAAGAATGAATGTATTTCTCTAAGTACCATTTTAGAAAAAAATTACCATTAATATGCAACCATGCTGTGCATACAAAACAGGACAAAGAAACAGATTTTTATCTGTTTGATAAAAACAGATGATTTATGATTTGTTATCTAATATTGAAGAAATATGTTCTATAAAGAGCTCATTTGGGCAATGTTTTTACGTCATGTGGTTTCAGAAGTTTGTTTAAACTCAACAAGAATAATTAGAAACAGTTCAAAAGCGTCAAGTACAAAGTGATGATAGCTTACTTTTTAATTAATTTCTTTTCATTACCATTTTGGACAATTTTCCAGTTTGTACTAGCAGTTTTTATGAAAACTAGCACTTTTTAACTAAAACTCCTAGAAGACTAACAACCTGTAATTACATTCTTTCTAAGTTTTTAAGAACCTCTAACCTTTAACCTCATGTTAGCAATCAAACTGATTTTCAAAATTAAGCAAATAAAACCACAGAGCTTTTAAAATGACATACTGATGTATTTTGTAGGGATAAAATACTTAAAAATATAAAATTATTACACCCTATTATTAAGAGAAACAAGAACCGTGTATTGTATACTAAAGCTACTCTCTGAAAGTTTTTCTTTTTGAGAATTTTATTAACCTAAAGAGAACATTATTAACCCTATTACAAAACACTGAAATTTTAAATATTTAATGAATGATGAATGAATTAAAGGAAGGAACACCATATAAAATATTAAGTAACATATTTTTAATGTATTTTCTTAGTGGTCCACAGTATCTTACAAACCTGATTTTGGATAGAACAGCAGAATGTGTTTCTTTGTCAGGAGAACAGAGAGAAACATCTTGGCTACTGTCAGTATTTAAGGAAACAGAATCTGACATTCGAGAAGGAGAGGAACAGTTGCTGTTATTCTGATTACTATTGTGGGTAGCTTCATCTGATAAGGAATCAGTATCTTTTGAATCATCTGAAATAAAAATTTGCCAATTTAGTTAGACACACAGATCTTATTAATAGCCATTTCATATGTGTATGTAGAGTATTTAGAAACCGTCTCTTTTTCTTCAGTAATTCTTATTACCTGAAACTAAAATATAAGCTAACACCTTGGCAAAGTTAATTTAAACTTGCAAAATACTGTTGGAAATAGTTCCTATCTTTTAAAATATTTGGCCTAATGTAAACAGCCCTTATCTGCTAATTAAATCTAAATTGTTGCTTTATTCCCATTTCCTTTGTCATACACAAGTGCTATATTACTGAATACTTCCTTAAAATATCTATCAAATCATACTTCTGTTACTATAAGGATTTCAAAATTGTCCATTACACAAGTCTATTGGCCTCTAAGAAAACGAAGCACACTGCTTCACATGCAGTATTTTGAAAGGGTACACTGTTCCTAATTTTGAATATTCTATCATTATTAAAGCTATTAACTATACCAAGTACTCTGGAACTATCTAGATCACTGGATAAGCTCTGTATAGCTTTTTAGTAAAGTCAAAAATCAGCAATGAAAAATGTTCTTCTACAAATTTTGAATTCAATGCATTCCCATGCTTTGCAGATCCCTTAGGATAACATTTTCAGAGTAATTTACCCCTGTACACATTGATTCTTGCATAATGTATGCATACTTACATACTACATCCATATAAAAATAATTTCTCTGGGGGAATTCAAGGCAGCCGTGATTCTGACATGAGTGTAGAAACAAATACATTTAAATTTTTGCTTCAAGCCAGTTACAGATGCCAAACACATACATTTTGTGGAACTAATGTCTGTCTTCAGAGACAAGGAAGAAGTTTTGACCTGGTACTATAGTCAGACAAAAAAAAATCCAAGGACAGCATTGGTAAACATCCACCTTTTCGTCTGTATGTGATCCTCAGCAGACTCTTCCTGCTTCCACCATGTGGTTCTCCTCATCAAATCTCACCTTTTTAAATCTAATGTCCAGAAAAGCTTTTTGTCCTGGAAGTACTGGACTTGGATATCATATGAAGCAAAATAGTATTCGCTATCCTCTTTCTATATCATGTTTTCTCTGAATCCTAGGCCATTTCTTAGTTTTAAGGAAATATAAATATTTCAGAGAATATAAAATTTAGTTAATAAAAAAACAGATTCAGAATTTTCATGCTAGAGGAGCAAAGAAAAATAAAAGTAAAGTAACTCTGGAGAAAGAGTTTTCACTAGAAAGGATTATTCTTAAACCTTAGAAAGAGAGCACAGCTTCTGTAGAGAAATTTAAATAAGTGATACTGCTGCTTATAGCAGCAGTTATAGCAGCTGCCTATAGCAGCAAGAATTCACAAAATCTGGGTGAAGGGGGAGTTAGAGAGTATTTCTAATATAAATATCACTTTCTGCAATGCTTTTCTGAAGCACATCAAGAGTGTGTTCAAGCTCCAAACCCCACAAAACATACACCCTTTCTCTTCCTGTCTAATTTAAACTGACAAGAATCAAGAAAATTAAGATATCAACACAGATTTCTCTAGCATGCACTCCAATATATGCAGGTTTTTTTCCACTTTCATTGCTTAACTAGGAAAATCTTTCTTTTAAAACATACAATTTAAGCCTACTTTTACTTAATTTAATTTGAAAAACTAGCCACTTTGAGTCAAGAAATTATCAAAATCATAAAACACTTCCAGTGCTTTTTATGGTATCTTACCTTTTTTGCTGTTGCTTAGGGCTACCACTTTTGGTTGATTTATGGAGGTTTCTATCAGTGGTGGTCGCATTTCTGCCATTTTCATCTCTTCATCAGAGGAGAGTTCTTCTGACTCCTGCTAAAGGAAAAACAACTTTATGCTGTCCATTTTGAAGAGCGGTTCAAAGTTACGTAAATGCTGTCTAAACTATCACCCACTAAACAATAAAGGGATAAAATGATAAGTAAGCTACATAACATAGGCAAAGCAAAACAACTTTGTAGTGCAACTGTAGTGCAAGTCAATTGAATTATCTTTAAGAAGCAGCACTTGCAGACTGGCATTGTCACTGCTAAACTCTGTGGGATGACAGACAGGTAACTTTAACTGCAAAAAACTTATTGGAGCAAGCAGATGAAGCCTTCATACTACCACTGGAGACAGCATCCTGTTGACTCCAAGTTACAAAGTAATCACTGGACCAGCAAACGCCGCAGACTGACTAGCTGGGTATTGGTTTTGGAGAAAAGAGCTCAAACAGGTTGAAACAACTATAAAGTAGACATGACCAAGACAATTCTAGGAATGGAAAGGTACACTGTGAGAAAATACTGAAGGCGTTTGGCTTGCCTAGTCTATCTAACAGAAACAGTGTAAAGGTAGCTTGCAAAGGGTAAATTCCAAAAGGAAAAGAAGTCATTTAACTTCAAGAGCAATAGCAGAGAAAAAGCAATACTGAATATGTTTAAGCTAGTAATCACTAGTTCTGAACCAAAAGATGGAACTCCGGGTACTCACAAGAGAGATTAGTAGACAAAGCTGCTTCAAGAGCAGCCATGCAACTGATTCAGCTCCTACTGCAGTGTGCTACCACTGGCCCTATATTCATTTATCTTCAAAACTCAATTGTTTTCAGTAATATTTTGAAGAAACAAATCCCCAACAAACCTTTCCACAAAGCAGAAATTTCTTTCTAGTAAACATGCTTCCTGATACAAAATCCATGTTGCAAATTGCAAAGAAAGTCTGCCAATATTCACTTTCTATTACTGTTTTGGAACATACTGGAGCACCACCTTCCCATGATACCAATTACCTGGCCAATTCTTAGGTCTGCAGGAAGGACAAACTTGACTGAGACATAACAAACAAGCTATGACAGTCCTAATTAAAAATAAAAAAAAAAAAAAATCCATCGGCTTTTCTCTGCAATCCAAACAACCAACCTGTTCACTGCATCTACCACCTGCCCAAACGCTTGGATGTGACATACCAGTGTAATCAATGCTGAAACGAAAAGCTTACACAAGGCAAAGTTTAGCTATCTGGATCCTGCAACAGTGTTACTAGCAGGAAATAAGGAAATACACTGAAACAAGGATGTCACTGTACATGACTTGTGTACTCACTACAGCTACAAAGAATTACTGTCACTATCATTAGACAACTATCATGATCTTCCAAAATCACATTTTAAAGTTAAAGAAAAAATGTCAATACTAGTATTTTAAAAAAATAATGTAGAAGCAGGAACATACTAGTGGGGAAGTAGCCAGTGACAGCCACAACTGCCTGTCACTCAAGTCTTTTTACTGTATGATATAGGCACATTCCACAGCTTACACAACACAGGCAAAAAAAAAAAAAAAATCACTGGAGAAATTATGAAAAAAGTATTTTACAGGTTGTGACTAGGAACTGATTGAATGGCAGCTTCCAAAATTTGTCATAAATCTCAAGCTTTCTAAATAAATAGATAAATACATGGTGTTTGACAGAGAGATGCACAGTTCAGAAGTTTAAAATCCTTCACTGTAAGAGGTAAGTATATTCCAAGTAATATTCCTGACAGCTTACTAGTAAATACAGAGGAATAAATATTTTTAAAATCACTTTCCACTTTTCATTTGAAATGCATGTGTATAATCACTTGGATACAGAAACACTTTATTGCTGCCACTGATCTGACATTTCCTCATTTCAGCAACAATTAAAAGTGATTATTTAATGAAGTACTGATAGTCAAACAACTGGAGAATTCCGCAGAAGCATGAGTCTTTTCACAGTGTATATCAATCTTTAACTGAGTTTGCATTATTTTTCTTTAAATGCATGCATCTTTTATTATGAACTTTTAATTAGCTGTTTTGACTTTTACTTAACAAAATCTGAAGCGAAAAAAGTACTGTATTGAAAACCATCTGAATTTACAACATTTATGGAGGGCAATTTTCTTCTACTGTCAACAGAAATTTTCATCTCCCAGAAGAACAAATTCAATATAACACCAGCACAATTTCTGACTGCCATAATGCTCATTGCAATGCCATACCTCAAGCACGTCCTCATGGTTGACAGTTGTTTTTGTGTTCTGCAAGGTTTTAACAAGTGCAGTCATCTGTGAATTTGCAGTGCTGTGCTCAGCTTCTGGTTCACTAGGCTTCTGCACAGAGCTTCCTGCTGAATATTGCTTTCTCTCATCGGCTTTGTTCTTTATTGAACCAATTTCTGAGGTCTACAAAATTAAGAGTATTAGCAAAGAAAGCATCCTGAAATGTTTTTAGCAACACATAGATCCAACATTATATATTCTAGGAAAACATGGAATGGAAAAATCTGAGCTCTGAAATTATAAAGAACAGAATGTACCAGGTATGAAATGCTAAGAAAACATAATAGATAATGAAGCTACAGTCCCTACCCTATGTCTGTCAGTCTGACTCTTATCTTTACTGGCGTCAATACATACCACTGTATCTCCAGTCATGTGAAAAAAAATCAAACAGGGAAATACCTGCAATGATTCTGTGTGAGCACCAAAAAGTAGTCCTATCTTCTATCATGCTGCATCAAGTTCTTAGAGACTTGGGACACTTCTGCCAGTCTGCTATTACTGCTTGTTACTACACAAAGCTTTCAGTCATGAGCACTAAAAGCCTTCGAGATTATCCAAATGTCATCGTGAAGTCTAGCAGATAAAAGAGGATCAGAGGATGACAAAGATGCCATCCTCCAGAAACCAAAGAAGGCAGCTCCTTAACACATCCACAGTTTGTATGTGCCTGAGAATTAGGTCACTTTTCTTGTTCTTAATGCAGGAAGAAAACTGCTACTGCAAACCAGACATTTGTTACAGACCTCCTTAAGTGGGGAAGAGGTAAACTGGTTTTGTAATCTAAGAATTTTTCTTGCTAAAGCATCAGAGGGGAGGGAGAAGAGAAATAAAAGGAATCAATGACACTTTAGTCTTTGGAATTTCTTGCAAAACCAGATGATAATGCTATTTCTAACCTTTACCCCCACATCTTTTACAGAAACAGTCTGGACTTCTCGTTTTGACTCCTTGGCATTATCGTCAGTCGATTCTTCATCCTTTAGTCTATGTACAATTGTCTGGACTGTTTTGACCATATTCTTCAGTTCATCAGGATATGGAGTTGGGTATCTCTTCAGATTGCCTTCCTGTGAAACAAAAGGCAGTAAGGTTCTACACTTATTTAAATGTCAGAACTAAAACATAAGCCTTAAAACAAATAATTAGGTCACACCACTGAATACTCTAGAATCTCCACCTTGATACTCAAGTCCGCCAGCACTGAGGTAGACATAAGCTTATACAACCAGACACAATTACGAATCACTTTCACTCCCTTTCCCCCAGCATGTCCAATGATTCCAAGGAAGGATTAAGCCAACTGTAATTCACGTGAAATGAAATCAGGATTTATCATGGTTTCCCCACTTGTTCTCCACAGCACCATTAGTCGGGTAGCATCCTAGGTAGACCCTACACTGACAAGTATCAGCTTGAGCTCTTCCCTTGTGCCCTGCTGAAAATTATTTGGCTAAATAATGCCCAAATTAAAAGCAAACACAACAAAAAAATCTAAACCAGTGTTTCATCCTGCTAGATACTCTAAACTGATGACTTGATTTATTCAGCAGAGTGAAAGCCATAACCAAAGTATTGAAAAGGCTGAGATTAAGAGTGGAAGTAAGAGGGAGGGAAGCACCACATATGTAAAAATAAATTCAATACTAACCCGAGGTGGTGCCTCTCTCTCGTCTTTGTCTTCATCACATTCAAATGCCACCTGAGCACGCTGTTTCCTCTGTTCCTCCCACAGAGATGGATTGAAACTTTCATTATCAGATATGAACATAACTGGAAAAAAACCACAAAGAAGCTTGTATAAGAATAGGCTACACTATGTAAAACAAAATATACTGTTTTTCTTTCTCTTCAGTGGGATAGGTGTGCTTTTTTATTCATTCTTTCTAGAAGATGAAAGACTAACAGCATCATTAATTGAAGATTAGATGCAATGCCACTGCTTTATGAATTTGGTTGTACTTTTATATTAGAAAAATCCCTATCTTTTAAAAGATAATCATATGCTTAGCTGTACACTAGTCTTAACATTCACATTTGAAAAATTTCAGCAGAACTCTGCTGAGTGGTTTCATTCTATATATAAACATGAAATAATGTATATGTGTGTGTATATACTTATATAAACATGAATTATACTTGTATAGATTTATATAGCTTATTATCAGTGCTTAACATCATTAAGCACAGGTAAGAACATTCATCTGATTTAATTTACAGAAAATTTAAAAATTAAAACTAAGAATGACTTAGTGAGAAAAACCTGCATTCTTACTAATCCTAAAGCAACGTAAGCATCTAAAACTAGACGTTAAGTTAATCTGCATGATTTTGCAGCATTAATGCAGTTGACAGGGGATGAATTTAGATACAAGTATTTCTTGCTTAATTTTACAAGAGATTAAAAAAATCTTGCAGGTACCCGATGTCTCTTATTTTACCATGTCTTGGTGTTACATCAGCCAGGTTCTATTTTTAGCATGACAAATAATCTAATAAATTTGCCACTACCACCCAGAAAATGTATATCCTTCACTAGCAATACCAAGACTGTTCATATTAACCACTTTTATACCTGACATAGAAAAATACTTAGTTTTAGGGCTCAGTAAGTGCAATGGAATATTTATTATTCTGCATTTATGGGATAAACTTAAAATTTTAACACATCTGAAAATATTACAATAAACTTCACTATCACTATGAGTTCCTGACCAAAAACCAGGAACCTAACCGGTGAACATGTGAACAATATACTTTTTATGGATTGATTTTTTTTTTTTTTTTAATTTCAAAATAAACCAGAGAATACTATGTACTTTTCAAAAAATACATACTTGGTAGTGAAGGAAACATTTTGCTAAAATAGTCAGTTTGAAGCTAACACTTGCTGAAGAGAATTTCACCCCAAACCATTAGATCTTTTGGAAGGAATGAGGGTGTCATGCTGGGAGTGGCAACCACCACAAATGGATTGTTCCTGTCAATCCATTTCTCACCTTACTCGCTGAAATAGTTTCATCTAGAATTTACCAATGTCTAAATCTCATTAAGTTAGTGTTCTCAGTCATCAGACACAACTCATCATCTCTCGCAAGTATACTCCAAACTTTAAGCATTTAGCATTTTTAAGCCTTCTCATTATTATTTTCAACAGTGACCACTGTGACAGGTAATTTCAGAAATTCCTTACCCTCCTCAGTCCTCGGTTGCTGAGGGAACATGTAATTAGTAAGTACAGTTTTCTGTGTGTCAGGATCAGCTTCTTTTTGAAGAGGGATAAGTGGTTTAGACTAGAAAGTAAATGAAAGAAGGCTATGTTATGAGAATATATATATATATAAAAAAGTAAATATGACCTACATATCACAGAGCATGCCTGTCCCACAACTTTGAAGACTACTCTCCCTTGAATTAAACCATTTCTCCTCCGAATAATTTTCACAAAATTAAGATATTAATATGTCTGTATTTGATTGATGACAGGCTTTTTGACTGAGGACAAAGTCAGCAACAGCTTTTGTAAAAAGAAAACACTAGATAGTCAAAAAGTAATTCAGTTTCTTTTTGGTACTTACTACTATCCCAAAGCACACTGATCAGAAATGCATAGATATATTTAGCTATTTAAAACTGCAGACAATCATATAAAGAGAAAAATTCAGCACCTTTTTTTTTGTTTTGAGACTAGATCGAACATCCTCTAACCCTTACGGGGAAAAGCAGAAGATTCTTGAAATTACTGTTTTAGTAAAAGTGCACATCTGAGGCTACTGGATTTCTGACAGCCCTGTACACTTTAATGCCCTTCAGAAAATCAGCATAATATCAAGGATTTTAATAAAAAGGAAAAAGCCAAGCACAGGAGTTATTGCTTAACAGCTTCAAAATTGAACAGTCACACAGTTCAAAGGTGTGGCGAGAAACCTAATTCAAAACCAGGATGCTGAGTTTCCCCACTGGTATACCAGTGAAAGCAACAGCAGGCTACATGTTTAAGTTCAAGCTTATCAAGCACTAAACTCACCCAAGTAAATTAGCCTGAACAAACAAAACTAACAAACCACCCCCCCACCAAAAAAAAAACAACAAAAAAAAACGCAAAAAAAAAAACAACCACAAAAAAAAAAACACAAAAAGAAAACAAAAAAACAACCAACCTACCAAAAACAAACAAATCCCACCAAAACAAAAACCAAACCAAAAAACCTCAACCAAACCCAGAAAAAACACAACAAAACAAAACAAAAAAAACTTCCCAATATCTGTTAAATTGCATTTCCTCACAGCACAGAATTTCTCCAGGATTATGAGCCTCCAGAGACAGGTAAACTCAGTATTGGTAACTTAAGGAGAACTGCCATAGTAATGTCAAGAAAGTATTGATTTACACAGTACTAGGTCTCTTTATTTAACAGATGGCTCTGTTCTTGCCAATCCCATTAGGAATGAAGTCAACAATTATTTATTTTCAATAATTTATTTATTTTATTAAAAAAACATACCTGATTGTCTGATAGCCACATAGCAGTGAGCTGTTGCAGTTTTGTAAAAGTAAATGGTAAATTCTTCAGTCTGTAAATTACAAGACTTTATATAAGTACACTTAGCCATATTGTTAAGACTTTAAACAATCCTGCATTAGTATGTAAAATATTTTAAATTGACATTTTCATATGAAGTTAACGTAATAAATAGTGAGAGCTGAAAGGCTACAACATGTAATTTAAATTAAATTTTAAAAAACCCCAACCAAACAAGAAAAACTTATCTGCCCATTATAGCAATTAGCTTAAAATAAAGAAGTGACATTGTGACCTGAATTTAACTCAACTGGGAGACTTGAATACAAAGACAATCAACATGAATTAATAAATCTGAATCTGCACCATCTTATCTGTCAATATACATACGAATTAAGGAAAAATGTGGTATACCTGAAAATTTTTTTTTTCCTAAAAGATACATGTATAGGGAATGGACAGTCATGGATAATGGGTGCTCTGGCATTATGGGATAAATTAAGCTACAGACAGAGTACAGAGACGCTGGATTGACAGAACAGGAGGGAGAGCTCTGCTAGTTCTCTCCCCCAGTACACTTCAATTCTATAAACTAACAATTCCCCAAAGCTAAACATTTTGTCTATTTTTAATGACCATCTGTAATAAAATACAACATTTTCCCCCTTTGTGCAGAACATCAAGATCTTTTACACTATCCTATGATACTGTTGGTACTCCATATGCAATTCAAGAAGCTGTTCATCTTTAAGTAAGACTCAAAAAAGTTTTATGAAAATAACCAAAGTAATCCCTAGAAAAACAGATGCTAACAATCACAAATGTAGCGAAGCTGTACTTGAATGCATCTGCCAGGTCATTAAAATAAAGATAGCTTAATATAATGGAGCTGCAAGATTCAGAATACGACAATAATACATTAAATACATCTCAGTCACCTTCTGAGCCATGTGTGAGATAAGGAAAGATAGCCGTAATGTATTCATAAGAATCCCTCTACATTATTGTTGCATTTTATACAACTTCTACTTAATTAAAAGCATTCACAAACCTATTGTCACTCAGATTGATGACTTTTAATTTCTGCATATCACCCATTTCTTCAGGGAGAAATTCAAGCTTATTGGAATGCAGAAACAACACTGTTACATGCTTCCAGTTTCCAATCTAAAAAAAAAAAAAAACCCACACAAAGAATTAATTCATCTTCACAATATAAATATGAAAGTTTTTAAAACAATTAGTATTGACGTTATTTTGCTTTGAAAGTTTATTCTTACATACTAAACTTTTAGTTTCAATACACATCAATGAGTTCCTACTTGTTGCTTAAAAAAATCAAATTTCATTATTTATAAACTTGTATATTTGTATACATCCTCCTTTAAAAACATATATAAAGTCCTCTCAAAAAATTAGTAACTTGTTAATTCACAAGTTGTACAGACTACATAAACAGATTAAAATACTAGTTTTATAGACTTGCAATTAAATACATACCTCTGATGGCAGCTGAGTTAAAAAATTATGATCTGCAGCAAATGTTCTTATATTCAAGAGCTGCCCAACAGATGAAGGCAATGTCTCAATTTCATTGAAACTACAGTCCAGTTCTTCCACTGATATTAACCTGAAAAAAAAAAATTAATTCCTCTATACAGAATAATTAATTCAACATTAATTGAATACTTGCAGTTTAAATGAAGTCAATATCACTATTAATTATTAATCACAAATGTAGTTCAAAATAAACCTTAAGGAATTAAAATCCAAGAAGAATCCTTTACTGATGGCCTAAAATGTGTTTTAGGGTGGGTGTTTTTTCCTGTTACTTTATTGCAGGTTTTTTGGTTCGGTTTCGAGCTTACTTATTTTTTTTAAATCTCCTTTATACTGTCCTCACAATGAAAACAGTGAGGCCAGCAACATTGAATGCTGGTGTATTACATGACAACATGCCAGTGTAAGGAATTAAAAACATTCAGAATGGGATAGATCATAGTCAAATTAGAGCTGAGTGCTGTTTCTGAACAAGCAAAGAATTTCAAGATTTACAGACCAGGAACCTAAGAATCTGACAATGAAGAAATACTTTGTAAACTCTGACAACAAAAGATAAGCTATATTAATTAAAATATATGAAAATAAATTGGAAGACACTGTACATTTGTACAGCACTTAACTCTGAGCCAATTATTTTTGCTATTATTTGCAAGTTTTAAATTAAATTGCTGAACACCAAAATACATATTAAAAAAACTTGCTGATGGACAGCTGAAAATTCTCCATATATATATAAATAAATAAAAGATAAACACATGTTCATATTTGCTTTTTACAAGATTTTTGAGATTGGGCAATCATTTGCAATATCTAGCACAGCCATGTAACTGTCAAAAAAACCCCAGTTTCAGAAAGCTAACTGACTCTTTAAGTATCTTAGTCACACTCAATTTTTGTTTTATAGATTGGTGGCTGCATTAAGTGAGGAACATATGTCTTTTGGTATTAAGTAATAGCAACATACATGCTGCAAAGCAGAACTAAGATATGAAAACTCTTGCTTTAAATTGTATTAGGGCATTAACATGTAAAAGAAAATAAACAAGTAGTTCTAAAAAACTCTGAAAGAGGAGCCACTGTTACAGGAGTGTGTTCAGAAAGGCAATTCAACTTCTTGTTTTGGTGAATGTGAAATACCTACCCTCCTATGGAGTCTGGCAAATAAATTAGCTGGTTTTCATCAATTTTAAGTGTTGTCACCTTTTTCAGAGAACCTATAACAATAGGAACAAGTAAATCAAAATGGACATTTGAGTTCATTAAGCTGATTTTTAACTTTAAATTAAGAGGGGGAAAAACCCCAACTTTATGGGCAAGCCACCACATCTTCTCTATTCCCTGGTATGCCTATAGTGCTGTATTCCTAAGGAAATAAGGAGATGAGCTTACAGAACTTGTCTACCAGTTTACAATGTGTCAACCATTTGGGTAGGTGAGTGGGGACAGGGAGAAAAAGAAATTGGCTTTTCTTCTGATAGAGACAATGGTTTTTCATCCATTACAAACTACTGCATAAAGTAAAGAATGCTCCAAACCAATTTTAAGTTATTATTCAGCCAGGCATTACAGCTTTATCAAGAACTGGCACTTCTACTCAACTGAAATAGATCTAGAATGTAATTTTTGTATTTTCAAGTTCTCTGTGTCTGAACTACAGGCTTCTAACAACATGAATGAACTTTAAATACAAACCAATAGACTCTGGCAGTTGCTGAAGTGAATTACTGGATAACAGTAGGTCTTGCAGGCTTTCACAACCTGAAATACCTTCTTCGACTACTTCAATGTTGTTTTTAGAAACATCCAAGTATGTCAGTTGTTTCAAAGTGCCTATGAACTAAAAGCAAGAGAAAAACAACATATTCTAGAAAAGTGCAAGTTCAAAACAAAAAAATCCAACAGATTTGACCTCTCAAGTATAATGCCAAAGACTTAGAGTACTGAAATAAAATTTTATGCAAAATACACCAACTTTCAAATGAAGTATTTTGTGCAGATAAGCACACTGTTTTAACACACAGAGACACCCCAGAGTAGCTCTGCATGTCCCTAAAGTCAGTCTTCTGCAAATTCAACAGTTTGATTAGTTACTATGAATCAAGTAATTCAAGCTTTAGAACAAACTTCAGAAAGAGACACAATGTGAGGACATCATTATGCTCCAGTAGACTTTTAATGCTCATTTTTGCCTTTTGTATAAAACTGCATCCTCATAAACAACAATGAATCCCTAATTGTACTAAACTGAAAGAAACAAGCCAAAATATAAGCATGTATTACCCTTCCACATGAACCAAGCATAAGCTTTAAAATTCTTGCACACTACTCTATTGAAATCTTCATTCTCAGAAATTATTTTACTGCAAAACACTGCTCAAGGTCATATTTTACAATCAAACCACTAAACTGTCTAAGAGTTAGCTGATGGAAAAACAGTAGAAAAGTCTACTGATCAGGCAGGAAGGCCATATTTCACATGACTGCTAGTGATTTTAAGGTAGAAAACAAGCCAGCTGCTTCCCAAATTTCAAATACTCATCTATTAGTTTGCTAAAACTTAAGCACAGACTCTCAAGTACTCTAATAATAGGTCAGCCTAGACCACATGTAATCCTGTAAGATGTCAGGAACCCATACAAAGTCAATAGACTATTTCCTCAGGAACTGACTATGCTCCCTTTTTTTCCTTTGCTGTACTTTACACAGTACTGGAACTGGCACTGCTTCTTTACAACTGTGACCAGTAAAAGCCACAAAACATATTTCTCCTATATATTCCTGCTTGCTGTCTAACACAGAATAATCCCTTTTTGGAAGGGTATTCTAACCTAAATTTGATTTAAGATTTTTACTTGTTTTCCTGAATTGCAACATAATTTTTAGATCAGAAATATGTAACTTTGTTGTACATATGTTGTACATATGTTAAAAAAACCCACCAAAAAGCTGTGAACGCAGCTCTCATCATCAGTGATAATTTCTAAGTGGACTAGTTAAGAACTCAAGTGACATTTATCCTTTAGGCTTTACTTAACACTACAATTACAAAACCACTTCAATGTACATGATCACTAACAAAGCAAGTACCTGTAATTTAAAATACTACTGTATGTTTAACACAGCAAAAGAACTTACCCCAGGAATAAGTGTTAGTCTATTTCCATCCATCCAAAATTCCTTTAATCCACTCAGTTGTTCAAGTACTTCAGGCTGTAATGGGAAGCCATTTTAAAAAAATCTTATGAAAAATCCCCAGTGAATGGCCAAACCAACTCCAGCGCTTTGTCTATTGCAACTTTAGTAACGTGTTACTGTAGCTGTTATACCCACTTTTTTCACTGGGTCATCAAAGAAAATCCAGTTAACTCACTTTTGAAATGAAAATATATATTACCAGATATATAAAAATTTTGAAGAATTTGACCACAGCACTAAATAATTTTTAGAGAAAGGCTGGCTTCCTGTTGGTTTGGTGTCTTTTACAGAAAGTATTCTTTTTCAACAGGCACACACTCTAAGTACATGTTACATGTACAGTTTTGATGGATGACATCTAAAAATCTTTAAATTTCATCAACTCCGAAGACCTGTTTTTCAAAGACCCTAGTGATTTCTTGGTATGGGGGAAAATCAAAACAAACTTCATTTTTTCTATCAACAAAGGGTGCACCTCCATGAGACAAGCTAACCACTCCATCCATAAAATGAAGTGGAGGATTGTGTTTCCAATACAACTTATTGTAAAAAGTGTAAAATTTATCAGGGAAAGACCCTGATAAACATTCATAAACATTCATGTCGCATATGCTTTCCCTATTTAAATTTTCCTCCAGAGAAAGCAAAACAAAAGAGGTACTACTGCACATTAATAAGTACAGCCAAGTTCAGATAAATGCTAAGTAAATTTTGTTATACAGTAAATAGACAGGATTTCTGCTGAAGCTGTGATCCTGACTCCCAAAACTTTCTTTCCCAATAACTAACTCACTTTCCAAGAAGAAGATGTAATTTAAACATTAGTTTAAGGCTCCCACACAAATGTATACCCTGTGATGAAAATATGGCAGTCACGGTAAGGACTAGACATTTAACCATAATAATGAAAAATTCCTTAAATACACTGCCCTATTTTCCAAACCATATCATCAGGCAAGTGTTCAGCTCTAGTGGCACACAAAGGTTTGACTCTATTGTGTGGCAGGTCAGCAAGTTTCATTATACTTCTATTTCAACTTCTTTACCCAGGAAAGTACTTGTAAAAGCAGAGAGATGTTATGTGACCCTTAAATACAAGCTATTTTTGCCTGTGAGAACACAAACAGGAAACAAGTCAATGCATGCTGAAGGAAAAATCAGAGTATCTCAACTGTAAATACTACTTTGAACAACATTCGAATTTAATATAGTTTCCCTTAGATCTAAAGTTTGTGCACAACAATAAAAGCAGGTTAGGCAAAAAACTGTAATATTCAATACATGCTAATCAATAAGTGTTTAGAATTTATTCTAAGCCTAACAATTATGTTTATAATTCAAACACATATTACTTATAATTATTTACCAGTACACTAACTACACGATATAACAGAGTGCTATTTTAAAATGGAGTAAACACATACTCTCATTCATAAGATCACACACATGATTTTTATAACAGGCTCCATAAAGTAGTGCAAAGTATAAATAAGGCTTGGAAGCAGAACTCTTAAGATGATGTTTATGTTTTCACATTTGTTAAAAACAGATCAAAGGATAAGATGATTTATAAAAGATGCAGAGCTCTTTTACTAAGGCAGAACTCACCACTTCTGTGAATTCATTACTTCCTAAATCCAGTCTCTCCAGCTGAGTCAGTCTGGACATGGTTCTGCACAGGAAGGGGATTAAAAAAGAATTTGATCTAACAAAATACTAGCAACATCAAATCTTCCAGATTTCCAAAAATCTAGTAATCGGTATTAAGCAGTGATGCTGTTCTGTAACTGGAATGATACCTAATTAAAGATAATTTTTTTACACACTGGTCAACCAGGTAGATACTACTGATCCTGCAGACTGCAGAGCGTCACATAAAGCGTAGACTGCAACACACTTGAGGCTGCAAGATGCATGAAAAAACTAAAGACAGTAAAGAAATCTTCATGATAAAGAGCAATGCAGTGGCGCATCTCTTCTTTTGAGTCGTTCAGCTTTTCACCTCTCGTCACAATATGTCCCTTCAGCAGTCAAAGGCCGGTTCAGTACATGTTTTCTTCTCAAAGGAAGACTAGTGACCAGTTAAAACAGAGAAGAGCACTGCTGAATCACAGTATGCAACAGGACCTTTGTACCTCTCCAGGCTGCTACATTACTTCCATGTGATGTGGTTTGGAACTCTAATTATTTCTCTATATATAGTCATATTTATAGTCATACATTAAATGAGATTACTAAATTGGATTTTGTGACACATCAATACTCTTCAACCTAACTTATGCCAAATACTAGATCAATGTCCAAAATAAAATCCATTACTTCAAGCTGTGTTTTGCAAACATTCTTCCTCTATTTAAGTGCACTTTGGGGGCTCCACAGAGATTATCTACCACTGCGCATGTGGTCACAATGGGTACTTCACAGTCAACAGTAGTTCCACCTGGAAGTATTTTTTAAGAGAGTGTGAATCCCTCATATGAAAACATATTCATATATTTATTTAATAAGAGATTTTCACAGAAGAATTGGTAGTATCTAAAACTTTCATATATAAACTGCAACTGTGTACATGTTATAAAATTCTGGAAAAATTAAAATTAAATGTAAGATCTTCTAAATGGTAGAATCTTCTATATTGTCAGAATATCACACTAATTTCTTCAAGAAACAATTGCATGAGCACAAGATGCTCTATGCAGCTATTCAAAGCTTCAGTTTTTCTTCAAATACAGTAAGATCTACAGTTGCTCTAAACATGAAGTTCAAAAATAATATACTGGCAAATGTCATATTCACTGAAAGTAGTTTAATGTGATTATTAATATTATTCATGGAATATCTCCAAGAAGGAGAATCAACATTTGTTGAGAAATTTGGTTTACATGACATTGGAGTATTCAAGTTAGGGACAAACAAGGAATTTAGCATAAGTAGATAAAGACAAGACCACGACAAAAGCAGTAGAAGCCTTTTTTGCACTGTACAAATAGTATACACAGGTTTTGAAGGAAAGCCTCTAGCTAACATTCCTACTATGCTAGAGAAAGAAAAGAAACCCCAATAAAACATGAAAACACTACTTTCAGAAGACTCTAAGAAACAAATACCCTCATTTCTTGAAGCTAATGAACAGGATGATTATCAGTAAGCTAATATTTTTTTTAAATTTCTAACTAAACTTATATGAGTCCCTCTGAAATCCTGTAGAAGATTGATCTCTCAAAGCTTTGTGAGACCACGCCAATACCAATTTTAGTGCTGTATGTTCCTAACAAATTTGCCCCAAAGAGTCTCCCAGAAGCAATACTGAAGAACTCCTTTCAAAGAATTGAACATAGCATTCTGTAGCTTTTGCAACTTCACAGACCACACTATGCAAACCAATGTTATGTAACAATGACAGGATAACCAGTTAACTTTATTGATTTGGGGCCCTTTTTTCCCTTGCCCAAATGACTATGATCTAGCAAACACATCAGCTCAATGACAAAACATACACAAATGGGTGTGCAAGATGACGGTCTCCGAAATATTCCCCCCTCTCCCTGCTGTTTATGTAATAGCACTATCAAATATCCTAGGATTAACATGTACTTGCTTTTCTGTATTGTTTATAGAGAAATACCATCAGACAAAATGCAAACAAGGCTTCCAATAATGTTATTAGTAGCAGGAAAATTCAATGCCAAATGATGTTGAAACAAGCATTAACTAGATCATTGAGTTACACCTATTTTCGTCTTTGACAAGGTGCTGCGTAATCCCTCCAATAAACTGAAAATCTCTTTCATAATTCATATTATTGAACTTGGCATCAATTCAACTCAATACTAAGGGATCAGATAGCTTAAACTATGTCTCAAATTCTGTTGCTGTATACAGACAGCTTCACCAAGGTTAACATTACAGCTTATATCAAGTGGCATACAATTCAAAGGGAGTGTGCACAATGGCAGGGTTGGGCCCTGCATCACTGTAATTATACTCTCAATAACCTGCTTCTTTCTAAAATGCTTACTCTTTTTATTGACAATTACGCCACAGAAGCTTAACAAATGAAAAAAAAAAAAAAGTACCATATTTTTACAGGACCATCTTTCCAATTTACCCATCAGAAAAATGCCTCTATAATAGTCTCTGGTTTTGCTTTCCTTTCAGTGGAAATAGTTTTATCCATCTGTTTTACATTATAATGCTGCCACTTGCAGTCTCTGGCTGTAGATAAGCTCCAAACAAAATGATACATATTTGGCATAAGGTTTGGCATAAAGTAAGGTTGATGTAGTGTGTTGGCATTGATTACCCATTTTGATTAACATTCTTTCAAGTACTTCATACTTTAGTGTCAAAAATTATGTGCATGTTTTAGTCAGAAAGAGGGCTAGTTTGATGCCGCAGAATTTATCCAAATACATTTCTCATTACAAATAGGAAAGAATTTGCAGTAAGAATACTAGAAAGATGAGAGTAACAGGAAAACCAGAAATATATTAGTATTCTATAGCAAAAATATTAGGACCTACTGCTGCATTTTATGAACTGCTTTGAATTTCCTACACTTTTTAAACCCTTCTTGCATCTTCTATAAGAGAACCAGAATAGAATAAAGCTGGCAGCTCAGCATGTACCATAGATTATTATGAACAGAGGAGCTCTTCATGACAGTTACTGTTTAGTTTTCAATCAAGAACAGAACTTGGAAAACATTGAAGTAAACAAAAAGTTTCCCAGCATCCTTCAACAGAGGGTACATTTGACTTAGATCCATTAAAGCATGTATTACTGTCTCATCACTAAAAGATAAACTACATTTTTAGAAATATTTAATGTAATTCATGCTGTTAGTGTTAATTATGGTAATTAAGGTCAGAGTGATCTTATAAACAAAATCTCTATTAGCTATAACCTTAATTATTGCTATTGTTCCTCAGTTGGGAGTAACTCAATTTAGAGAGCTACCACTCTAAATTACATGTCCTGTAATTTTTTTTCTGCTAAAAACTAATGATAGCAGAGAGAGCTGAATAGAATTGAGAGTATTTATACCACAGAATGCTTCACACTTTGAATATGTAAATTCACACTTTCTGACGCTGTACATGTCATTCTAGATAGAAGTTCTGGCTTGTTTATACCACAGATTCCACAGTACCGTATCTAGGCACTTAAAAAGGGAATCCCAATAGAACATAACCCTTGATCATGTCTTACACATATAATTAGCTACAGTCACTAAAAAAACTGGCTGTGGTATTTGAAGAGCTGGCAATTTCCACTTCAGCCTACAGCATTCAAGTTCTTCCTAGCATGAATTGAACAGAGTGAATATTCAATTGCTAGCGCTTCCTGTTCTCCACCAAAATTTCTTACATCCACCAAAACCAGCAACTCTACCAATTTCTGTTGCCAGAGAAAGATCACTTTTACAGTACACCACAACATATTCATGACTCTGTGGGTGGTTATTCACATCCCATCTTTGGGATCTGTTTCTTTCTTCATTGACCTCTTGTATTTTTGTTAACCTGCTTGGAGCTCCACAGTCCCAGTCAGAAAATACTGAGCATTGCTTTTGTTCATAGAAACAGCAGGAACTGCATCACCATCAGCCTAGGCTTCTTTGATGAAGTGAGAATTGCAAGGCAGGGACTAGAAAAATATTAGATTTTAGGAGAGTGGTACAATGGATTAATGTTAAAACAAATGCTATAGAAATTTCTAGAACAATACAATACTTACTTTGGCAATATTTTTAACTGGTTTTCTCTAAGTTCCAATATCTGGAGTTTAGTTAATCTGTAACAGAAAGGCATAACAAATTACTACACTATTCTGTATTTAATGACAAGAGCAATCTCTGACCTTACTTATATTTTACAATTAAAAGAAAAATATCTGTAAGTTTGAAATTTTTTTCCGGTAACATTAAGGTGAAATTTTGTGCAAAATTTGCATGTTATTTTAAATTCATTGGCTGGAGTTTGATTTTGGTAAAGCAACAAACAAAATATTTGCCTGCTTTTCTGCAGCTGTTTGAACACAATTTGTTCCTTAATCCCAAAAATTTTGAAACACTTCATTGGATTAATTATGGGTACATGTTATTGTCATAATGAAAAGTACACAGGAAGTAACAGAAATTTGCACAACTAAAGATGTTTGATTTTTACTACTGGCAATGTATCAAACAGTTCAATACAAAAAGTCTTATCTGAGGAATACCTGTAGTCTTCCACCTGATAGCTTTAAATTAATCTTGGATTTCCTTCCATATTCTCTTTCTAGTCAGCTTCTGAATCCATTTTGACATTTCTGTCAAAAAGGTCAAGGTGGTTTGACCTTTTTTCCAGTAAATCCTTGGTTGCAAGACAAATAACCCTAAATCCCAACTCAACTGCTTAGCCAAGGCAAGTTCCAAGCAGTCTTGACATACATGCAATGTACCATTCCCAGCGAAATTGTTTGTATTGGGACAGAAGTGACAAAGCTCTATTTGTTAAAAAAATAAAAAGAAGAAACTGATTTAGTTTAAATACAGATAGGATTGTAATGACAAGAGTTCTACATGTGACCCACTGACAGCCCTCACACAACACAGAATAGGGCATTAAGGTCCCTGAATCAGAGAGGAGCTTGGTGAGCAGACCAGTCTTTCCTGAAGGTGCTTAACTTAGTGCATTGTAAGGACAGAGACAAAAATCTTAATTTTAATTAAGTGGTAAGAACTATATTTTGTGTAGAAATAGAAAGCAGAAAACAGTATTTATTTTTCCTCTAGATATTCACTAATTTTTGGATGACTTTGAAAGCAGCAATCTGCCATGCCCACAAATAACCTAAGAATATAAGAGTCACCTTGAAAGAGCAGAGAGGTCAGTGCAGCCCAGCACTACAAGCAGCACTCACCATCTGGTAACAACTGCTGGAGGGGAACCTCCTCCCTCCAACTTCTAAAAAAACCCGCAAAACCCCAACATCCTAACAGTGGTGCAAGAATACCCTAATAAAAACTCCATTCATAGTAATAGCACTGCTGTTCACCTAGAACATAAGTGGGAAAGACTTCCTAGGATCCTACCAAACCAGCACCCTAAGATACAAATCTTGTGCAAAGCAGAACTTTAAGGAGCCCCAGATATGAATGAACATTTTGGGCTCTGATTTCTAAACCAAGCACTGCATTAAGCTTCAGCTGGTGTTTTGCTTTGATGACAGGAAAGATAGCTACACTGTTTGTAGTTTTTCCTTCACAACTCATGTATGCAGTCAAATTTCCATTGAATGCAATGGCAGCAAATATCCCTTCATATGCTAATCTATAAATATGCACACCCACACTTCACTGACTTTAGCCAGAACTGACTGTGTGACACTTGTAATAAGCTAATTCTGAGAACTTAAAGATTGCCTTTGGTGACAGAAATGTTTATAGCTTTGTCACCTTGTTCATGTTCTAATCATTCCTCAGCTAGCCCTTAGAGACTGAAGATATCAATATTGAATTTCTTATGTGCAGAGCTTCACAGAAACTACCAGGAAAACATTCTCAACCTTTTCCTAGCTGGAAGATTAGGCTATGTCTAAACATGTAATTTTCTTCCAGTAATTGATGAGAAATACTGGACTGAAGCAGTTGTCACTTCTTCCATTATGACTTGAAGAGCTAATTCAAGATTAAAATAATAATGCACATCAAATACTAGCTCTAACTGGTTTTTCAGTTGCTGGTGCTAAGCATCCAGCATCCATCCAAGCTGAGCATCTGAATTGCAATAAGGGACCTGAAGAAGTGGCAATTAACTTGGAAAAGAAATCGAGAACTAATTCACCCATACTAAAGGAAAAATGGAATCCATAGTGGCAGAATGTATATTAACTGTGGCAAAGATTTGTCCTACTTGTACAGAAATATTTCTGAACTTGAAAAACCCATCAACAGAGAACTATCTGCACATCACCAATGCACAAAGCTGTAACAGGTATTATTCAACTGGAAGTATACATTCTGTAATAGCTTAAAAATTGTTTTTTCAGTATTGTTCTTTAATTGTTCTTTTAGCCTGCATTTTAAATGCAACACAACTTTTCAATAAAACAAAATCTCTACATGAACAATTTTTCAGGTGAAGACCAATATCCTTCTTAAAGCTTATTTCATAGACTATACCACCTGCAAAAAATGTAAAAGAAATATACAGCAGGTACACTCAAAACTTGCTGTGTGACAAGCAGTAATACCTTGGAAATAAAAAAATATTGCATTGAGAGATGTTCCTTACTTCACACCTTGTCTGCAGTTTTCCTAAAGCAGAATATTTTTATTTTAAATTGTTACTAAAATGCAAAGGCAAGTGGAATAAAAAGTATGCATGTTGAAGGCAAAATTTACAAAAGTTTCTGCAAAACACATATATACACATGTATATACGTAACTAAATACATATATATGTATGTAACAAAATTTGATTATCACTGTACACTTATGTAAAAAATATCCCAAAGTAGATACTACTAAAACCATCTACTATTACAGATACTACTGGCAAATTGTTGAGAAAGTAGAAATAAAGCAAATTAATTGCAACATCCAGTAAAGAGGCTCTGGAAGAAATATCCCATTACAGACAATATTGCCAGATTTTTAGAATTACGCTAAAGATAAATCCTTATTTATCTTAAGCACCCATTAGTAAAAAATATTTCCCTTTTAAAACTCTGTCTCAAAATGAGCAAGAAGTGAAGCATTTTCTGCTTATATATTGTGTATTTAAATGTAAATATACATCATGTATTCAGATGCAATATATAGGATTTTCTTAGGCAAGGATAATAATTCTCAGATATTTGTGCATTGGCATGGAGGCTAACGCCACAATTTATGCCAATATCAACGCATTCAAATTTCAACTTGGGAATGGAGGAAAAACCCCCACTTTGTCACCTGAGAATTCCAAAGGAACGGGTATATCATATCAAAACTCTGGTGACTTTTAGTGAACCTAACAGACTGGACAAGAATAACATCATTGAAAGACAGCCAATATAAAATACTCACAGAAAAAGGGGAAAAAAGATGGCAAAATCTTGACCTCACAATTATGAAAATCTTTAGCAAAAATTCTGAAGATGAGAATAAAGCATGGAGATAAATCAAATAAAACACTGCACAAATATACTAAAAGTGATTTCCATTATAAAAAATTTCTTTCCTAACCATCAGGCTGAGTGTTAGGTTAGTAGTGATAGAGTAGTGCTCAATGACCCTTTCTTGGACTATCCTGTTCAATATTTTTTAATAGCAATCTTGTAAGATCAGAAAAATGTTTAACTTGGCTTATGTCACAGACAATACAGTGATTTAGTAAGACACCGTAGGGGGAAAAAACCTGTACAGCCTTAAGGACGAAAAAAAAAATTAGAAAAAATTACAAGATACCATAGCACCAAGCCAAGTACTTAGGATTTCCTTGTAGGCATCAGCCATTTCTAACTGAACTGTCCAACACACCAGTTAATCATGAAGGAAATTACACTAGGCAGCTGCACAAAGGATAATTGGAACACTGGAGCAAACCACAGATATTTCTAAGAGAAACAAGAAGATAATCATGACACTGTACAAGCCATGAAGAGATCTCAATTCAAATTCTAAATATAACTATAGATGTCGTCATCCTCTGTCATAAAGAAGATTAATTAAAACTGAAACCTGCTCCAAGATATATTAATATACTCTGACACAAAGGAAAACCTACCCCACCAGAAGAAAGCAGAACTTTATTTAGTCTAATAAATTGAGGGATATGAGAACACTACAAATACAGCAGGTGAGAGAATGGGGGACAACACTCGTGAGAAAGGACAGCAATTAAACTGTAGAAACAATGAACACTCAGAGAGAAAGAGATGTAAGAAACCTGACACACAGAGCATAAAAACCTTGTTAGGTGTAATATGTATTGGCTTTGCTTTTAGGAGACATTATTATTGACAATAGTTGCCAGTAACAGCAGGCAACAGAACTCAGTTACTTCACATATTCCTAAACAATGAAAAGTAATAGCTATATGGCTATATACAAAAAAATAATGCACCAAACTGGAAGAAACTGAAGGCTAGTCATTTATGAGATTAAATACTTCAAGAGCTTCTAGGAGAGGGTTTGGTTTTTTTTTTTTCACAAAAGAAGTATTTCCATATTCTGAAGCAGAAGTTAAAAGACTTTGCAGTAGAAAATATTTATACCTAGATGGAAAATTGTGGAATGGCAGAGCAGTCTCATCACTTACAGATGTCAAAGGGGTCTGAACCTTACTTTGAAATGGTATTTTAATGTTTCATTGTTTTCCAATTTATTTGATCTAAACATTGTCTTCCTACAGAACACTATGTTTCCTATGCAACACTATTTTAGCAGGTAAACTTACATACATGAGTACTTCAAATTCATTCTCCTAGGTATACAACAGGATGCTGCAAATCACTAGATTTTAACAAACAAGGCAGAATTCTTCATAACTATCAAGAGAAACACTGCAATGGAGAACTGGCTTTGAAGTTGTCTTCAGTAACTGATTTATTCTTATGATATTAGTAATTAATGACTTTACCATTTCACTAACCATTAAGCATCATAGAAGCTGACAGTGACAAAGAAAAAAAATTATGAGAATTTTTAATGTGTATTATATGTAAGATTAACTACTTAACCAGCTGTGTCAACCTCAAGTCTTCAAGTTAATTTGTAGTGCCTGTTTTAACTATGAAAATCTTGCCATTTGGTTAGACTATTAAAAAACAGAACAGAAAAATCATTAGAATTTTGATTAGAAAAATCATAGAACAGACAATAATTAGAATTCCAACAAGATTATGCATATTCCAGATATTCTTTAGAAGCCCTTAATGAGGGCTTCTGAAACACAAACTTTGTGCACCAGAAAAAAAAAAGCATGACAATAATGCATCGGCATCATAAGCAGCTGCTTTTATAGCTGAATGTGTAGCAGATCTGGTGCTCTTAGTCATTCATTAACTGGTAACAGAGAAGAGCAAGTCAACAGCTCTGATCACAGATGACTAAGAAATTAAGGGTCACCAGTGGAGCACACCTGTGCTTATGTTCCATTGCTCATCTCCTGATCTGCCCAACTGCTGTAGCACTTTCTGGGGGCTGTGCTAATCTCTTGCAAATTGTGCTGACCCAAATATAACTATATGGCCTAAGGCAATTTTTTCACTCAACAACATGACTGCTTAACTAATTGCTGTATTTTCTGAAAGAGATGCTTGCTGGACATGGGATGGGTCGGGAAAGCAACAATCTAGGAGAAAACAGTATAAAATAAGAATGGAGAGGGGAAAACTGGAGAAATGGCTAAAGGCAGTGTGATAAGGACAGCTTAACCTATGCTCATCTAGGAGTTTTCCTTTTATCCTTTCACTTTTGCTCGCAAGATCGAATCTATTTTACAGAGGTAGCAGATTAGTATTTATCTTGTAATAAAACCATGACATGTAACAGTTTTGCATAGTCAGAATGCAACAAATTTCAGAAATATTCCTGACAATAAAGGACTTGAGAGTTACAGTTGTGCATGAAGCAATTTGTGCATCTAGGACAGGCAGGACAAGTGGAATTACAGTTGTCATTATTTGCTTCACTCCAATTACTATATGACAAGGAACACAAATGTCAAAAATATTTCCTTATTTACCATACTAGTGTTGGAAAAGAAACAAGAATGTAAATGAGTTTTATGTCCTTCATAAGCATTCTGTCTGTCCTTCAGAAGTCAAAATTAAAAGCTGCTGATACAGATTCAGGGCTTTTTTTTCTCTGTAACTATTGCAAATTCATAATGTACACTTCTTCCCTTTCTTCAGTACTCACTTTCTTCAGAGCCAGAAGAAATTGCTCTGCAGAAACTCAAAACTAATGGAGATATAAAGTTTCATGTTCAACTTACCTTCCAAAATTGGCTGGCAAAAACTCAAGAAAAGCATCATTCAGGTACAGCTGTGTTAGGTTTAACAGTTGAGAAAATCCATCTGGCAGCCTATATCGAAGTAAAATAACATAGTACCTTAGTTTCAGCTATATTCAGGGCATTAAGTCATATTTTCTTAAGCAAGAATATAGTACTGAAGTCCTACATATTGATAAAATTAAAATTAAGGGGGTGAATTTCTTTAAAGTCACACTAGACAGTTGTTCTTTATAAGATGCGTTTCAAAATTATTTTAAGTATTGAGAACAATGTCTACAGGCAATAAAAACTACAAATAGATGTAGTCTTGCCACGAACTTGTGCTCTCCTGACATGTAATGAGAATAAGACATTAATTAGAAACAACAGGATAAATTAAAAAATACACAGCCCCTTTTTTCCCCAGAAGAGATAAAACATATCTCTGGCAATGGAGATTTCTGGCAAATTAATTTAGCCACTATAGCAGAAATGCATGTTAAACCAGAATTCATTTTTGTTATTAAGAAAACTCTTTGCACATTTCTCTACAGTCACAGAGAAGTGATGGATTTTAACAAGCTGACAAAGCTACATGGTATAATGAAGGATAGTTCACAAAGCCTATTAACTTTGGCGAAGTACTTTAATAAGACAGCTATACTGGATCACAACGCAACAAGGTTAATGAAGCTATTTTTCAGGAAACTCTGTTCTCACCTCCAAGGGCTGGCACATGTCCTGAGGCAAATTCAAGACTCAGTAGTATTTGCACAAAACATAAAACATCAAAAAATTTACAGACTTACTTTGAAATTGGATTTACGCTTGCCTCGACAACCGTCAAGACTTTACAATTTTTTATATTTTCTGGAAACTCCTGTATGCCTGCAAGATGCAGAAAAACAGCCTTTAATTATTAGATTCCACCATATCCATAAAGATTATGCACATGAAACCACTAGCCATAAAAACTTTGATCCATTTAGCAACTAGTGAACTGTTAGTCTGATGTCTCATTTTCCACACAGTTTTCATTAAAGAAATACTCCAATGTCATTATATGTCATTATAATGTCAAATACTCCAATGCAATATCATTTTTTTACTATACTACTCCTAAAGGTTTTCATGTTTCAGGTTAGCCGGAAGCTTACAAGCTACAAAGACACAGTACACTAAATTCCCATTGCTTATTGCCAAATATTCGAGTACTTGTGCTTTGGAATCTACTTAAGATAAGAACTTCTGTCCCAATATAATTTATTTTAAAAAAGGCAATCACTAAAAAAGGCATGAAGTTTCCAGTGGGATCTGTTTATCAAATCCATGGCTTGCGTAACATCCAGGTGAAATGGTAAGGCTTCAAATCTTTAAGTATTTTTACAGCTTCATAGTTCTGAACAGATATCCATCCCAAAATGTGATGTATTCTTGCTGTTACTTTCTAGATAATTTGAGAGGAGGACAAAAAATACTCCAGGCACACTTATGTTTGAAAATTAAACCAACACGCAACCTCCTTTTTTTCCAAGATTATCTGTGAAAATAATCTGTGAAAGAGTGGAACTGCATTCCACATGTCTGCCAAATCTCCATTTGTCAGAAACTGATAAAGCAGGCCTTGAATACTACATGTATCCACCACATCTACTAGAAGGAAATCAGTATTGAATCGTTCTACCATGCCAAACCTTTACCTCCATCTTTACTATATATACCATTAAAAAAAAATTAAAATAAACCCACTGCTATCACAACTGCAGTTGCTTTTGCAACATGTTCTTATACCCTGGGACAGGTGTCCTTATTTTAAATATATTTGTCCTAAATACAATAACCATTCATACTGATAACTTTCTACTTGGATTAAGAATACACTGTTGTTTGCAGCAAAAAACCCTCTATGTTAATAAATAAAGCTAGTTTAAAATTATTTTTTTTCCCCCAGATACCAAACCTTAGCTCTTTGTCTTTGAGTTAACACATGTAATTGTATTTGTGACTGCTTTATCAGGTATGTGGAAAGTGCAACTGAACCCAGGGAACAAGACCACTAAGAAGGAACTGTGTGAACGCTTCATTGTAGATTAGCGAGAGCAGGAAATTTTGTGCTGCTTGAAAAAACATTAACAGTCTAGCTGCAGAGAAAAAGACAAGGGCAGCGTCACTTCTCATTCAGGCTGGCAGGTGGAACTTCATGTATCTGTTCTGAGAACATGTGCTGAAGCATCAGCTGCTAAGTAGTATTTTTACTTGCATAAGAAATTGCAGAATATTTGATGTTAGCTTAAAGCTTGATTCTATGTTTGTGCAGTAACAAGACTGACCTGGTATATCAGGACTTAAGAGATGGCAGTAGACAAGAAAAGCAGTGACAAAATACAAACTTTAACCAACTGGTGACAATGAGTGGCAAAGCTACTGTGCTGACTTCTCCATAAATTCAACTAAAGTAGTGACACCATTTCTTTAAAAATAGACTTTTAGATCTCTCTTGACAGGAATTTTTTTGTCATACTACCATTGAAACTGTTACTTTGGACTCATTGTACTCTATTACTCAAAGGTGAAAGGCAAGAAAAAAACATTATATTCATGGACATTTTTGGGAAATCACTTGCTAAACTCAGAAGCAGAAGGGACCAGGAAGAACGGAACCATCAGTGGTAAAATAGGCCAACATTTCTGATGCTTCCTGAGTAACATGCATGTTTATGCATACACACAGGTGTAAATAAAAATATAGCTTTATATATATACACACACACACATATATACACACGTGTGTGTGAGTGCACGTTCATGTGTGTGAGTTCAGCTATTTGAAGTTTACTAGGTCTGTGAGTGGAGTCAAAGCAGAAGACCACAATGGGATACTAACTTAATTCATTTCCATTACTCAGTACAAAATCAAAATTCAAAAGGCAATATTTATAATGTTATAAAGTTTCATTTCTGTAAAACGGTAATTATTTTCGAGTCCAAGAAAGATTAGGAAACTACCATAGACAGACTAGAACCGTACCTTATCTATTGCTGTCATACACTCTTAGTACAAAGAGAAACACACTTCCAAGAAACTCAAATATACATTATATTAATTCCAGTTGTCCAATATACCTCATTCAGCAAAAGGAATATCCATTCATGGAAACCATCTAACATGACACAATACCCTGAGCCTGTAGAAAGGAAGTTACAGATGATTTGTATGAAGTGACCTTCTGGTGTCTGAAAAATAAATCAAGACCTCTTTATTGCTGAGGATAAAAATTTACCTTCTTAAAATAACCATTTACACTAATCAGAGTAAGCCTCTGCTAAGCTCTTCCTTGGAGGCCAAGCTGTGTCTCAGACTCATTCTTTGCCCTTGGTTTTGCTGTTTGAATCATGTTGAGAGATTCTCTAAGCTTAGTTTTTCTGAGAGATGGTCTCACTACTGGCCTTGGCTTGGTCCTTGGATGAGAGATTGCTCTTGTCCAGCACATTAAGCCTTGTGTTTGTAACATTAATATTAGTTTCCACTGTCTGTGTCATGAACTCATGGAAGCACAGAAAGCTTAAATTTGCAGTAGCTACCTAAAAACCAAAACATATAGCGCATCTATGAGAGGGGAGAACGTAAATTTACTCTTAAAACAACAGCCAAATAAAATATTAGCTACCCAAACAGACATGTTAAATCAGCATGCTTTTATACATAATCAGAGCACTCTATAGTAGTCCCCTGTTTGACTATGCCCTGGGCAAGAGACAGCAAGAGTTTTAGCAACAAATTAACAACAGAAATCCAACTGATATGAGAAACCTAACAATGAGGGAGCCCAGGAACTAAATTTTGCTTCTTCTTCAAGCCAGAATCATTATGGTACATACCTTCTTAACCAACCTCACTCAGTACTTCAGTACAGATAAATGGCCATCATTCAAAAGAGCATCATTTTGAGAATGACAGCATGAAATATACCTAATATTTGTAATAAACATTCAGAAACCAGGAAAAAAAAATCCAGGAGACTGCTACTCTCTACCACATGATAGGAAGTCGTATTTACTGACTGGCTAAATAACAATGTTCTGACCACTCCCTTTTCCTCAGCTATACTCCTCCTGCATGCTAGAAACATTCAGTTATTGTTGGATTAGTATTGTTTCAATTCTCCCACCAAGAAAAATTCAAAAAGCAAGTAGAAAGAAGAATAAATAAGAAGACAGAGAGACATGAGAAAAAGATATGAGGAAAATGGGGTTGTAAAGAGCGCTTTGTAAGGGGAATTGTTGCTTGTTTTTCTGCTTTACATCTATCCTCAATATTCTGAATCTTCTCCATTAAGGAAGCTCAGCAAATCTCAAGGGATTCTGTGGCCACATATACCTTCACTCATTTTTAACACAGTGCTAATTAGTCCATTTGATAGCCAACTAAATCCTTCCATAAGCCTCTCAATTAGATGACTACTGCAAATTGAGATCCACATCGCTTCTAAATCCTATTTTTCTTTTGGGATTTTTACTGCTTTCTCTGTACACTGACACCCAAGGATTACAGACGACAGTGCAACAGCTCACCTGGTCTGTTGTAGCCTTATTCCACTGTCATTGAAAAGCATTATATGGGCAGGTTCTTCAACATATCATTAATTCTATACTTTATATCGTAACAATCACTATGCCCAACACATTTCAGTGCTCAATTTGTTTATAGATCATGCTCACTGTTTTCCAAAAAAATACAAACGATTGTGCTTGTGGACACAAACATTTGCGGAGCACAGTAGGAGAAAACACAATTTGCTGATTAACCACCAGCTCCAAACTGAATTGGGAGCAGAGTTCTTTTTGTAGTGTAGTTTACCACAAAAGGTAGATTTATGTAATAGCTTTTAGCATTTATTTGACTGTTCTTTCCTGCCTGTTTTCCCAGATTTCAAGCACTTTTAAACTCACTGGTCAGTTTTTATCAAAAACAACATCAAGCCCCCTCAACAACAACACCCCACACTCCTAATCCAAAACAAAAAACAACCAGCAAGCAAAAAACAAACAAAAAAAACCCCACCCACCCCAAAAAAACCACACAACCCCCCAAAAAATTCCCAAAACAAAACACAAAAACAAGCCGCCAAAACAACAAACAAAAACACCAAACAAAAGTTTAAACAAACAAACAAATACAACAAACATACCAAACAAAAAAAAAAAATCTATGAAAGAATGTTTAAGAACATTTGGCAGTGAAATAAGGAAGAGGAATTTAAAATTCTTGTCTGGATTAAGCCAAAAGCAGAAAGCATTCATCATTCAGAATTCTACTTGGCAAAATCTCACCCATCTAACCTTGTGGTATTCAATTACGATCCAAGACCAGCTGTGGCACATGCCCAAAGGACATACCAAAAAGGTCATACAGGGATTTCGGGTCAACAAACGCAGATCTGTAGGCAATCAACCTCAGTTCTTGATCACATAATGACTGAAATACAGAATTTCACCTGATTTCTAACTCCTTGGAGAGCAATGATTTTTGGGTTTTTTTTTGTTTTTTGTTTGTTTGTTTGTTTGTTTGTTTTTTTTTTTTTTTTTTTTTTTTTTTTTTTTTTTTTTTGTTTTTTTTTTTTTTTTTTTTTTTTTT